>NW_024870834.1:24567500-24977863 GCF_019054845.1 Dipodomys spectabilis | reverse complement strand
CAGTAAGGATCATTTGTCTTTTTAAAGCGTATTGTAAGAATGTTGTTGAGTTAGTTTATTTATATTACCCTTTATTTTATTTAAAATTGGCATCAAATAAAGATAAATAATGGCAATAATGGATATTTTTAGGAATATGACGGTATCATTTTTGGCAAACAAAGGTAAATCTTTTGTCTTAAAATCTGTAGGGAAATATATATAGACAGCTTTGGTAATGAAGTCCAAATTAAAAGTCTTTTAAGGAGATAAAATCATTCTTTTTTTTTTTTTTCAAATTCTTTCTTCGAAGTATCTCCACTAGAGAACCTGGAAGACACATCTAAAGAGTTTGGAACTACATGTGACAGGGGTGAGCTAAACAAGGAGGCCAAATAAGGATGAATACAGTTGAAGTAGAGTCTGTTTACATACAAGAAATAAAACTATAAAGGCTTTAAAATTTGCTTTAGGAAGGGGGAAAGGGGCAATAAGAGTGACATTGGTTGATACACTGGACACATATGTGGAAATGTTAACATGACCCTCCTTCTTGTACTACTGATTTGCACTAGTAAAAAGGACATTGGTATTCCTAGTAGTGAAAGCTGTGCAAATTAACCACTGTGTTCTTAAATTTCAAGCAGAAGGTTAAGAAGAGAACATGACTGAAAGGAATTAACTTAGGATGTTCAAATTAAATACATTCTAAACCATACTGAGGATTGGTCTGTTTTCAGATTGTGATATAATCTCTGGTTCTTTTGGACTCTGATACATTTGCTCAGTTCTTTTCCTTTATATGAATTAAACTGAAGAGTCTTTTTATTTATTTATCTCTTGCTTCCAACGTCTGACTTTTTTTCTGTTTATTTTTTAAAATAAGGTGTATGTTTGGAAGGTTGGCTGGGTCTCAATTTTGCATAAGCTGAAATAAGAGTTATAATTTTAAAAATGAGTTGATTTTGTTTTAGCTACATATTCAGGCTCTCTGTGAAAATATCAGCTAATACAAAAAAGAAATTAATTCAGGTCTTAGAGTGAAAACTTATTTTCTTACAAATTAACATGCCTCGAGTTCCATTTTTGACTGGGACATGAGAATAAGATAATGCATATGAATCTCTCCCATTGTTGAATGCTAACTTATAAAGAAAGGCTTTTTTCTTTTTTTCAACTTTAACACTCTAGAAAGTTGAGTGTAGCTGTCATTTTATAACACTGCTTCTATGGGAAAATATATCCACAGTCAACAGAAAACAGTAATCAGAACACTTTTCCCATCTTACCACTTTAAGTACTTCCTCTAAAATAGTGTCTGCTTGTCATATGTTAGTATGTTAGTATTTGCCATTTGGAATGTGTGCAGCTATTTTGATTTGAACTTCTAGGGAAATAAGAACTAAGTTGATGCCATCATCATATTCTCATAGTTAAAAAAATAGAAATTATATGAATTGCAGACCTGAGAATCTTTTGAGAAAAGATACAACTGAAAACACTGTTCATCAGTCCTTAATAACTTAAATGCAAATACTGGCATATGTCCAGAGACTAAGGTTCAATTAACTATAATTGTTTTGTCTTACAAAGTCATTTTCCCACCAAGAAATCTTGGCAAACGTAGTGGTAACTTCTCATGAAAGAGACAGAAGAGACCATAAAGAAGACTGAAACCAAATTTTAATACTTTGAATCCTCCTCCTCTTCTTCCTTCTCATCCTCCTTCCCCTGCTTCCTTTTTCAAGACAGGAACTAGGCCTGGAAATCAGTCACACTGATTTTTTTCTCCCTCTGGTTTTCTAATCAAGGTGTTAGTATCTCTAGTTGTCTTTTACTGTTTAGCAGTTATAACCTATAGTGATACCATACGTACATATTATAGAAATAGAAATCAGATAGGATCTAGATAGCAGTTTATGATTTTGGTTTCAATTTTTTTATCTAGAAAATAAGTAGCAAGTTAACAGGTGTTTTCCTGGCATCAGTGGTTTATCTGTTCCTTGACCACCAGTAGTAAGCCTGCCAGCAATCTCTGAAACCCCTTTAGCCTATGTTAAGAGTTCCCTTACCCCAGGAGATTGAAGTGTTCTTGTGTATTATTTATTGTAGCCTCATAATATTTGGGGAAGCTTCTAAAGTCAATTGTGGAGCAGATAAATCTTTCCATTCTGGTTCCAAAATTAGGCAGCAGTAGAGGCAGAAATAGATCCCTTTGTTAGAAGCATCTTGTTTTGGCTCCTAGGTTTCAGATGCATAGACTGTTGGCCTTACCAAACAGGCCTTTGACATTTAGGGTGTATGGAAAATGCACTCCTGTCAAAGAGTTTTGGTGTTTAGTTATTCTTTGCCTGTTAAAGTAATGACTAGGGGAGAACTCTCAAGTCTCACTTCAGCTTTTGCATTTTGTACATATGAGCTTTGGATAGAATGCATTATTTCCTGAGAATTGTTTTTTTTTTTTGTCTTTATACTCAGCTTAGATTCCCCCATCTCCCAAGGGCACGGCTGCTATGAGAATTGGAGGGAAAATTATTACTTTTTTATTCAAATTTTTTGTTTGGTAGCCAGACTTTTGAAATAATATGTAGTCTAATATTCAATCATCCTCAGAGAGAAAACTGTAATATTGTACATTTAAAATATAGATTTAGAGTCTTTCCCTCTGTTAAAACCTGAAAATGATTGAAAAATGGGTTAAACCTGAATATTGGCTTAACCCATCAATCTGTCTTACAATAGTTTTGTGTGGTGACTTTCAAGTATCACTCAATTTTATTCTATGGTTTTAGTTGTTTTATTCTCCTTAAGAGTAATTTTTTAGTATTCATGATGATTGTTTGAAAATTTTAACACAAGATAAGGACTGTTTTTCTTCCTTCCTTTTCTTTTGTTTGAAAGGACTGCTTCTCTAATTATCCCACATGCCTAAACCTGTGTCACAAGTCAGAGAGAACTGACGAACCTATTACATACATTCTTTTTGTAAAGCCCAGATTAGCACTGCTACTCTGCCCATGTCTTAAACAATGCGATTTTGTAAACAATTCCGTGTGCCTTTAGCATCAATTTGTGGATGAATTTTACTATATTTATCCCTATTGCATTCTTCCACATGCTTGTTTTGCAGTGTAATCATACTTGACAGTTGTAAATTTTTCCATATGCACCATCTTGTAGAGATAAACATTTTCCTCAGCTTTGAAGACTTTAGATATAAACAAGTCCATAGGGTTTTACAGTAGGGTTTGGAAAATTGTCACACAAGCTTGTTCTCTGAAAGGGAAAGTAGTTGACTTTTTATCCTTTTAGTGTAGACTGAGTTTTTGAACTTTCATAAGGGGCTGGGAGTAGCTTATTATTATTATTATTACTACTACTACTATTATTACTACTACTTCTACTACTACTAGTACTGCTACTACTATTATTTTCAGAGATTAGCCAAAGCAATACAGGCTTTTGTTTGACAGTGTTTGAAAATACTAGTTAACATTAAAAGACCATTTTATGGAATATAAATTTGTTAATTTCCTTAAAAAATGTTCTTGCAATTACCTCATCTATCTTTTACAAATTGATAAGTTGGGATGGTATATAATAGTGGCCTGTAAACACTTACATCGTGATTGTCTCAAACAAGTCTTTGTGGTTTGCTTTATAAGTAGTCAGCTCAAAAATTTGTTGAGTTTCTTTAGCAAATCAAGTTTTGCTGACAAGTTTTATTTGTAAACATCAGTGCATATATTCTTAGTCTTAGCTTAAAATCCTCCCCTCTCCAAACCAGTATCTGTTGTCTACATATCCTGCAAGATGCAAAGGTGCTTTATTACTTGATTTCCTAAAGTCTTAAGGGCACACATGTTTCATATATTTTTTAATTGTTAACTAAATTCTTGACTATATAAAAAACACAAATTGTAGTATCTGTCTGTTTATTTTTGTTGTTATTACTGTCATCTCTTGAACAGATAAAATTTACCACACTTCAGAAATTTTTAACTTTGAAAACTGAAAGTTGGCATGTGTGTCTGGTGTTAATAACAACCATATGTGGAATTCAGTCCATGGCCAATGCTGTGTGAGCCAGACTCTACCAGGCCCCAAGAGTTAATGATTATTGTGTGTGTATGTGTGTGTGTGTGTGTGTGTGTGTGTGTGTGTGTGTGTGTGTGTGTGTGTGTGTGTGTGTGTGTGTTGGTTGTAGGTCTTGAACTCTGGGCCTGGGCCCTGTCCCTGAGCTCTTCATCTCAAGGCGAGCACTCTACCACTTGAGCCACAAAGAGATTTCCAGTTTTCGGGTGGTTAATTGGAGATAAGAGTCTCATGGACTTTGCTGCCCAGGCTGGTTTTGAACCATGATCCTCAGATCTCAGCCTCCTGAGTACTAGGATTACAGGTATGAACCACGGGTGCCCGGCTGTTCAGAAATTTTGAAGCTGGTTATCATGTAATAATTGTCTGTACAAACTTACAACTATATAAGTTATTAAAAAAAAACACAAAATACTGGGCTGGGAAGGTAGCTCAGTGGTAGTGTGCTTGCCTCGCATGCATGAGGCCCTGGGTTCAATTCCTCAGTACCACATAAGTATAAAAAGCCAGAAGTGGCATGCTCAAGGCGCTACCCTTGAGCTGAAGAGCTGAGGGACAGCATCCAGAGTTCAGGCCCCATGACCAACAAAAAAACCAAAAACCCCCAAAAACAAAATACTAAAAGCTAGGGCATGGTTCAAGGGGGGTGAGAGTGCTGGCTTAGCCAGTATAAGGTCCTCAGTTTATACTGTAGTATTGCAACAAACAAGTAAACAAATCAAAATTTTAACATACTGTGTTCAAAAGTTCAAACTTGTATATGTTTCTTTTTGAGTTTTTTTTTGCTGCACTTCAATATGATCTCATGGCTTTATATGGATTAGGCAGGTGCTCTACCACTGAGTCACACCTCCAGTCTCTTTACCAAAATTTTTTTTTTTTTTTTTTTGAGATAGGTTTTTGATATTTGCCTGGGCTGATCTGGCTTTCAGCCCTAGTATTAATGCTTACTGCCATAAGCTTGATGACAGTTGCTTGCCACCATTCCCAGCTTTTTCTATTGAGATAAGTCTTTAGAACTTTTTGTCCTAGCTGGCCTTAAGCGATGATCCTCCAGATCTTCACTTCCTAAGTTCCTCAGATTGTAGGTGAAAACCAACAGGCTTATCTATGCTTTGAGGTTATATCTGTTGTGTCTGTATTAGAAATGCTGTCTAATGATGTATATAACTGTACATTGCTTCACAAGTTTGTATTCACTGTTGTCATGTTGGTAGCTTCAAATCAGCCCTGGGAGAAGTATTAACACACCGTGGAAATTGGCAAACACACAAATACACACAAATCAGGATTTGTTATCTATCTATCTATCTATCTATCTATCTATCTATCTATCTATCTATCTATCTATCTATCTATCTATCTATCTATCTATCTATTGTCGGTCATGGGGCTTGATCTGGGTGCTGTCCCTCAGCTGTTCAGCTCAAGGCAGCGCTCTACCACTTGAGCCATAGTGCCACTTCCGGTTTTCTGGTGGTTTATTGGAGATAAGAGACTCACAGTCTTTCCTGACTGGCCTGGCTTTGAACTATGGTCCTCAGCTCTCAGCCTCCTGAGTAGCTAGGATAACAGGTATGAGCCACTGATGTCCGGCAGGATTTGTTATTTTTATTGTCTAGACTTAATAGAGTGATGCTGTAGCCATTATATTAGTATACCACAATAATTGAGAAAATATTCTTTTAAGTATATATGGGAACTAGTATTCAATTGCGAAAGAAGTAGTTAATTTATGGACAAATGAACGAATGGCAACTATGGACAAAGTTCTGGAGTAGGTGTGTTTGCTTTATGTTTACTCATTAATTAGAACAAAACCTTCAGCTGGGTACAGCAGAACTATAAGAATGATGGTTGCTCCAAGTGTATCAGACAGAAGATGCAAAAGATGTAAGGAAGCTTTCTGTACTTTTCTTTTGAGAATCATATTCCTCAACTGCTACCTCTTGCAAATTACCCACAATCCCAGATTCCCTCTTTGCTTGCTGTTGAAAGATAGAAAAATTTTGTTTGTAAAGTGATTAGTCATTCATATCTATCCTTTATATTACAAAAGGTTTCATGGGAAAGAAACATCATAATATTAGGTATGATATCACACCCTTTTTTTTGTCCTGGGGAAGGAATAATTCTATTATTTAGTTCACTGTTGGCAGGTATTTTCAATTGGCTAATTTTAGTAGCAAAGAGGAAAATAACTGTATTGCACAGAATTTATTTTTTTAATCTATTGGATCCCTTGATGGTTTAGGATAGCATAACTAATATACCAATATAAAACCATGGGTAAGAATATAATTTGGTTAAAGGTGGATTCTGATACTTGTATGACCAAAAGATAGTGAAATTAATTTAGAACTCTGTTACATACTTGTTCCTTATAAGGCTCTGGCTAGGCAGCTGCCTTCAAGGAACTTGATAACCTTGTGTTAATTAATATTTCTCAAACTTTAAGAAATAGAGTAGCACCCTTATCTTTTTTCTTTTTCTTTTTTTGGGGGTGGGGGGAAGGTGTCTGTGTACTTTTATACTTTTATTTGCTTGGTAAATTTTAAAATGGAATTTTTTCCAAGTGCTAGTGGCTCAGGCCTGGAATCCTAACCAAACCAGAAAGCTGATATACAGAGGTTGACAGTTTGAAAACACCGTGGGCAAAAACGGCTCCCATCTCCAAAATAACCATCTAGGAAGCATGGCTCAAAGTAGAATGCCAGCTAAGCAAGCAAGCTGAACAAGCCTCAAGTTCAAACTCTAGTACCAGAAAAAGAGAGAGAGAAACAAGATCTTAGCTTTATCATAGTGATAATGGTCTTGAAATCTTGATTTTAAGGTGACCTTAAGTTTTTGACAGTTCCTATTCAAATATTGACCAATAATTATAATTTTAAAAAGCCTTTCCTTGAACTATGATGGTATACACATCACATTTTGGGAAGTAATATGATGATATCAATGAGGCATTAGGCTGTTTGGTTTTGTTTGTTCTTTTTTTGTTGATCTTGATTGCAGGGGCTTGAACTTAGAGCCTGAACGTAGAGCCTCTTTGTACTCAAGGCTAGTGCTCTACCACTTGAGTCACAGGGCCACTTCCACGTTTTAGTGGTTAATTGGAGATAAGAGTCTCATGGGGACTTTTCTGCGTAGGCTGGCTTCAAACCATGATCCTCAGACCTCAGCCTCCTGAGTAGCTAAAATTACAGGTGTGAGCCACCGGCACCTGGCTTTTGGTTGTTCTTCAGATCAGTATTATGAGGTAAGGATTGGTATCTTTATTATCAAATGGAAAAAACTCAGAAATCAGAGAAGTAAAGCAATGAGTCCAAGATTGCGAGGCAAACTAAAACTTTCTTGGTCAAGATCCATGCTAATCTCTGGTATACATCCGCTCTAGCATTACCTAGAAGCTTGTTGGAAATATAAAACCTGGGGTCCATTCTATCATGGATCAGACTCTGGATTTTCACAGGATTTTCTCAGATGATTCTGCTGTGTCTTAGAGCTTGAGGAGCACTTGAGGGGCAGCTGTCTGTCCCTCCCGAGAGACGAATCTTCCTCTGTTGTTTTTTCTGTGCTGTTTCTTTATGCTGTATTCTTCTGAGTTATAACTGTTTTTTTTTTAATTTTTTAAAATTATCTTTAGGTAGTTGTACAAAGAAGTTCCCATTCTACAAAACAGCATATGAGTACAAAGTGTCTGACAACATTGTCACCCATCTCTCTTAACCCATCCCTTCTCTCACTTTTTTTCTTTAATTGAGATTAGGTGATTACATAAATTTCACATATTTCACAGTATTGTGGAATAGTGATACTTACTTAGAGTCACAAACACATTTTAACTTTTACAGGGCAAATTGTCATTATCATGGTCTATACAGTTTGTGAGTTATGACTTTTAAAGGAATTTGGTATTGACAGAAAAACAAAAGATAATACAATAATTTTTATTTTTTTCTCCATTGATGTCATCATTTGTCCTTTTGTATTTTGGTTAAATTGGTTTACCAAGGTAAGGGTGAGAGGTCAACATTGTCACTCTTTTTCCCACCATTTCCTTCCTCAGCAGCTACATATCAACTTCATGCACTTTGGAGTGACCTGGTCTTTTTTTTTTTTTTTTTTCTCTGCCTACTCCAAACCAAGGCCCTGAGAAATGTCTGTAAGCCTATAGCTAATTCTCAATTTTTCCCGGAAGGTTTCAGGACTATGTATATAATCCTGACCCTTGGTCCCTTTCTTTTTTTTTTTTTTTTTTTTTAATTTAATTTTATTTTATTTGTGAACATACTGTACAGAGGGGTTACAATTACATGGGCAGGATAATGCGTACATTTCTTACCAAGCATTGCAGCCTCCTCCTTTGTTTACCCTTCACCTCCCTTCCCAGCCTCCCCCCTCCCCCCCCACCCAATCATACCCACCCTCCCCCCCCCCCCCCCCCCCACCGACATTGTAAAGCTGGTTTTGACATGACATTTTGTAATTCTCATTGTTGCAACAGGTCCACCTGAATCCTTAAACGACTTGTTTGTCCCCGTCTCCTCCACATGTTATACTGACATCAAATATAGTGAAAGCGGGGGTTACACTGTGGGGGAGGGACATACAAAGCAACAAAGAAATAATATTATAAATGCGTTAGAAACACATGCATGAAAGAAACAAAAACATTAAAATACATATTTGAGGGTTCGTTTTCCTAACATCACATTCTCTGACTTTTTCCGCTTGACTCATACCTATACTAGATATTGCAAATAAGGGAAACCATGGGACCTATGTTTCTTTGGGCCTGGCTTACTTCACTTAATATAATTTTTTCCTTGGTCCCTTTCTATATCCTCACAGTTGACAAGCACTTAGCAGTTTTACTGCTCATGTTTCCTTTTATTGAGATATGCTTACCACTGCATCCATGAGGCCTATTTTTATTCTACTATGTATTCCCTCCTTCTCACATTTGCCATTGCTCTCATACTTATATTTTTAACATAAGAAGGCTTAGGAGACCCTGTAAAGCTAATCTTCTGGAAATAGTGTTGGGAGTTTGATAGTTGGAATCTCATAAAGATAATCTTGTGAAAATATTGAGAATTTTGGGTGGTTGGATCTGGAGATATCAGTAATATCTATGATAGGTATAGCTGGTTATAGATTCTGAAGTATTCCAGTGCAGCATCAGAATTTCATTAGTGCATTGTGTGTGGTTTCTTCAGAGATTTTTTTTTCCTTTTAAAAGAACATTTTTCCTTATGTTTGTAGGATGCTAGATACTGCATCTGGTTTATACAGTTATAGATCCTCATTCTTGGCATTTATATAGCTGTTTGTTCCACCTCAACAATGGTTAGTTATTTAAGGGGAATAGAAATTGGACTTAATATGAGATCAGAGATTGCCCTTTTACTTATTGTTAGCCAGATATAAGTCATAACAGTGGTTCATTTTCTTAAGTATGAATAGTGTGTAAGAGAAGTTAACTTATTTAAATTCAAGGAGAAACTGAAACTATACTATTCATTCTTGTTAATATAATGGGAAGAAAAAACTAAGATTGTGCATTACATTTTCTAAAGCTTAAACAAAGAATCATTGTTGCTTACCATAGTAATCTCAGACTCTGAAAGATTTGTTAGCCAACTGTAGACACACCTTTCCTGAGTCTGGAGTTTTTAAAAATGTTTTTCAATTTTGCAATCATTTAGAACTGAGGGTTCCCTCCCCAAACACACTTTCTGACACATTTTTCCTTTGTACACACCCTTCCTCCCTCCTCTCTGCCATTCTTTTGTTTCCTTGAGAAAAGAAGAGTCCTTTTTAGAGTATAGAATAAACATTTCTTTGTGAAGTGTGACTTCTTTATGCTCTCCAGGTTGTCAGTGTTTATACTGTGGGGAAGGTGATGGCCGCTTGCAGGCATGCCAAGTCAGCACTTTGTACATGTTGGGGCCAGAGAGCATGGTAAGCAGGCTGAAAAAATTTTCACAAGTCAGAACATTTTCACAATTTCCATATTTATCAAACATGTCAGGGGATGGGATCGCTAAGCCTTCCAGGGATTAACTGCCTCTAGGACTTGAACTGTTTTATGAAGATGGAGGAAGCCAAGTTCTCAACACCCCATGATTTGCTCTAATAACCACAAGAGTCAGAATGTAGGTGATCCTTGTTGAATGAAAGGTAATCCTGAGGCTAAATGTTCTTTGAATGAAAAAAAAAAACAACAAAACACATCTTTCCCAACAGATCCACTATGTGTGAATCTTTTTGACAGAGCTTACCAATTTGAAGTTTATTTACCTAGACCTTCAGTTTTATTAATTCTCTGGTTGGTGGCTCTTGACCTTTGACACCGACTGTGAAGTGTAAGTAGAAAGCCCTCTGAGACTTGCACATATTCCCAAACAAAGGTGGCCATTGGCTTTTTAGGACTTGGCAAGACATCCTGAAGTTCTTATTTGTTTTCAAATGTTTGGGGTTTGGCAGATCCTAAGATTTATTTTGCCAAGCACTTTCCTTTGAATTTTAATATAGGCATATCTTGGGTGGAATTTAATTGGTGATTCACTTGCCTTATACCAATCAGAATGCTTTTTTTTTTTTTTTTTTTTTTTGCGCCAGTCCTGGGGCTTGAACTCAGAGGGCCTGAACATTGTCGCTGAGATTCTTTTGCTCAAGCCTAGCACTCTACCACTTGAACCACAGCACCACTTCTGGCTTTTTCTGTGTATGTGGTACCAAGGAATTGAACCCAGCGCTTCATGCATGTAGGCAAGCTCTCTACCACTAAGCCACATTCCCAGCCTTGGGTTTTTTTGTTTTTTGGTAGAAAAGAGAAAATTTTTATTTAGCTATTCCTTCTTACCAAGGTTATTCACATATCTCATTGAAAAGTCCCAGTAAGCATGGGGTGTAACTGCCCATTTTGAAGGTAAGAGGAGAGGTTGAGAGAGGTAAAATGATCTGTTCCAGGTCACACAGCTAATAAGCGAAATATCAAGGGTTTAAATCTAGTTCTATTAGACCAGAATGCTATTTTGGGAAGGATATATAATTTCAAGGAAATATTGGGAGCTTTACAAACAGTTGTGTGGTGTCAACTATTTCTTTAATGGGGGAAAACAATTCAAGTCTCAAATATTTTTAAGTAAGATTCGAAATCTTTAAATAGCACCTTCCAAATCTGATATACTCTTCTCTCATAATAACAAACCAGATTCTACTTCTCTGGCTTAGTCTGTAAATTTTATTATTTACTTGCCAGTTTTGGAGCTTAAACTTAAAATCTCAGGTTTTTGCTTGGCTTTCTTACTCGTAGCTGGCACTATACCACTTGAGTCACATCTCCAGCTTAACTTTTTGTTGGTTAATTAGAGATGGAATCTCACAGACTTTTTTTTTTTTTTTGCCAAGGTAAGCAGAACCTCAATTCTTAGCCTTTTTGGGTAGCTAGAATATGCAGGCATGAGCATAGATTGGTACCCAGTTTGCTCTGCAAATCTTTAGAAAAGTTGAAGAGCTGACCTGCAACCTTGGGTCAATACTTGATTTGAAAATTAATGTTACATAAAGATTTCAGTAAGGTAAATAGAGCAACCCACTTCTGGAGAAGAAAATCAGAACTAAAAGAAAAAAAAATAAAGTATAAATAGATCTGTGGTATGAATGCCAAACTGCCAGAGTTGACAGAAGCCCTAGGGAGACGAAGTTACTGATGTGCTGTGAGGTAGCTTTTCCATTGTTAGTAGGAACAATTGTAAAAGAAGGAAGCATGTAAGGACTTTACCAATGAGGAGTAAACCATAAAAGAAGAGGGGAGGGCTGAATACAGCACCCATCAGGGTACAGATAAACATAATGATTTTTAAAAAAAGTTGGGGCTGGGAAGGTGGCTCAGTGGTAGAGCGCTTGCCAGGCATGCAAGGGTTCAATTCCTCAGCACCACATAAGCAAAAAGAAAATAGCCGGAAGTGGCGCTGTGGCTCAAGTGGTAGAGCGCTAGCCTTGAGCTGAAGAGCTGAGGGACAGCGCCCAGGCCCAGAGTTCAGGCCCCACGACCGGACCCCCCCCTCCAAAAAAAGGAAAAAGTTGGTTACTGTCAGTTTTCCTGTCTTTTGTAACTGTCCCATAGCTCTGCTCATTGACTTCTTGAGAAACAAGGATGCAAGTAAGCATCCTATAGGAGAAGGAAGAAACAAATTGACATGGATAGTTTCATGTCCAAATGATCTTGAAATCAACTTTGTAGGAAGTGTTGGAAAATTCTAGTTCTGAATTCTGTAACAACTTTTAAGAGGAGGGCAGGTGTTGGAGACTGATTTGTTTAGATGATGTTTACATGTTAGGTGAAGGTTGTAAGAATATCATTGGGCCAATCTATAGTTCTTCAAACTGTTTAAAATATTGAAAAGGCCAGGTCTGTTTTTGGCTCCTAATCTTGGTGCTGACATAGCTGGTCAGAAGTTTTAGTAGTGTATAGAAATCTACACTGGTTTAGGTGAATTTTTCTTTTCTTTTTTAGATTTTTTAAGGCAGTTTATGAATACCATGCATTTTGAGAGACTTTTTTTTTTGTTGGTCATGGGGCTTGAACTCTGAGCCTGGGAGCTGTCCCTCAACTCTTCAGCTCAAGGCAACCGCTCTACTTGAGCTACAGCGCCACTTCTGGTTCTCTAGTGGTTGGAGATAGGAGTCTCACAGTCTTTTCTGCCTGGGCTGGCTTTGAACCAGGATCTCAGATCTCAGCCTCTTGAGTAGCTAGGATTACAGGAGTGAACCACCAGCGCCTGGCTGAGACTTCTTTTTTATTTGGGTCAATTTCCATGTATTGCTTTAAGTAACTCCAAGTGTTCATTTCTGTATGAGAAAAAAATATGTTTTCTTCTTAAACTTTGGTCCTGGTTACCACAAACAGACAACTTAGAAATGATAACCTTTCCTATCTTCCTTTCTTTCTAGCCCTCTTTGCTTGTCCCTCCCCCTCTTCCCTTAACTTCCCTTCTTCAATTAACCTTTGAGTGTGAGGGAAGGTTTTTTATTTCTGCATCTTAATATATAATCCACAAAGGATGAGTACTATTTTCTGCCAAAAATCCATTAGCTTTACAGGAAACCCAAACCAAGGAGGATTAAGTAAGAGAAGGGTACCTTAACTGGATTTTTACAGTATGTTACTTTTTGGAGAGAAGCATAAAGTATCTGCACATCTGCATATGAAATCAAAATCAAGAAGCAAAACAGTCTAAGGAGTAAGTACGCCAAACAATAATTTGAAAAAAAGAAGTTCTGTACCTATTACTGTTCTGTAATAGATATTAGTGACTTTGTATTAGGTCCAGGTGTCATTTGAGGTAGAAGAAAAGAGAGGAAGATACATAGTCCCTCAGGGTTGACAAGTCCACTACTACCTTATAGTATTTTTTTAGGGTTGAAAATTATTTGATTTTAAAAATATAAATATTTTAATTCCTTCTTTAAGTCTGTCAGAAGAGGCTTTCTGCAGATACAACAGCACCTGCAGTCCTGGATCCTTCTATACAAATTGTAGAAAACCACATCTCATTGTAAACAAATGGAAAGATTCTATGGAATCTGGTTTATCTTGCAATCTTTTAGAGCATTGCTCCATCCATCCATTTTGTAGTTTTTAGGATGAATTGAGAGGAACAATTGATAATTCTCCATAAAACAGGTAAAGTTATGTTGAGGCCTAGATTAAGCCTGGTAGATGAATGATCTTTTGTTTTAGTATTTCTGGCTTTTTGGGGGGAAGTTTATGGGCGATAAGAGTTTCACAAACTTTCTTGCCTGGGCTGGCTTTGAACTACAATCCTCAGATCTCAGCCTCCTGAGAAGGAGAAAGTTTGTCCTTTTAAAGGATAGTAAGATTCAGATTGTTTTTGTTTTTAATTTTTGTGTGTGGGGGGGGATGGATTTTTAACATTTCTTGGATTTCCACAATATTATGAGGCTATTTCACATCATATACTCACTTTAGGAAGCTTTATTATAATGTTATCTATATAAGTAAGGATTCTATTTAGAAGCATTCCTGAGAAACCTAGTTTTGTTTTTCACACATTTGAAATTTCCATTCTTTAATACTAGAAAGAATATCAGATAGACAATTTTCAAAGACGTAGGGGGAACAAATAGTAGGAAAATCTTGTTTATAACAAGAGGTGTGGTCTTGCTTTTGAGAGAGTCAAGACTTCAAACACAGAGAAAAATCTATCTGTCTGTACTTGTCCAGGGGTTGTAAATACCCCCACTGATTCCTCTTCTGTGTAAAATCCTATTAAATGTAGATGTTTTAAAACGATGATTATAAAAGTGAAGTGTTCCCATTGTAGAAAATTTAAAAAGAACAAGGAAAAGCAAAGAAGAAAGAACAACCACTCAGAGATGACTCTTAAATCTTTCACGTATTTCTTGCTAATCTTTTTCCATGTAATTTAACATAGTTGAAAAAATGCTGAAAAAATGCTTGCTTGGCCTTCTATTGTTTTCCTCTGTCAATGTTTTGGTATCTCAGTTGGAATAATTACAGTGTGACAGGCATCATGTTAAGCATTTTACAAATATCTCTTCTCACCCACTGTAGGGTAAGGGTGGGTATTTTATAGTATTGAGCTTGTATTTCATTTTTTAAAGAGAAGGTAGACAGCAGGAAAGAAAGCTAGACATGTTTCATAGATACTTCTTTCTTTTTTGAAGTTTGAGACTACTTTGGAGGGAATGAAGCGGAACCTGCCGTCGTTAAAGAATGTAGTATTTTTTAACTGAAACCTTATCTAAGTATTTAGTGTGTCAACAAGGACTAAATGATGAAGAAGTGTTATCAGAATAAAAGCTGCTTTGAAAGTGATATGGAAATATTTGTTTGCTGTTCACTCCCTGGAGGCCTTGATAAAGCATAGAAGGGAGTAACTGAATTTCCCAATATTTAGACAGTGAGTAATTGCAGCATTCTTTTGCTGTTTAATAAGAGGTTAAGATGAGCCTGCTAGACGTTAGAGGCTAAAACTTAGTCCAGAGATTGGTCTTGGCCACTCGGGTATTAAAGACCCTGGGCCAGGCCTTCACTTCTCCCCAAGGATACCAGTGAACATCAGAGTGGACAGAGGTTGCCCTGATCTGACCCAGCTTCTCTGCTAACACCTACCACTTCTTTGCCTATTGCTCATGCTTTTATATCCTGTCTTCAGACTTACCTTTCTAAACATTTCTCTTGTATGATCCCTCTGCTCAAGAATGGCTTGAACAGCAAATCTAAATATCTCAGCTTGTTCTTTGTGGCCCTCGGCAATCTGGTAGCATGATGCCCTAGTACTTTTCTTTCTTACTCTAACCTATACTTCCTTGGTGGTCCACTAGTATTTCTTTTGGCTTGCGTGTTTCAGATAGTCCCTCCTCCCCCGATGTCTTGAAAATCCTTACTTCTTAATTTGTTCCCAGACCTTCTTCTTCTATGAACTATACACTAACTCAGTTCACTTAGTTCTTTCCTTTTGCTGTACATTCCTTATGGACAATATCTGTCAGAGGATGCTGTTGTGTTTTTTTTCATGGAAGTTATTTTGTTTCTACTGGCTTATGAATGTCATCACGAAAGTGAGGAGAGTAAATCAGGTACCCTGCACAAGTGATTCCTTTTTACTTCTTCTCCAGCTCGCTTCTCTTCTCCATCACCCATCCTTGATCATTCATATCGTTGGACTGTATAACCCTTCAACGTCTTTCTTTTTTTTTTTCGGACTCACTAACATACCAGCATCTCTCCCACATGTCACTTTTTAGTCTACAGCAAGAGTTTACTTCTTTCTTTATGATTTGGTTGTAATGATTTAGTTATATATGGTGGCATGCAGCAAGTGAAATAGGAGTATCATGGTCCAGGACATTCGGGGCTAAAAGAGAGACCCTACCTCAAGAATAACTGGAGTGAAAATGGTGCCACTCTAGTGGTAGAGCACCTGCATAGCAAGGAGGCAGCCTTTAATTCAAATCCCAGGACCTTGAAAAAAATTATTAGATGAACAGATACTAAATATATATTGTCCTATCTGTAGTTTTTCTCTGTATCAGTAGATAACCATCTACAAAGGAAAGGATAATTGGTCCATGTATGCTAGTGTAAAAAATAGTTAAAATGTTTAACAATTAACTAAGAAAAGTACTATTATAGATATACTCTAGGGACATTGTTAGATGAAGTTTTGCATTTTTTAAGGACTTTGTCATAAGAATGGCCAGTATTGCACTTTGTGATAAACTTTAAAATTTTAATTTCGAATAGAATCTTTATTAACTAGAAAAAGTAAATAAGTTTATGATCTTGTGACACTTATGTTTTCTTTTTTTGTGTTTAAAATCAACATAAAGGAGTAAGCTAATTACTAGCTTTCAGTAGTAAAACTCTTGAGATTTAAGGCACTTGAGATGTAAATGAGACAGAAATGGCAGACAAATTACATAGAGTAATTAATAGTAGACTTCAATTTTGTTGTTCATTTAGTTCTCTAATGAAAGTTCCCCTTTATTTTGTGTTGACTCAGCTTTTAGGATATTAGCTATCACTTTTAAAGAAATAGTTGTGGGGCTGGGAAGGTGGCTCAGTGGTAGAGCACTTGCCTTGCATTCATGAGGCCCTGGGTTCGATTCCTCAGCACCACATAAGCAAAAAGAATAAAAGCCGGAAGTGGCGTTGTGGCTCAAGTGGTAGAGTGCTAGCCTTGAGCTGAAGAGCTGAGGGACAGCGCCCAGGCCCAGAGTTCAGGCCCCACAACCGGACCCAAAAAATAAAAAAAATAATAAAAAAAAATAAAAAAGAAATAGTTGTAAGTAGCACTTTGCAATAGAAGCATTTTATACTAGAGATCTTTTAAATAATATTACTTCTTAAGTTTATTTGGAATAACAGCATAAAAATGTAATTTTCAGGAGAAGGTGGCTCAGTGGTAGAGTGCTTGCCTTGCATGCATGAGGCCCTGGGTTCGATTCCTCAGTACCACATAAGCAGAAAAAGCCGGAAGTGGCACTGTGGCTCAAGTGGTAGATCGTTAGCCTTGAGCTGAAGAGCTGAAGGACAGTCCTCAGGCCCAGAGGTCAGGCCCCACGACCGACAAAAAATGAAATGAAATAAAATAAATGTAATTTTCAGAAAATGCTATTAACCAATAACAGTATTAATAACTACTATTTAATTTACAAAGCTTAACTATATGTCATGCCCTGAGCAATGTACCCAGTATACTTATATATACTTACCCTTAAGAGAGCATTTAGCCAACTTGTTAACCCACTGGGTGAAAATATAGAAACTTTGAGTGGCAACTGAAATTAATTCTTCCATTTAATCTTTCCTTACTCCTAATTCTTACACTGTCATTGTTTCTAGATCTTTTTTAGGCTTTTCTCTTTTGGTGTCTTCCTTTTATTTGTCTCACTTCTATAACTTTCTGTTGTATGGACTCTAAATTGTTCAATTCTATCTCTTTTTGTTCTGGGTCTTATTATTCATTAATCGTGCAGGTAGCCAAGTTTGTGTTTAATCTATGTAAGCTTGATTTCCATCTGTAGAAAAAGGCAATCAGTTAGAAAGCTTGGTTGTTTTCTTTGATGTTTAATTAAATGCTGACCTTTGCCTTTTTCTAATTAGTTCTCTAAAAGAACAATTCTTTCAGAATTGAAAAGCTAGAGGGCTGTTTTTTAAATTTAGTTTAATTTTATTGTAAAGGTGATGTACAGAGGGGTTACAATTACATAAGTAAGATAATGAGTACATTTCTTTTTTCTTTTTTCTTTTGGTGGGTCATAGGGCTTGAACTCTGGGCTTGGGCGCTGTCCCTCAGCTCTTCAGCTCAAGGCGAGCTCTATCGCTTGAGCCACAATGCCACTTCCATGAGTACATTTCTTGTTGAACATTGTTACCCCTTCCTTCATTTTCTCCAAAGAGGGCTGTAGTGTAGTGTAGTGTAGTTTTGAAATAATAGCTATTTTTCCTTGAGTAATTCTGAACTATAAGTCTAAGAACAGGCTTTAGAAATTTATTTTGGAACCTTAGCAGTATGAATTGACTTATTAGGAATATCTAAGTGAATCATTGACATGAATAAGTGGTCTCAGATTTTTTTTTTCTTTTTTCTTTTGGGTCTGGTCGTGGGGCCTGAACTCTGGGCCTGGGCACTGTCCCTCAGCTCTTCAGCTCAAGGCTAGTGCTCTACCACTTGAGCCACAGCGCCACTTCTGGCTTTTTTTCTTTTTGCTTATGGGGTGCTGGGGAATCCAACCCAGGGCCTCAGGCATGCAAGGCCTACCACTGATCCACCTTCCCAGCCCAACCAGATATATATTTTTTTTATTATTTAGAATACTTAAAAAAAGATGAAAGAAACATATATAGATCATCTGTCTCCAAGTCAAACTTCTAAATGTTCTTAGGTTAGTAGAATGTTAGCATAAGCCCTACTTTATAGGAAGTACTCAATAAGTACTAATTGCCTGAGTGAACATCTGAATAATGAGTGAATTAATGATAGAGAGTGACAATAAGAGGGTATGATGATTGATCTAAAGTGATTGCTTATTTCTTACTGGGTCTTTAACTCTTATCCATATTAATGATACTTGCATACAGGGGCTAGACATTTTTGATCAAGTTGAAATAACTTTGATTCCTAATTTTCCTATGAGTACCTAAATATATTATTTTAGATAAATCTAATTAGGGTACTTCGAGCCTCAGATTATTTCAAATCCTTAGTTTCTTCTAAAAGTTTACTGAGATTTAACAACATAATATAATCTGTCAGTCAGTGTTGATCTCATTATACTCTGAGATCACGCTATAATTTAAAGGCAGAGGCCACCATCCCATTAAATAATACTAGTACTATTTAGGCATTGCTTACATACATTGTTCACACATATCCATATCAGAACATATATACACACTCACACTCCTCCTCCCCATCATTTTGGAATTTAAGACGCTATTCCTCTGTATGTTTCCTGAAAACAAGGAAAATACTTTATATATCTTATGTAATTATAAAAACTTAGCAAATGAATGTTGATATATGGACATTCCCCAACTCAAAATGGTATAAAATGATTTTTCAATCATTCTAAGATAGTGTGAAAACCGTACGTAGTATGTAGAAACTGAACTTTGATTTAGATTTTGTTTTTGGGCTATTGATACATAGTACCATTCTCTACATGGATGCAATCAGTTTAAACTTATTTTATTGTAAAAGATGTACTTACTTTTTTTGTTGTTTGTTTTTGCTTTGGTTATGGAGCTTGAATCAGGGCCTGGGCACTGTCCCTGAGCTTTTTTTTTTTCCTTCTAGGTTAGTGCTCTACCACTTTGAGCCACAGCTCCACTTCCAGATTTTTGATGGTTAATTGAGATAAGAATCTCACACACTTTACTGCCCAGGCTAGCTTCAAGCTTTGATGATCAGATCTCAGCCTCTTGGGTAGCTAGGTTTATAGGAGCCACCAACACCTGGCTGCTTTTTGTTTTTAAGCCTTTAAAGAGAAACAATAGTAGTTCTTTCCAGTGTTTTTTGTATCTATCATATTCATCAGAATTACCTTTGATGGTTTCTAGAATGTGTTTATATAGTATAAACTTTAATATACTTGCTTTTAAATGCTAATTGGTGATCTTAAACATTTAACTAAAGTGAAATTCAATGTTGTATAGAATTTTCTGAAAATGTTTGCAAATTACTTTAGATATAGGAAAACAAAATTGTATCATAAACTCAAAATTTTTATTTAGCATATAAAATATGCCAAAATGCATTTATAACCATTTGATAATAAAAAGTTTGCAAGTACTTTTCATTTAACATTGCATTTTTAAAGAGCTTTTCTTTTTTTTTTTTTTTTTTGGGTCTGGTCATGGGGCTTGAACTCTGGGCCTGGGCGCTGTCACTCAGCTCTTCAGCTCAAGGCTAGCGCTCTATCACTTGAGCCACAAGGCCACTTCTGGCTTTTTTCCTTTTGCTTATGTGGTGCTGAGGAATCGAACCCAGGGCCTCAGGCATGCAAGGCAAGCGTTCTACCACTGAGCCACCTTCCCAGTCCTTAAAGAACTTTTCTTTTCTTTCTCTTTGTTATTCTTTTCTGTGTTGCTTTCTTCAGAGTTTATACTTTCTGTCTATACAATTTTCCATCTGTCCATAGTGTTACTACAAGTGAAAGGTTGTGTGGCACTGTTTTGGTATGCTATTGCTGCAAGAGATCCATGTGATATTCCCTCAAATTATTTCTAGCATTAAATTGATTGTCAATAAATTCTGCACATATATTTAAAAAAGTAGGAATAGTATCTCTGTTGACTATTTTCCAAGTAGGACATACAATCACAATAGTAAAGAATTTTCTAAGTATAACAGCAGTTAAGGAAATGAAGTAAACTAATGGATATATTTATTAATATGTGATGTATTTAAATTCAAGTTATAATTATAGATTAAAAAGGCACACTTAAAGTTTTTTTTGTGTTTTTTTTTTTTTTTTTTTTGTACTCATGAAAGCGATCATTGCAGTACCTGATGTTAGAAGGCAGGCCAAAAATTTTCCTAAGCAACAGCTGGGAAAAACTAATGGACACCTTGTGTAATGAAGAAAATGAGGAGGACATTAGAGCATCATCCTTATTACTCTTACTCACTCCTTTCATTGGAAAGCCTTCAACTCTTTCCCATGTTGTCCTTTCTCTGCTTCATACCTTAACTCTTCACTTGCAAAGCAAGGATTGGAACCTAAGGATGAATGGGCTAGTGTTTCCTTCCCCAGATGTATCAACTTAATCTTATTTGTTTATTTTCTGTCTATACTTCTGATTCCATAATGTCCAATTGTATATATAATTTCCAGCCTTTTATTTACATTCTTTCCTTCTCTGGGATTTCTCAAAATTAAAGCATGTTAATTACATTTCATAATGCATTTAAGTACTCAAGATACTCTCTATAGATATAGGCAAGTGTTTGAATAACTCAGTTTTCTTTTGAGTGTCTCTCAAAACCCAGGCTCTGGACCATCAAATGGTATAACAAGAGGGATGTCTCCAGTCTGCAATGCAAACCAGCCTGAAAAGTTTTTTAGAAAGTACTTACCGTTTCTGAAGGCCTTTCTCTTCTATCTATTCAGATACTTTCTTTCTCTCTCTCTTTCCTTCCTTCCTTTAGTCTTCCTTTCTTTGTTTCTTTGTTTCTTCCTTCCTTTCTTTTTTTTCTTTGCTTTTTTCCCTCCTTCCCTCCCTCCTGCCCTCCCTCCCTCCTGCCCTCCCTCCCTTCCTTCCTCCTTCCTTCCTTCCTTCCTTCTTCCTTTCCTTCCTCTTTTCTCTTTCTTTCCTTTTTCTCTCCCTCCCTCCCTCCCTCCCTTCCTTCCTTCCTCCCTCCCTCCCTCCCTCCCTCCCTTCCTTCCTTCCTTCCTTCCTTCCTTCCTTCCTTCCTTCCTTCCTTCCTTCCTTCCTTCCTTCCTTCCTTCCTTCCTTCCTTCCTTCTTCCCTTCCCTCCTCTTTTCTCTTTCTTTCCTTTTACTCTCTCTCACTCTTTTTCTAAACTAGATGGTCAGCTGTGCAGCAATGCATGATGGATATTGAGTTGATCAGTATGGTTCTCTCCAAGAGATTAATCTGAAAAATGTAATTTCTCATCTGAAAGACAAATGTTTAACCACAATCCACAGCATGTATTTTGCCTGATCTGTTTGATACTGACTGAGGAAAAGAAAAATAGTGTTAGTGGTCACTATCTAGTGTCACCATCAATTTCAAGATAAACTATATTAATAGTTAATTTCAACAAAACAGCAGGACTTTGGACCTGGGAAACAAACTATATTCATTGATAGAATTTCACTAAAGGTCAGACCCAAAGCAATGGCTAATTGTTTATAAGGCTATTTAAAAACGCTGTTCCTCTTTAAATGAGCATCATTATTCCACAATACTGTGAAATTTGGGAAAGTATGTAATCACTTAATCACAATTAAAAAAAAAAAAGAACCTCAGGGAAGGTAGGGAGGGAAGGGATGGTAGGGGGAAAACAATGGACGGGGTAACAATGCTCAATAGGAAGTGTACTCATTACCTTGCTCATGTAACTGTAACCCTCTGTATAGTATCTTTACAATAAAAAAATTAGAAAAAAAAAAAACCCTGTTCCTGATCTAATTTAGGGAGTCTTCTGAAAATGAGGATTTAGTTCTAGACCTAAAATTCTGTAGCATGGCCTAAATGAACTTACCTTGTCCTGGAAGATTTTTAAAGACAGAAGTTAACAATAAAAGTATCATTTTGATATGACTCTCAAAGAATTTGGAAACTTTTGTCCTACAATGACATGCCTAAAAGGATGTAATTTTTTGTACCATTTCAGTGCAAAAGAGTACTTTGTACAGATGGCAGGTTTGGGGTTGGCATGTCTGATATTGAGTTGTGGCTTATTTATTTATTTTTCTGTCAAAAGGTGATCAAAGATTCAATATTTCTTGAGCTTCTCCTTAGAATGTTCCAGGCCCCAGCTCCAGAGGGGCATCCTCTATTTTCCTTTAACTATTAGGGTCACAGGATATGTGTCAGGTCCCACAATCACAGCATTAAATAAAATGTGTTTTTTGTTTTGAACTTTTTTTTTTCTTTCTGTCTTTTCTTTGTGGTACTGGGGATCAAACCTAGGACATTGCACTTGCTGGACAAGCACTTTGCCACTGAGCAATGGAGAAGACTAGGGCATAGTACTATTTTATGGCATTTAAGTTCGCAAACAATTGTATCAAAAACATTTCTCAGCTGGGAAGGTAGCTTAGTGGTAGAGTGTTTGCCTTGCATGCATTGATATGGTAGAGGAAGTAAGGATGGAATATAATATTTGACTTGGGTTGTATAAAATAGATATGAATGATTTTAAGATATAAATGCAATTGTGCTTTCTATGGGTAAGACTTCCTTGGTAACTAGCTATTTTAGCTAGTAGCTGTAACTGTAACTCTGTAATTCTGCTTCTGCTGTTTTCTGAATAATGTGTGCCCTAACCCAGCTGAGCCATCACCAACTTTTGTTCTATTCCCCTGCCTCCTGGCAGCAAAACCTTGGTGGGAAATTTAAACTTAAGGTGCGAATTTCTTGTAACAATCATTAGCTAAAACCAACACCCAACCTCTCTCTTTCCCTGCCCTAGTCAAAAATGCTTTAAAAGCCAATGTGGACAGCACTCGGGCCTTTTCCTGGGATCCCAACGCCAGCTGCAGTCCTGGCACATCAGCATGTTTTGCTCAATAAAATCTTTTATATTTTCATTGTGGACTGAGTGGTCTCACTGCACATCTGCACTACCGCAGGAAGCCCTGGGTTCAATTCCTCAATACCACATAAACAGAAAAATCTGGAAGTGGTGCTGTGGCTCAAATGGTAGAGTACTAGCCTTGAGCAAAAGAAGCTCAAAGACAGTGCCCTGGTTCACAGTTTAAGCCCCAGAACTAGCAAAAAAAAAAAAAAAAAACCCCAAAAACAAAACAAAACAAAAAACAAACAACCCCCCCAATAACCCTGAACTCTTATTTCTCCACTTACATGTATTTGCTAAATAAAACATTGAATTTTAATGGAGAAAAATGATTTCAAAAGTCTATTTCAGTCTATGCTGATACTTGTGGCAACATTTGAAAGAGCTCAGATGGAAACTAGTTCATTTCAAGAGGCTCAAGGCTCAGGATGGACAAATAAGTTGACCATGAAGTGTCTTAAAACTGTTTTCTTCAAAGGTCAAAAGCTATGTACATATGACCATATAAGATGGTGCTAAGCGAAATGAACCCAAAATAGGGACACAAGAGGTTTTTTCTTTGTTACTGTTGTTTTAGTACCTATAATGTACTAAGTGATTTCTTTTGTTTCTTTTGTATGTTCTTCCCCCATGGTATAACCCCTGTTTTCACTGTATTTGATTCCAGTACCCTGCATCTTCTAATTTGGGGAAGGGAAGGGAAATAACAAAATGTTGAAATGAGGATACAGGTTGACCCATTGAAACAATGAGGCGTACAAGACACTATGTTGAAAATGAACTTTACAACTTAGGTGGGGGTGGAGAGAGGAGTTGGAGATGTGGAGAAGGAAGGGATGGTAGGGGAAAAACAAAGGAAGGGGTAACAATGTTGGAGAGGAAATGTACTCGTTACCTTACATATGTAATTGTAACTCCCCTGTAGAGTATCTTTACAATAAAAATATATTTAATTAATATTGGTTTCTTTTTCTACAAGCAAAAAAAATAAACCCACTAGTAATCATTTATTAAAACTTAATGATGTCTCTTTTTAATTTTAAGTACTCTATTGATTTTGAAGAGTGTTATTGAGGAGAGAAAGCTACCATGGAGCTATTTTATCTTTTCCTATTAGCATACACTGATTATCCAAAGGGGTTTATTGCAAAGTTTCCATTACATGCATATATTCTACCTTGATCAAATTCACTTCTGATATTACTCTTCCTTGTCTCCCTTTTCCTCTTTAATAGTCACGTTAGCAGATTTTATTATTACTACTATCATTTATTATTCCATTTTCATCCATAAGTATGAAGTTTTCAATCATATTCTTCCCACCTTGCTTGTTCTTACCACCCCATCTGTTCTTATCTCATCTTATGCTCATGTTATTTTGTAGACTTACATTCTTCATATGAGAAAGAACATACAATATTTGTCTTTCAGCCTTGCTTATTTTACTTAACATGATGATTTATGATCCTATGCATTTTTCTTCAAATAACATGCTTTCATTCTTATTTTTGTCTGAATAATACTCATATGCATGTATATCTATATGTGTGCATATACATACACACACACACACACACACACACATATATATATATATATATATATATATATACATATACATTGATATATGTGTGTGTTTATCAGTTGATGGATACCTTGGCTAATTCCATAGTTTGGCTATCGTAAATCATACAACAACTAACATGTATATGCAAGTATATTTGCTGTAGATTCCTGTTCATACACACACACACACACACACACACACACACACACACACACACACACACACACACACACAGAGCAGTGGCCTATCAGGATCATATGGTAGTTCTGTTTTTAGTTTTTTGAGGACTGTCCAGGTGACATCTATCGTGATAGAACTAATTTACATTCCCACCAACAGTGTATAAGGGTGTCTCTCTACCCAACCTTCTCTATCCCATACCCTTGACAACATTTGTTGTTTGTTTTCTTGATGACTGCCATTCTGACTGGGACTAGATATGGACTATTGTCATTTGATTTTTATTTCTTTTATTGCTAAAGATGTTGAATGCTTTGGAGAACTGTCTTTTCTATTCACTTGCCCATTTATTAATTGGATTGTTCTTTTGGTGTTTAATTTTTGGATCCCTGTGTATATTTTGTTCCACCAGTCCTGGCTCCATCATTGACTCATGTAAATTATTTACTGTCTGTGGTATCCTCATGATAATACTTGGTAATGTCTTACTTGCATATTGGTTAGGAGTAGAGGTCCTGCATTTATACTAGTACATTGTTGATGTTAAGTAAGAGTCATTAGCATTTGAAGTATTTAGAAGTAATTAGACTATTACTATTATTGAGTCCTTAGTTTGAATAATCTGAATTTACAGTTAAATTTCAAATAAAGCCAGGGGCCTGTGGCTCACACCTGTAATCCTAGCTACAAAAGAGGCTGAGATCTGAGGATTGCAGTTTGAAGCCAGCCTTCGCAGGAAAGTCTGTGATACTATGATCTCCAATTAACCACCAGAAATCAGAAGTGGTGCTGTGGCTCAAGTGGTAGAGTACTAACCTTGAGCTAAAGAGTTCAGGGATAGCACCCCAGAGTTCAAGCCCCACAACCAACAACAAAAAAATAAAAGAATTGGGGCTGGGAAGGTAGCTCAGTGGTAGAGTGCTTGCCTTGCATGTATGAGGCCTTGGGTTCGATTCCCCAGCACCACAAATAGAGAAAGCCAGAAGTGGCACTGTGGCTCAAGTGATAGAGTGCTAGCCTTGATCTGAAGAGCTGAGGGACAGCGCCCAGGCCCAGAGTTCAAGGCCCCAGGACTGACTCCCCAAAAAATAAAAAGAATTTCAAATAAAAATTAAGCTTGAATAACCTGAATTTACAGTTAGAATTTCAAAAAATTAAAGATCTCATTTCTCTGTGGTCTTAATGGTGATTCCTTTGGTCTAAATTTTGTTAGGGACAGTGATATTCCTGGGCCAAATAAAAATGTTTTTTAAAATTAGCCTACATGTCATCATAGTAAATGAAAAGAGGCAGAGTTCTAGATATTTAAACTTTCATTTATTTACCTATTTTCTTCTTATTTAATCTATTTGGTGGAAGTGGGGTTTGAGCTCAGTGCTTTGTTTTCAGTGAGCAAGCACTCTACCACCTGAGCTACACCCCCAGCCCTTTTTTTGCTTTAGTTATTTAATTATTATTTAGTTAAAGACAGATATGGTCTGTGTTGTTGTCTGTGTTTTTGACTGGCCTCCAATGGTGATCCTTATATCTGTGCTTCCTTGTAGCTGAGGTTTTGAACTACCATGTCCAGTTTGATGGAATCTCATTAACTTTTTGTCCAGTCTGGCCTCAAACTGTGATCTTCCTAATCTCTGCCTCCTGAATAGCTGGAATTATAGATGTGAGCTACCATGACTATGCAAAACTTTAGTTTTTTTTTTTTTTTTGTCGGTCGTGAGGCTTGAACTCTGGGCCTGGGCTCTGTCCCTGCACTCTTCAGCTCAAGGCGAGTGCTCTACCTCGAGCCACAGCACCATTTCTGGTTTTCTAGTGGTTAATTGGAGATAAGAGTCTCATGGACTTTTCTGCCTGGGCTAGCTTTGAACTGTGATCCTATGATCTCAGCCTCCTGAGTAGCTAAGATTACAGGGGTGAGCCACTGCACCCAGCACAAAGCTTTAGATTTTTAAGGAAAGTGAAAATAAATCAGGTATTTTGGCATATTCTAACTATCTAGGATACTTAGAAGCTATCATAAATGGTATGATTTGTTGTATAGTTAACTTCAATTGTGCTTTCCTTTGTCTAATAATGCCTTATCTCTCTCTCTCTCCTTTTCTCCCTCCCTCTCTCTTCTTCCTTTTCTTCAGATTATTGGGCATTTTTGCATGTTGCACTATTTGCTATTATCAGTTATGCTTCTTATGTGTTAGCCATGCTAGGCATATATGGGGGGGGGGGGGAGGAGAGAGCACAACAGGGAGGCAGAGAGAGACAGAGAAGAGAGAAATAAGTGGGAAGATGGAAGGAGGGCAGGAGGGAGGGAGAAAGTAGTGTAGGCTAACTGTACAGGGGTTTTTTTTTTTTTTCCTCCTTGAGAGAAGTTTCAGATGTCTGTCTGGCTCTGGCCCAGTTGCTCTGTGTGCATAGCTGAGGAACAGGGTTGGGGAGGGGCGGAGGCAATTAAAACTTTCAATATCCCAAGCAGATGCCCTTCCTAATTAAGTGGTGAGGATATAAAATAAAGTACCTTCTTGGACTTTATTTCTGTTTTTAAAAAGTGTGCTGTGAGTTCAGTGTTTATGCCTTTTAGAAATGATAAGAACTTTTGAAACAACTCTGAAAAATAGTTGTTTTTAAAAATCTCATTCTTTTCTCCTGTTCATGAACTTTTCATAGAAAGCCATGTTTATTTGAGTTCCTGGGACCTCTTTTTGCCTATGTCCTCCTTCCCTCCCCCTCATTCCAATTTCGAAGCACCTAATTCTCTGGCGTATTAATGGAGACAGTTCAAGTATCTAACTCCTATGTTTCCTTTGTTCCAGTTGCTTTTAGTCCTTGCTGGGAAATACTCTGAAAACTGAACTGGGGACTGAACACAAAAGCCAGACACTGTTTTCCTCCCTGGAACGCATTGTGTGATGTGTTCCCACCTCCTGTTCACCACTCATTAGTCCCTAAGTACAGAAAAGGTTGCTCCTCTGGAATAAAAGGAATAGACCCAGCTCAGGAGTCCTTTTTTGCCTTTTCCTGTGTTTTATTTGGGTGCACTCACAGTTCTCCATCTTCATTAGTGACCTGGCAGGGGGCTGGCACAGTGCTGAGACTAGCTTTTGCTGGCTCCCTGGGGTGTATCAGAGACCTCAGAACTCAATACCCTACTATAAAAATAAAATACAGTGCTTCAAACGACCTTTTGATGGAACAAAGCCATGTGTCCAATCTGCCCTGGCCTCTCAAATTGCATCCATGCTAAGCACCTCTTTTGCATTTTGCACATGCCCTTCCAGTCATCTCCCCTTCTTCCCTCCCCTACCTCACCCATTTTTTGGTGAAGTCTGTGTTAGGTAAGTGTGTGTGTGTGTGTGTGTGTGTGTGTGTGTGTGTGTGTGTGTGTGTGTGTGTGTGTGTGTGTGTGTGTGTGTGTGTGTGTGTGTCTTTGTGTGTGAGAAAATGCAGGCTTTGGCAAAAGACCTTTTGTATTTCAAGCTCAGTTAAGCATTATAGTATCTAGGGAGAGAAGTAGGCATAAATGTTTGTAGGCTTTTATGTCCCAAAAGTGGTATTTGTTTCAGGTTCATATGGAATGTTTAGGAAAATAAGTAAAAGCTACAGTTGCTATAAAAAGGGTATTACATATTTGTAAGTGAAGTTGTTTTTTCCTGATTTTCTAGATCGGCCAAATTGTTGTTTTACTTAAATGCCAGGCACCTGGAGACTTCACTGGTTCCAGATCCACACGTGTGTGGGAACTAAGTAATGAAATCCAGAATCAGGCATGACACTGCCATGAACACTGTGTCCCTCAAAGCTTTCTACAAAACGTCTGAAGTTCTCAGAGAACACTATACCTTGTAAAACCCCTAGCATTTGCATGCTTCACCTCTGGGGAACTGTTTAGAATGCTTATTTTAAGGAAGCACAGGAAAGTAAAAAAAAAATAAAATAAAGATCTTTTGTTGTTGAATGATCAGCCTTACCTTAGAAAAACTCAGACTCTTCTGGTAAGATTTTAAACAAATAGTTCTACTTTCCTTAAAAAAAGTTTCAAAGTACATTGCTAGTATTTTTTTTTTTTGGTCGGTCTTAGGGCTTGAACTCTGGGCCTGAACACTGTCCATCAGCTCTTCAGCTCAGGGCTAGTGACCTACCACTTGAGCCACTATGCCACTTCAGTTTTCCGAGTGGTTAATTGGAGATAAGAGTCTCACAGGGTTTCCTGCCCAGGCTGGCTTTGAACTGCGATCCTCAGATCTCAGCCTCTTGAGTAGCTAGGATTAAAGGTGTGAGCCACCAGTACCTGGCACAAATTAGTCTGTTATTTAAGAAAACTTTATTTGACTTCTATAGAAATAATATATATGTACAAATGTGTGATGTTACTTTTTATTTTTAACTTTAGGTTTGCAGACACATGCCCTAATTTTCTATAGAAAATGTATTATAAACTCTTCTATTTTTCCAGTATTGGGTATTAAACCCAGGAATTTGTAGTTTGCTGGGCAAGTGATCCACCACTGAATTATGTCCCACGCCCTATACTCTAGTTTTAAAACAGTTATAGAAATAAGGAGAGTGTACTTATTGCCTTATCTATTGCCCTATCTATGTAACCCCCAACTTATCACCTTTTTAATTAGAAGAAAAGAAATGAGAGTGTATGTTTTCATGGACAGTGTCTATATGATTTCATGCTACTTTAAAGAAATTGGATTTTTTTTCTTCTTCCCTGCTACCAGAAATGTGAAGACTATGCTGGTATTCCCTGGGTATATACTCAGAAGGAGGACAACAAGATCATCACGAATACATGTGAAAGGTCACTAAGTATTACCAAGTTGCTCCCTGAAATGACTGCACCAATAATATGGGAGCACACTTCCTTGCCCACATTTTATGTATTGACTTTCTCAGTTTTCCAAAATGGTGGATGTGAAGTGGTGTTCAAGTCACATTTCTCTGTTTACAAATGAACTTGAATACTCTGGTCTCTGTTCAGATTATATGAATCTTTTGCCTTATAGTAATGAAGTTAAGCACCTCTTTATATACCTGTTAGCTATGTGCTTTATATTACTGTGACTTTACTGAAGACTTTACTGTATATTGACCTTGATTTTAGGTTGATTAAAAAGCCCACTTCTTTTAGTTTATCATTTATCCTCCACAGGGTTTTTCACTTTTTTGTTGTTGTTGTTATTGTTGATCATGGGGCTTGAACTCAGGGTGTGGGCGCTGTCCCTTGGCTCTTTTGCTCAAGGTTAGTGCTCTACCACTTTGAGCCACAGCTCTACTTCCAGTTTTCTGGTGGTTAATAGGACTTAAGGCTGGCTTTGAACTATAGTCCTTAGCACTCAGCCTTCTGAGTAGATAGGATTACAGGTATGAGCCACCAGCATGTTATTCACTTTTATATTTAGGTTTTACTTCATCTGGAAGTCATTTTTGAATATAGAGTCATTGTTTGTGGTAGGAGATTCTTATTTCAGACTACACTGATACAGTTTAGTAGAACTATAGAACCATCTGCATTATGGATATACATTGAAGAGAATTTTAGTAAAAATATAAGAAAATTATCCATAGTACATTGTGATTTATGTTCCTTCCTTCCTTTATTCCTCTCCCTCCCCTTCCCCTTCTCTCCCATTCCCTCTTTCTTTTTCTCCCTTCCTCCCTCCCTTCCCTCCCTCCCTTCCCTCCCTCCCTCCCTTCCTTCCTTCCTTCCTTCCTTCCTTCCTTCCTTCCTTCCTTCCTTCCTTCCTTCCTTCCTTCCTTCCTTCCTTCCTTCCTTCCTTCCTTCCTTCCTTCCTTCCTTCCTTCCTTCCTTCCTTTTCTTCCTTCCATATTAGGGCTTGAATTTGGGGCCTCATGCTTGCTAGCCAGGCACTCTACCACTTGAGCCATGTCCTAGCCTGTTTTACTTCCATTTTTGGAATAGGCTCTTGTGGTTTTCTCAGACTGCCCTTATGTTGTGACTCTCCTATTTAGGATCTCCCATGTAGCAGGTGTGCCATCACTCCTGGGATGGGATTTTGCTCATTTATTACCTGGGCTGGTTTCAAATGTCCATTCTCCCATTTTCTGCTTCCCAAGTAACTGGAGTTATAGGTGTGAGCCATTGCACCCAGTCACTTTATGTTTTTTAAAGTAAAAATTCAGATGCCAGAAAATACATGTTTGTTTGGTTATAAAGGTACAAAAGAGAAAGAGGAGTTCAAATAAGGGGTGAGGGGATAAAATAAACCCAGAGGGGCCTTATAACGAATAATAAAAGGTGTGATTAAAGGTAAGTATAGTTAGGGACAGATGGTGCAGAAAATAAGTTAGTGATAAACCAAAAAAGATTAATTGAAGAGGGGTTGGGAAGGTGGCTCAGTGGTAGAGTGCCTGCCTTGCATTCATGAGGCCCCTGAGTTTGATTCCTCAGCACCACATAAGCAGAAAAAGCCAGAAATGGTGCTGTGGCTCAAGTGGTAGAACACTAGCCTTGAGCTGAAGAGCTGAGGGACAGCACCCAGGCCCAGAGTTCAAGTCCCATGACTGACAAGAAAAAAAAAAGAATAATTGAAGAAAAGTGGAAATGAAATATTTTGTGTTATTAAGTGAGACATTTATAAAGAGAAAATGTTCCTAATTGGCTACATCTATATGTGTAAGTTTTTCCTCCCATTAGCTTTTAAAGTCCTGTATGGGAGAAGCAGGGATTTCCCTTTCCCCCCACCCTAAGGTAAAGATATTTGTAAGAAGAAAGCAGATGTTTCTTTTCAAGTGCATGTGTACACCTGTTGTAAGACAAAATGAGTAGTTACTATTGAGAACAGGTTCTGGTTATTTTTTTATGTTGCTTGTTAAATTAAAATTCTTTTCCTGGCAAGTATAGGTTTATAATTAGCTCGTTTATCGTAAGTGTTCTTTTGGCTGTATCTCAAATTTGAAGACATACAGAAGCAATATGTGGGTGGTTTCTTAGAAATGAGATGAATGAGTTGTTTTATTGGCAGTTACCAGTTGATGGGAATGTTCTTCCTGTTTATATCAAACATCTACTAATTATATGAAACTGAAGGATGGTGAAAATGTTTTCACGGTCTTGAAAGTAAGTTTGGAATTGTATTGTTAACCTATCTTTTGATGAAAGTGATACATCTAGTAGTCATATTCTCTTGTGGTCATACCAATTCATGTTATAGTAAGAAGTCCTCATATCTGGAGTTTGTATTACACCCCGCCTGCAACTTTGTGTGCACTATTTTTTTTCTTAATTAATTTTGTTGGAATCAGCCTTATTTCTGCACACATTTATTTTTATGTCCACATTCTCAGCACTTCCCAGCACCTTTTATTTATCTCATTTATTCCTTACTAAAACCTGTATATTTCAGATAGGCTGAGCTTATTTTCTAGGGTCATATTGCAGTAACTAGCAGAATCAGAATTTGGGACTCAGCCTAACCTCGAAGCTTATGTTTTTCCTTCATGACTGTACTATATATATATGGTTTTATTTTTTTCCCTATGGGCTTGAACTCAGGGCCTGGGTGCTATCCCTGAGCTTTTTTGCTCAAGGTTAACACTCTACTAACTAAGCAGCAGCTCCACTTCTGGCTGTCTTTGGTGTCTAATTGGAGATAAGAGTCTCAGACTTTCCTGCCCGGCTGCCTTCAAACCATAATCCTGATTTCAGCTTTCTGAGTAGCTTGGGTTACAGCCATCAGCCATTGGTACCTAGCTGTATACCATATTTTTTCCAGGATATATCCTCTAAAATTTGTATTTGTATAGAATCCGATATCTTCACTTGGTTTCTTAATTTTTGAAAAGAACATCCAAACAATGTAGGCACATTAAGAAGATGTGTCATGCCAGGCACCAGTGGCGTATGCCTGTAATTCTAGCTACTCAGGAGGTTGAGATCTGAGGATCATGGTTCGAAGCCAGCCCAGGCAGGACAGACCATGAGACTCTTTCCTCCAATTAACCACTCAGAAAATCGGAAGTAGTGTGTGGCTCAAGTGGTAGAGTACTCACCTTGAGCTGAAGAGCTGAAGGATAGCACCCAGGCTCAGAGTTCAAGCCTCATAACAACAACAAAAAAGATCTTTTTACTTTTAATTTATTATCATCAGGGTGATGTACAGAGGGGTTACAGTTACATAAGTAAGGTAATAAGTCAAACTTGTTACCCCTTCCCTCATTTTTCTTCTATGTTCTCTAGCCCCCAATTAAATTTCTTTTTAAAACATTGATGATTACCCCTCTGTTGTCCAGTTTTTCAAAAGCCTGCATCTGAGAAGGAGTTTAGAAGTTTGTGTGAATGACTTGTCCTTCTTATTTTATTTTTATTTTTACTTAAAATTTAATTTTATTGTCAAGGTGATATACATAGGGGTTACAGTTAGTAACAGTGAGAACATTTCTTGTTGAACTTGTTACTCCCTCCCTCCTTTTTCTCCCACTTTCCTCTCCCCATCTCCCCCTAGTTGCACAGATCATTTCCAACTATTGTCTTGTGTGTATCACTGTTGCATTGGTTCCCCCTTTGTCCTTTGTCTCACCATTTTTTGTTTCCCTTCCTTAATTCAGATAAAGGGATATATAATACCCAGGCTATCAAAATCAAATACAGTAACAATAGGTGGGGGAGGGAGGATGTCTTTGGATTGTCTGCAGTTCAGTTTTAGGCCAAGAGAGCTATATACTTGGCCTAATTGGTTTTACTCCTTGAAGAAGTTGTCCTCCCTTCCTTCCTTCCCTCACAACCTTCTTTCTTTCTTATTCTCCTTTTCCCTTTTTCTTTCTTTCTTTCTTCTTCTTTTTTTTTGGTATTAAATCATTGATCCTTAATGTTGGATAGCATAGGGAACGGCTGGATAGAATTTGTTACTCTGTCTGTAAACGAGTTTTATTGAGGAGGCTCACTAACCCCCACACACTACTTATCTTCGAGATGACCTAGAGATGGAAGTCCTGTTAGATCTAAGTGTCAGCAGGAAACAATAGTGGTTTTCGTCAAAAATTTATGTAGTTATTATGAATTTTACATTTTTTTCATTTTTGAGGCAAACTGAAACAAATAAGACAAAAATCTACTAAGGATATGAGTAATTTGACTATCACAATGAGTGAACTAGGTCTAATGAACACATTTTAGGAGTCCTGCAGAGAAAAAATATCAAGAGTGTGCTATACTGGCCCATCTTTGTGTGTGTGTGTGTGTGTGTGTGAAAATACCGTACAGAGGGGTTACAATTACATGGGCAAGATAATGAGTACATTTCTTATTAAGCATTGTTGCCTCCTCCTTTGTTTCCCCTTCCCATCCCTTCCCATCACCTCCCTGCCCCCCCACACTGGTCCATCTTAACAATGTCAAAATTTAATGCCAGTAATTTAATTAATAACAAAATTTCTGTTGTTAACAGTAACAGAAAGCTTGAGAATTTAAAAGCACAATTCTAATAGTTCCTGTGTCATGAAAAAGCATAAGAGAAATTAAAAGAAAATAGTTTGAATTAAGAATGTGGTCCAACTGTAATAACTATCTAGGATGACTCGTAAGGTTCAGCTGAAGTGGTATATGGAGGAAGTGAATAGTATTGTGATACTTGAATTAACACACACACACACACACACAGTTGCTATGAAAAAAATAGAGTAGACAAAAGGAAATTGTAAAAATAGGAACAGAAGCTAATGAAATAATGTAACTTTCAGAAAAAGTTTTCAGCAAAAGTTGTTGGTTCATTGACAGACAGATCTTTGGCAAATTGATGAAAAAGCAGATACAAATAATTTTAAGATTATAAAAGACAACATTGTAAACACATCAGCAATAACAAAGCATTATGAGCAATTAATAAATGTTAAGATTTAAGGAAACTGGATAAATCTCTGGAAACCTATAACTTAACAAAACTGAATGAAGAAACTTAAAATCTAAACTGAAAAATACTAGGCTGCAATTGAGCCTATAGGTAACTACAAAGCCATACTATTTGCTAAGGGGCTATTCCGATAGATTGAAGTAACTTTTCTAAGTGTGTGTGTGTGTGTGTGTGTGTGTGTGTGTGTGTGTGTGTGAGAGAGAGAGAGAGAGAGAGAAAGAGAGAGAGAGAGAGAGAGACACGCATGCATGTCAGTATTGGGGCTTGAACTCGGGGCCTGGGCACTGCTTCTTAGGTTTTTTGCTCAAGGCTAATGCTCTACCACTTGAGCCACGACACCACTTCTGGCTTTTTGATTAATTGGAGATAAGGGTCTCATGGACTCTCTTGCCTGGGCTGGCTTTGAACTGCAATCCTCAGATCTCAGCCTCCTGAGTTAGCTAGGATTACAGTCTTAAGCCTCTAGTGTCCGGCTAGGTACTTTCTGTTAATCAAGGCAAGTTTTTTTGCTTGTATACAGCCAGGATTTCTTTATTGACTGACTGAATGAAACCAAATAAATTTGTCCATAATAATCTAATCTAACCACTCACTCATTAATAATGCCTATTGAATGCTTATTATGTATCAGGTATTCTTTGAGAGTCTGGATCTACTGTAGTGAACAAAACAGTATCTGTGCAAGCAATTACAAAGTAAGGGCTGGGAAAATAGCTAAATAGTAAGCAGCTCCTTTTACATGTATCCAAAGCCCTGGGTTTGATTAAAAAAAAAAGTAAGCAAACCGACATAGTTCTTGGTTACATTAAGTGTGAAGAAGAAAATGGAGGATAAGGAAATTCTGAAATATTTAGTCAAAGATGATAAAGGTAGGCTGAGACTGGAATGGTGAGGGAGAAGCAAGGGGAGAAAGGGTTCTGTGGGGAGAGAGTCGCCTTCCTGCGCAGGTGTTATGTAAATGTAGACACTGTTTTAAGGGCTCTGAGTCGGAAGATAGCACCAGACAGGACTGCTAACCATTGGCTTTGTGTTTATTTAACCATGCTGCTGTTTTTATTAAAAATATTATATTCCGTGATTGAAAAGCTCTCCTTTATTTAAGCAGTTGCTTTTCTGAAGTTAGGAAATCCTAACATAAGAAAATCCCATCTTCTCCCTACCTTGTGCTTATCACTTCGTACTCTGTTCTTTGGAGGAGAATAGGAGAATCTTATTTGTCAGAGGCCAATAGCACAGTAGAATACTGATTCAGGGACTAAATCCCTAACCTTTCAATGTTTTTGAGATTTGTCTTGGGTTGGGTTGTAGATTATAAAATTCCCTCATTGTAACTAGGTATAAATCCTATTGATTTCCTCTTTTCCCTTTTCCAGCCAGGAACCCAGCTAATGACCTCATGTCAAATCACTTTAGATATTTTATCTCTGGAAATACACACACACACACACACACACACACACACAGTTTTTTTTTTTTTGAATCTTATTATCTTACTGAATTAGTTTTCCATTTGTAGGCAGGAGACTTTTCAGTTAAGTTGTAAAAATTTGTGTTTAATAAACCCCCGTACCCTTGAAGCATAAACTCTACAAAATGTAGAGTCTAGAGGAAAAGGGAGAGAGAGGAGGGGAGGAGGGGAGAGGGAGACGGGGAGGAAACAGGGAGAGAAAAGAAAATTCCTAAGAAAACTGTGCAAATTTGCAAATTCGTTGTCCTCTGATGGCAGCTGACAGGTGGAGTGACAACTCAACCCAGTAACACTAGGGCCATTGTGATGGGAGGGAACCTAATATTGTTATTGTTCCACTTCGATGAAATTCACGTGAGGTTATGCCAGCTCTTGTATTGAGGAAGCCCAATCAAGCAGAAGAGTTTCTGGTTTCTGGGCTTAGAGCTGCCAAACAACTGAGGAAAACCGATTAAATCTGGAAGGTGGCGGCTCACTGGCAGGCTTCTCCAGGCACCTCTGAGGAGAATCAAAGATAAATAAATACTGCATTTTATGAGAAGAGTATGCAGTGAGAGGGAGGGCCTGGAAAGGAGTTAAAATTTCAAAGGAGGATGGAAGTTGTCTGACTTTCTTCCCTGTCAGACTCTTGTCTTATGACTCTGCTCATGCTTGGCATAGTTTGCCCAGGTAAATATGTGTGAGTTTGAGGGGGAAGAAAGAAGGCAGAGACCAGAGTCTTTGGTTGTAGGAACCTGGTATAAAATATATTTTTTAGAAAAAAAGAGTAGCTTTAAAAACTATAAGTAACCTCTGACACTTGATTGCCCGTGGAACATATTAAATCTGGCCTGTTGCATAGAGGTTTGATTTTGAAGGTCTGTAATTTTTTTCAGGAAGATCTTGGCCTTTTAATATAAGCCCCATCAGGTTGTATCTGGCACCTCTTATGAACAAAGTATAGGCCCTGGATTCTCAACCCTCATTGTACCTTACTTTAAATCTGGCACCTCTTATGAACAAAGTATAGGCCCTGGATTCTCAACCCTCATTGTACCTTACTTTAAAAAAAATCCTTGTGAATGAAAATTTTAATTAACTTACATCAAAGGGGCTAGATTTCATTGGCTGAAAATAATCCATTATGTTCATAGATTAATAAATCTTAAGAGATCATGTGGTATATTCTACCACTCTCAAGCTCTACCAGCCATTTTTCAGGGTAAACTGCAGTCCAGAGGAGTTCAGTAGCCTGCTTAAGGAACTCAAGGTAGCATTAGCATTACACGTAATAGGCATGTGGAAATTCTACCCAGAGTTTCACTTTTAGTTTTTTTTTCTTTTTTTGTATTTGTTTTTCTGCTTATGTGGTGCTGAGGAATCGAACCCAGGGCCTCATGCATGCAAGGCAAGCACTCTACCACTGAGCCACCTTCCCAGCCCCCTTCACTTTTAGTTTTTTTTCCTCCCATGCCATTCCATGCCTTTTGAGCTGCTTAGAATTCGGTATAAGATCCAGTGAAGCTATAGCACTTTAATGGCTTATATAGAATAATTAATAAAATAATTAAAAGAATTCCACATAAATTGCAAACTGTATGAGTCACCAAAGTAATTGCAATCTCTTTTTGCATCAATTCTTTGTGAGAAATAGGAAATAAATTATCATGTTGTGTTCCAATTGTGGTATTTTCTTCCTGCTGTGGAAAGTAGAGTGATAAAACAAACTAAAGCTGGGTGTTGGATGCCAGTAATTGAGATTTTAAATTATGACTTCTCAGAATATAGTGTGGGTTGTTGTGCCTGTTGTTACAGTGTTTTGTGTCTGTCTCCACAGCTCTAGCTGTTTCTCATTTTCTTTTACTGGTGTTCAAAGTTAACTTAAAAAGGTAGGAATGGAGCCAGGCAGCGCCGGTGGCTCATTCCTGTAGTCCTACTCATGAGGCTGAGATCTGAGGATCAAGGTTTGCATGCACCCTGGGCAAGAAAGTCCATGGGACTTTTATCTCTAGTTAGCCACCAAAAAAACAAAAACAAAACAGGAAATGGCACTGTGGCTCAAAGTGGTAGAGTACTAGCCTTGAGTGAAAAAGCTCAGGGATAGCATCCAGGCCCTGAGTTCAAGCCCCACAGCTGACAAAATTAAAAAAAAAACAAAAAGCAAAAAAGGCAGGAGGTTTGTCTGGCCTTCATTGGAGTATATGTTGTCCTAATCCCTAGAACAAAGAAGAGGAAAACATATTATTGTTTGCTTTAGACAGACTGCTTTAGATAGGGAATAAGTAACTTAAAAAAAAAGACATTAGGATCAAATAACTCCCCAAAGGAAAATTACTTTATGGATGAAAAATATAATTAATTACTCTTGTGAAAACACAAGGGATTTTACAAGTTCATTATACTTTGTTTCCATTTAGAAGTGCTAGTTGTCATTTGTCAGTGTAAGATTGAGGTTTGTGGGGGCACCCTCCTGCTGTGGTGTTAGGGAGTCTTCCAGCCACAGTTTTGAGAAGAGCCCAGGTTCCCTCCTTTGGTATGGCACTCCTACTGTTTATGTTTGAGACAATTCCCAGAAACCCACGGTTACATCATATGCCGAGTGAACGAGTGTATCTTCGAGATTTTTATTTGGCGTTTTTATTGCTTGAACAGTCTACAGAAGTTTTAGCAGTTAATGCCCTGCCAGGCTTTTGGGAAAGTTTCTAGTTCTATGTGATTTTGAAAGGTTTAAAGAAGCAACAACAAAAATTATATCATATAGTTGAGAATAATAATTCTGGCTTCTATGGGATCGTATAAGATAGGAGGGAAGGCGAACAATTGCTTCTAAGTGTTTTTGTGTGTGTGTGTTGAAAGAACTCAAAAAAGTACTAGTAGATTTGTTGAGTAAGCCCTTTGTTGTCAAAAGTCTGTGGACACCCCAACAATAAGTGTGATCCTGATCAATTAAGTAAACAGGTAAACTGAGAAACAGAGCACTTAGATGATAGGCCAAGGGTGACATGGTAGGGCCCCAACTGAATTCTGCGTCTTGAAGCTGTGTTATCTCATCTGCCCCTGTACTATGTACTCAGCCAGTCATAGAGTGCAATGTAGCCCTTGTCATCACTGAGGAGCCTCATGGAACAGCGGCCTTGGGCAGGGTTATCTCTAGACGCTGTTGACATTTATGTGTCTGCTCACATACCAATTGGTTGAATTCTGGTCCATATGATTCTCATCAGTGGGTTATGAGAAATTCAGCATAGATTTCATTCATTCTGATGAAACCAAGATCCTTAGTTTCTTGAGATACTGTTTTTCATTTATTACACAGGCTGCAAGTTGGGGCTTGTGAGTTCTCTGACTTCTTAAGGTTGAACCAAGAAAATCCAATCCAATTTTACTGTGCTTTGCACAGTAGTTTGCTGAATTCATGAGGTTTGTCCTTGATTTTTTACTTATTTTCTTAAGAAGATAGATGTGAATATGTTTCTTAAGTCTGCCCAGGAGGCAGGACTGCTGTTTTGGATGAAACTAAAGGAGCCCTTCTTGCCTTTTCATTGAAGTGACAGATTTTTTAAAAAAACAAAAAAACAGTAGAAGAAACTGTAACAGTTTGTAATGTTTTCACTTTAAATATCAGGGTTTCCCCTTCTATGGAGAAAGGTGTTCAAAGGCCTGTCAGGAAATTAACAATATCTTTAAAATCAAACAATGAACAGAATGCCAAAGCTTCAAGTGGTAAGAATTAGGAACAGCTGTGCTAGTAACTAGGTTTGGACAATTTACCTAATTGAGTTTCATTTTCCTGAACTATAAAACAGGGGACCAGTAAATCTCCAATGTTGCTTCTTGCTTCTAGGTTCTCTGTTAGTGTGTTTTAATCATACACTGATAATTAAAATTTTTGACTGGTGCATAATTTTATTTTGTGTTAAAAGAGATGGTTTGTACTTGTTACTAACGGAACTTTTTTCTGTGTATGTATAACTGGTGATACTTGACTGTATATGGAAAATTTCAAGTTGATAAGAAGAAACTGTTTCTTTATGCTTCTGACTGCCTTTTAAAATTCATCTATTACTTAAAAGAGTTTAAAAAGTTTTGTCATATTATTTTTTAAAGAATAATGGAAGACATTCACATCATTATAGAAGGCACCCTAGGATGACAATATTTGGAATTTAATTTCAGACTCCCAATATTGTATTTAACCTTAAAGTATTATTTGTAATTATAAGTAGACTTTTACTTTTATTATAGTAAGAAAGATCTTTTAAATCCTGTCAATCAATGAAAGAAACCACTTTTGTTTGGTGGAAGGGCTGCCTATTTAAAAATATAAAAGCAGGGCTTAGCAATGTTAGTGACAGGATTATATAGCTTCTAAATAAAAAGTTCTTTTTATTTCTTTATTCTGTCTGTGACAGCTTATAGAATCATCTTTTTTTGATTTGCAACTATGGGAATGAAATAGAGGTGGAAAAATTAGTTTTCAAGCCAATTAGTTAGCAATACTAGAGCCAAGTTGAAAGTCTTGCTGCTGCACCTTCAACAGAAGTCCCTCCCTGTCTTTGTAGAAGACACCAGTAGAAAGTTGAGACATCAGAAGGCATTTTTGGAGTCTATGTATGGCTAATCAGGCTTGAATTTTGGTTTGAGAATTAATTTTTTTTAATTGTGAAAATACCCTACAGAGGGGTTATAATTACATGGGCAAGGTAATGAGTACATTACTAATCACCATTGTTGCCTCCTCCTTTGTTTCCCTTTCCCATACCTTCCCATCCCTCCCTTCTTCCCACCCCTGTGCCAAAATTGTGAAGTTCATTTTTCGACATAACATCTTCTACATCTCATTGTTGCAATGGGTCCACCTGTATCCCTATTTAAACAATTTTTTTGCCCTTCCCCTCCACAAATTATACCAACATCAAATACAGTGAAAACAGGGGTTATACGGTGGGGGAGGGACATACAAAGCAACAAAGAAATATCTTAAAAGAACGTTAGAAACAACAGCAAGAAAGAAAAACCATTTGAGTCCTTATCTTGGGGTTCATTTCACCTAACATCAGAGAATTAATTTTTGTTTTATTTTCTTTTTTAGATGCTTCTCTGAAGTGTTGAGAAATTCTAAGAACCCAGGAACTACATGTTTCTAACCAGGCACATTTTCTGGTTTCTCTTTATTTTTGCCACTTCTAGTTTTCTTTCTTAAAGAAAAAGAATCCAAGAAAATGAGAACTTAAGGGACATTTTATTCTGCTTCTGAAAAATTAGTGTACTTGCCTGTGATGGTTAATTATCATAATCAGCATAATAGCCATGATAGCTTTTAAAATATTTCCTATGGCTCTATCGACACTTGCATATTTAGGGGCTGGGAAGTTGGCTCAGTAGTAGAGTGCTTGCCTTGCATACATGAGACCCTGAGTTCCATTCCTCAGACCACATAAGCAGAAAAAAAAGCTGGAAGTGGTGCTGTGGCTCAAGTGGTAGAGCGCTAGCCTTGAGCTGAAGAGCTGAGGGACAGCGCCCAGGCCCAGAGTCCAAGCCCCACAACCCACAAAAAGACAAACAAAAACAAAACAAAAAACACAAAAAACCCTAACTGACAGTGTTCCTCAGCTTTTCCCATATTCAATATTGTCAAGTAAGCTAAAGTGAATTTAAAGATTATCTGTAATGTTTATGCCACATTGGAGTTAAAGTGCTGTTCCTCTCCCCTAATCTTTCTTACATAGGATTTGCATTGTCTGTGGCTAAATTTATTCATACTTCCATCTCTTTCTGAGTATGGTACCACTTTAAGTTAGTTTTCTTATTACTTCATTGGAATGTTACCTTATTTATGCATCAATAACCTCATGATAATGATTATATTAACTGTTTTTGAGTCATTTATTGAGCCTTACTTTTATTCAATACTACTTTAGGCATTTTGTTCATTCATTTACCAAGCATTTATTTAGTACCTTCTTGGTGAGTTGGCGATGTAGGGTTTAGGGATATAGTAGTGAATAAGACAAAGTCAAAGTCTGAGCTCTGAAGAGGCTTTTTAAATTTTTTTAGTTTTATTTTTTATTGTGAAAATACTGTACAGAGGGGTTACAATTACATGGGCAAGATAATGAGTACATTTCTTATCAAGCCTTGTAGCCTCTTCCTTTGTTTCCCCTTCCCATCCTCCGCCCACCCCCCACTCTATCCTTCCCCCCCCCACACACCAAAGTTGTAAAGTTTGTTTTCAGCATAACAACTTGTACATCTCATTGTTGCAATGGGTCCACCTGTATCCCTATTTAAACGATTTGTTTTTCCCTTCCCCTCCACAAATTATACCGACACCAAATACAGTGAAAGCAGGGGTTATACCATGAGGGAGTGAAGAGGCTTTTGTATATTGTTTCTAACGTATGTAATATCCTTAAAGTAGAGATTTTCATAATTTTATAAATAAGAAAAGTTTATAGGTATCTGTAGATATAAATATTTTCAAATATAATTTTATGATTATTAAGGTATTATATGGAGGGATTATCATTTCATTAATCAGGTAATAAGCACAATTCACTTTGGACAGTACCACCCCTTCTTTTACGTTCCACCAGTTTCCTCCTACTGTCCTTGCCTACAAGTTGCATAGTTCATTTCCCACAAAGTATATACTGAACACCATGGCTATATTTGTTCACCCTTCCTTCTTTCCCTCCTTCATCTCCCTAAAAAACAAAAAGAAAAAACCAAAAGGAAAAGCAAACAATAAAGTCACCACTACCACTACCACCACTACCGCCAAAAAAAAAATCATTTTGATAAATAGTATTTTAAATGTCCAGAGGAGTTGCACCTTTGGGTTCCCCCAGTAAGAGTAACCTCCTTTAGTCTGACTGTGTGTGAATGCCTAGAGTCCTGTATAAGTTATCATGTCCAGTTGTATTTTAGATCTGGCTTCCACATAAGAGAGAAAATGTGTTAGTCTCTCTGAGCTTAGCTTACCTCACTTAATGTTATTTGTCCATTCATTTTCCTGCAAATGACATAATATTATTTGTTATAATGGATAAGTAAAATTGCATTGTATACATATACTATATATATGTATATATATATATATATGTATATATATATTTGATCCATTCATCCATAATAGCGTATCTGGGGTGTTTGCATAACTTGGTTGTTATGAATAGTGCAGCAATGAATATGGATGTGCAAATGTCTTTATTGTATCCTGACTTGTCATATTCCGGGTAGATGCCCAAGGGTGGTATGACTGGGTCCCAGGGAAATTCTATGTTTAGTTTTTTGAGGAATCTTCAGAATGCTGTACAGTGGTTTTACTAGTTTACATTCTCACCAATAGTGCAATAGGGTTTATTTTTTCCCTACATTCCCATCAGCATTTGATGTTTGAATTCTCAACGTTGACCAATCAAACTGGGTATAGATATTAATTTCATAGATAAGAAAACTGAGGCTAAAGAAGGAAAGTAATTTTTCCAGCATTCTGAGGCCGTTGGTTTTAGTTTGAGCCTCTGATTTTTTATGTTTACAGTCTACTCTTTTTCACGGTAGGTCTGCATTGTTGTTCTTTGTGTGTGAGTGCTGGTCCTATGGCTTACACTCAGGACCTGGCTGCTGTCCCTGACCTTTTTTGCTCTACCTCTTGAGCCACAGCTCCACTTTCAGTGGTAATTGGAGATAGGAATCTCATGGACTTTCCTGTCTAGGCTGGCTCTGGCTTTGAACCTTGATCTTCAGATCTCAGCCTCCTGAGTAGCTAGAATTACAGATATAAGCCACCAGTGCCTGGTTTATGGCCTCTCTCTCTCTCTCTCTCTCTCTCTCTCTCTCTGGTCAGTTGTGGGGCTTGAACTCTGGGACTGGGTGCTGTCCCTCAGTTCTTCAGTGCAAGGCTAGTGCTCTACCACTTGAGCTACAGCACTACTTATGGTTTTCTGGTGGTTTATTGGCGATAGGAGTCTCACAGACTTTCCTTCCTGGCTAGCTTTTAACTGCAATCCTCAGATCTCATCCTCCTTAGTAGTTAGGGTTACAGGTATGAGCCAGCTTATTATTTCCCTTTTTATGAGAATGTTTATTAGCATACAGGATTGGTTTGAACATGCTTTACTAAGGTATTAGTATGGGGTATAAAGCCCATAAACATTTTTTTAACCTTGGTGCAAGAAAGTGCCAATGGTTTGTGTGTGTGTGTGTCTATATGTGTGTATGTGCGTGTGTGTATGTGCACACGTGTGTACCTGTGTATGTGTGCACATACACATACACACACACACTACTAATAGGGCTTGCATTTAGGGCGTGGGTGCTGTTCTTAGCTTTTTTTGCTCAAGGCTGGTGCTCTACCAATTGAGCCACAGCTCCACTTCCAGATTTTTGGTGGTTAATTGGAGATAAAAATCTCATGGACATACCACAAACAATTTTAGTCTCCTGAGTAGCTCCGATTACACGCATGAGCTACTGGCACCCAGCAAGCACCAAGTTGTTTTTTTTAATAAGTTTTTTTTATTGTGAAAATACCATACAGAGGGGTTACAGTTACATGAGCAAGGTAATGAGTACATTTCTTTCTTTTTTTTTTTTCAATGACCTGCAGGTCTTTATTCTAGAACATGAAGGGCCATGTTGTATCCACCCACTCCCAAATTTTATCCTTGCATGACTGAGGTCCCTCCGCAGTCTCTTTCATGACCTGGGGGTGAGCGCATTTCTTATCAGGCATTGTTGCCTCCTCCTTTGTTTTTCCCCTACCATCCCTTCCCTCCCACCTCCTCAACTACACTTCCCCCGCAAGCACCAAGTTTTGACATTGAAAAACATACCATTCTTAGGAGTAGGTTGACCAAAAATGTGTACAATTTATATACTGAAAATCATGAAACACTGTTGAAAGATATTTTAAAATCCTAAGTAAAAGAAAGATGTCTCATATTGCTGAGTCAGAAGCTTCATATTGTTAAGATAAAAATATACTCTTAATTAATCTGCAAGTTCAACAATATTCTGATCAAACCTCCAGTGGCTACTAAATTCATTGGGATCTACAATGGTCAAAATAATCTGAAAACATCTTTAAAGTTGGAAGACTCATATTTTCCATTTCAAAACCCACTACCAATACATAGCAGTCCAGACAGTGTGGTACTGGCATAGAATAAAACTCCAAAAAAAAAAAAAATAAAAATACATTGGCAAGTTGAATTTTTCATTTATACTCATTTGATTTCAGATAATACAAAGAGAATTGGACAGTCACATGCAAAAGAATAAAGTCGAATTCATGCTTCATACATATAACCAAATACATCTAAAACTGTTAGAAGAATGTTTAGGTATAAATCTTAATGACCTTAAACTAATGGTTTTGACACCAAAAGCAACCAAAGTGAAATATTAAGTTTTATGAAAATTAATTTTATGCTTCATAGTTCTCCCATCATAAGCTGAAAATCTGTAGAATGGAAGAAAGTAATTGCAAATTTATTTCTGATATGGCTTATTATCCAGAAAATATAAAGAATACTTTGTATCACAATAACAAAAAGATCAATAGCCTAATTAAAAACAAATAAGGGGTAGGAGGATACTGGTTGATTCCTATAATCCCAGATACTTGTAAGGCAGAGACAAGAATATCATGGTTTGAGATCAGTCTTGCCCCCACTCAAATATTAATGAGATCCTGTCTCAACAAACCAGCAGGATGTGATGGTTTGTGTCTGTAATCCCCAGCTATGTATCAGGCATAGTAGTTGGGTTTCAGTCAACAGCCAGCCTCAGGCAAAAAGTGAGACTCCCATTTATTTTTCAGATAGGTTCTCATGGCTCAGGTGTATGCTCAAATGGGAAGCAACACCCTATGTCAAAAAATAACCAATTAATAACAGGTATGAAGGCATGATTCAAGTGATAGAGTGCCTGTCTATCCAATGAAAGGCTCTAAGCTCAAACTCAGGCACTGTCAAAAATAACCCCCAAACCAAACCAAAAGTGTCATGTTATTGTTATTACATCATTTAGAAATGCTATTTCCAAGAGTACCAACTTGATTTAGAAACCACTTTTCTCGCATTTTCTGTTATTCATGGCACTTAATAAGAATAGACTTAAAATGTTCCCTGGCTAGAGAACAAAACTCTTGGAGAGGGTCAGTGTAGAAATAATACATAATTTGGTAAAATGCAGGCAGGTTGAATATGACTTTTAGAATGTGTTTGTGAAGTCAGCTTATTGTATGAATTCTCACATCCCTTTTGTCTTTCTATGGAATTCAAGCAGGTTTTATTTCTTGAGTGCTCCAGGAGAATGAATGGCCTATCTAAGCATTATGTAACAATAAGAAACGTTTACAGAGGAAAATAAGGAACTTAGGAGAAAGACAAGATAAAAATCTTTTCCACTGGCATTCCCACTGCATTTTCCCAGGGGTGTGGCTGGGGTTCCTTCTTATTCAGGGTGATTGGATAAAGAAACCAGTTATTTGGGGCCTGGAACATAGACAACAAGCAGCCACGGTTCTGGACGTGGTGTTCTGGCACCAAGCACTCTTGCTAGTGATGAAAATGTGGGGCAGGAAGGAAAAGAATGGGCAGCAGTACTTGATAATGTAAGGCATTGGCAACATCACCCTCATTTCTGGCTTCTTTTTTTAGTATAGATTGTCTTTTAGACTCGTGTTGAATTGAATATGAGTGTTCCTGCAGCCAATGCCTGTCCAATAATTGGCATACTTGGATAGAATTCTGTATGAGAGGCTTCACTTTCCAGCCACAACTAAATTGCCATTTTTGAATCAAGTATTTGTTCCTACAGACCAGCAACTTTCCCGCTGAACCTCTTAGACATTCTACCCAATTCAAGTGATGGAAACTTCCAATTTAGCTCCCAGATCCTTGATGAACATTTTAATTGTGGCTTCCAATGGCTCCATGTGTAGATGATGTATCTGACATTTTTTTTATATTCTACTTTTCAAGCAATTTTGAATCTTGATGAGTAGGTGATCCATTTCACTGCATTTAGATTATTCAACTTTGTGTGTGTGTGTGTGTGTGTGTGTGTGTGTGTGTGTGTGTGTGTGTGTGTGTGTGTGTGTGTGTGTGTGTGTGTGCTGATCCTGGGGCTTGTACTCAGGGCCTGGGTGCTGTCCTTGGATTTCTTTTTTTGTTCAAGGCCAGTGCTTTACCACTTGAGCCACAGTTCTACTTTCAGCTTTTTTGATAATTTATTGGAGATAAGAGTCTGTCTTGGGCTAGATGATGGTGGAGGGTATCTTAAATAATGAAATAATGTCTATTTGTTCACATGGGTTTCTAAAAGCCATATGGTTTCATGTTGGAATATATTTTAATTATCACACCATTTTGATATTCAATGGAGTCTTGATCCATCATCACTGTCTACCTAGCACATACTTCAGTTGAAAACATCCTAAGCAAATAAACCATCTAAAGTAATTTTAAAAACTTGTTAAAGAGATGTCATTCCGTTTATTCAGCTACAAATTCAGAGATAATCCATTCCTTTCAGTTTTCACTGATAGGGCAGTTGTGCTCTTATATTTTTTTCTTTGATTTCCTTTTACAAGGTAAACCTAGTTTTCTTATTTATTTTTTCTCTATTAGGTGGTTGTTCAATACACACACACACACACACACACACACACACACACACACACACACACACACACACAATATGAAGCAAGGAATTACTTTCTATTTACACTAGGTATCTCCCCCCAATAGGAAAATAAGTCTCTTAGAAAAATGACTGTACTATTACCTACTTGAGTTTAAGTTATAATTGAGTTAAACATGGAAAGATCACAAATAGAACTCTGCTGTTCTTAGATAGAGATACTGAGACCTGTCATAGATTGGAGACTCTAGGTCCAAACTCCACTGAAGTTTATAATTAGTCATCTGCCAGTTCCAAGGATAATCACATATGGGAGTTATTGAGAAATTGAAAGAATAAGTGTGACATGCTGTCTGTGAATGGTAGCTATTTCATATAGGCACAAAACTGTCCATAAAGGATATAACAGGCCTGTTCTTTGAGGTTCCCTGGTGGATTGCACACTCAGGGCATAGAGAAGTGAGAAGAAGTAGAAGATGAAGTGATAGCTGTATTGAAAGAAATTGAGAGGTATTCACCCTATTCCAGATTCTCCTCTTCTTAATAGAATTACTTAGATAAAGGAATATAATGGATTTTTTCATTCATATTTGTGATTCAAGATTATTTTCTTTGGGTGGAAAGGAAATAGGGAGGAAACAAAATAACATTATTTATATTAGTTTTATTATTATTATTAACTTTAGGTTTCCATGAGCAGAATTAGAAATAATTATTAATATTTGTTGAACACAAGAACTGTGCAAACCCTTTAAAAAATGTATTGTAAAGGTGATTACAGAGTGTTCAAGCCCTTTAAGAATATTATTTAATCCACACAACTCTCATGTGTAAGTACTTCTCTTTAAGTTAATATATTTAAAGCACTTTGAAATACCTGAAATGAGCCAGGCACCGGTGGCTCACGCCTGTAATCCTAGCTACTCAGGAGGTTGAGATCTGAGGATCACGGTTCAAAGCCAGCCCAGGCAGGAAAGTTAGTGAGACTCTTATCTCCAATCACCAGAAAATTGAAAGTGGCGCTGTGGTTCAGATGGTAGAGTGCTAGCCTTGAGCTGAAGAGCTGAAGGGACAGTGCCTAGGCCCAGAGTTCAAGTTCCACGACTGACAAAAACGAAAACAAAAAAAAGAAAGAAATACCTGAAATATTGTAAGAGCCTACAAAATGTTGTTGCTAATACCCATTTTATAGATAATTGAAATAGATCTTACAGTGACAGTAGGAGAAATTGAATACATACTTATCAAGCTCTGAAGCACGTGATCTACATTATTATGCAGTATTATGTCTCCTTCAAGAGCTGTTTTCGTTACAAAATTTTCTCCTCTGATATTCTCTTGTATATCTATTGTAGGATCAAATTTGTTTTAAAAGAAGTATTATTATCTGACTACTTCCAGTTTGTGAGTCCCAATCCCTCCCCATCCCCATACTTATCTCTAGGGAAGTTTATTTTTCAAATGATCAAAATCTGGACCAAATTTATTTAGTGAGACTGTGGAATTTTCCTTACAAGTTTTTAAAAAGACAAGTGAGATAATTACATGAAAGGATCTGTGTAGGCTCTCTTTGCATGGTAGGGGGTAGACCAATAACCTTTGGTTCATGTCTGCTTGTATAACTTACCATTTCAGCAGGACAGCAACCTTATAGGCCAAAGTTCAACTTTTCTTATTATTGAATTCTTTTATCGTCACCAGGAAACTAGAAAAAATGAATTCTTCACAGTATGCTTGTGCCTGCAACTTGAAACGGCTTGCACACTAAATGAAATTAAATGAAAGGCAGCTGTCTGGGAAAGAGCTGTCAGAAACTGAAGCAGTTCTGTTAGAGGAGAAAGAGGCTTGGAATACGCTTTCAGAAACAGGATATCAGTGGTGAAAAAAGCAAGCCAATTTACATACATACAACCTCTCATGTGGTTGTGTTGTTGCATGTCTTTCCAGTTCATCCATCTTAAATTATTATTTGCTTTTGGTGAGTCGGTGTCTGCTTTCAAGACTTCTTTTCACATATTAAGTATGTGGCAGTTCTTCCCTTTTTCAGAAGTAAATACAGCACAACCCCACTACAATGCCATCTTAAGTACTTTGGTTTTGGTTAAACTGAAAATCCAGTAATGCTTACCACACCACTTCCTTTATTCAGTACATCTCTGTTAGCCTGCCAAAATACGCCCAGGGAAGGACCACCTTGGAAAGGTTGCCAAAGTTGCCACCCAGGTCTCCTGACATGGCTGCCAGCAAGAAGGGAGCAATTACATCCCTAACAGACTCAAAGCAGATGGTTGTCTGTGGTGATAAGTATTACATTCTGAAGCCTTTCATTTGTGGTTGTACTTTGTGCTGCCCTGGCACTCAAATTATGTTACCTGTGGGATGCCCCTCCTGCCCCGCCCCGCCCTAAGCCTCATTCTCCGTGCTTGGGCATGTGTTGCTGTGGCTCACTTTGGGCCCTTCTACTGCTACAACACTTTATGCTATCTTCTAACCCTTCTGCTAGAAGACAGCTCATAGTAGGAACTCTATCAGACCTTCCAGAAGTCAGTATGGTGTTATATTTGGACCTATCTTTAAGTGATTTTTAATAGTGTATATTAATCATACAAAATAATGTTTCAATCTGACATTTTCATATATGTATATAGTATAGTTTAATTACATTTACCTCCATTGTCCTTTCTTTTCCTCCTTCCCTGTCTTCTACTTCCCAGAGAGTCTAAAAAGAGTTTGTGTGTGCTTTTTCACTCAAGGCTGGACTCTACCACTTGAGGCACAGCTCCACTTCTGGCTATTTAGTGGTTAATTGGAGAGGAGTCTCAGTGGACTTTCCTGTTAAGGCTGGCTAGGAACTGTGATCCTCAGATCTCAGCCTCCTGAGTAGTTAGGATTACAGGTATGAGCCATCGACAGCTGTCTTGAAGGAGGTTTTGTTTTGTTTTTGTTTTTGTTTTTTTTTTGCCAGTCTTGGGGCTTCAACTCAGAGTCTGAGCTTCTTTTGTTCAGGGCTAGCACTCTACCTCTTGAGCCACAGTGCCACTTTCAGCTTTTTCTGTGTATGTGGTACTGAGGAATTGAACTCAGGGCTTCATGCATGCTAGGCAAGCACTCTACCACTAAGCCTCATTCCCAGCCCTTGAAGGAGGTTTATAAAAAATGTTTTTTGGTTTTACTATTGAAGTGTAACCTACACACAACATAACCTCCTCCAGGAAATTTGATGAGTGTCCAGAATTAGGAATCACTGTACAATGTTGCCACAGCGTTAGTCTCTGGAGCTTCTCCTTACATTGACTTTTTCTGTTTTCAGCTCTATTTAACAATGGTGTTCCACAGTTCATTGGGATCCCATCTCAACTGCTTTCTTTAAGGTTTGCCATCTCAGCACCTTCTTTCTTTTTTTCCTTCCTTCCTTCCTTCCTTCCTTCCTTCCTTCCTTCCTTCCTTCCTTCCTTCCTTCCTTCCTTCCTTCCTTCCTTCCTTCCCTTCTTTCCTTCCTTCCTTCCTTCCTTCTCTTCTTCTTCCTCTTCCTCTTCTTCCTCCTCCTCCTCCTTCTCTTCTTCTTCCTCCTCCTCCTCCTCCTCCTCCTCCTCCTCCTCCTCCTCCTCCTCCTCCTCCTCCTCCTCCTCTTCTTCTTCTTCTCCTCCTCCTCCTCCTCCTCCTCCTCCTCCTCCTCCTCCTCCTCCTCCGCCTCCTCCGCCTCCTCCTTCCTTCCTTCCTTCCTTCCTTCCTTCCTTCCTTCCTTCCTTCTTCCTTCCTTCCTTCCTTCCTTCCTTCCTTCCTTCCTTCCTTCCTTCCTTCCTTCCTTCCTTCCTTCCTTCCTTCCTTCCTTCCTTCCTTCCTTCCTTTCTGATTTAGAATTCAAGTCTGGCTGTCCCTCTCTTTTGAGACTAGGAGTTCCATGATTCATGAGAGGCCAATTTATATCTGCCATCCTTTCTGCTACCCACCTTACCACAACTGGCCCCATCTACCCTGCTCTTGGTATATCTGAACCCAGGTCTCTAAAGAGCAGTGGCAAAGAGTACAATACCCCTCCCACATAACAAGTCTGGGGTACATTTTCAAACTGAGATGTAGGAACTTCTAGACAGTCCCACAATCCTTCAATTTAGAAATAAGAACAAAAGACTGAAAAGTCAGTAATCTCTGATTTCTTCTTAATGCTGATCCTGGGGATTAAATTTAGAGCTGAGGCACTGTTCCTGAGATTTTTTTTGCACAAAGCTAGTACTCTATCACTTGAGCCACAGCTCTACTTCTGTTCTTTGGTTGTTTAATTGGAGATAAGACTCTTATTGCCTTTCTTGCCGGGGCAAGCTCTGGCTGCAAACCTTGATCTCAGCCTCCTGATTAGCTAGGATTAGAGACGTAAGCCACCAGCACTTAGCAGTAGTCTCTAATTTAGATCTAGCCTTTTCCCATCCAGGATAACACTGATAGCTGAGTGATACACCTTGTGTGTTTTCCCTGTTTCTCTCCTGTGATTTCATTTGGCAGCCACTCAGTACCATTTCCACAGATAGCTGGGCAGGCAGCAGGTCAGAGGCACCTGCAGGCTTCCCCAGCTTGAAAACGACATCTTCTGAAGGAGCTGCCATCATTGAAAGTAAGCTGTGGACCCACCATTGTTCCTGTTGGTGCAAGTATTTGCTTTTAACTGTTTCTGGTAACTTCTCTGATTGCTTCCTTCTCTCTTCTTCTGGCTGAGCTCTATAGTGGATTTGGCTTTGTGACCAGATATCAAAAATACTTCTATTAAAAATTAGGATATCCTAGAGCAGTCATTCTGTGTGAATCATGGGTGTGACAGTCTTTGGAAATGCAGACTATTCGTTGGGGGGGGGCGGCGGGGCTTGTACATGCTAGGCAACTGCTACATCACTTGAACCACAACACTAACCCTTTTTGCTTTCATTATTTTTTGAATAGGGCCTCACTTTTTGCCCGGGCAGGCTTGTTCCTCAATTCTGTTTACACTTTTCATATAGCTAGGATGGTAGTCATGCACCAGTATACTCAGCTTCCCGTTGACTGAGATGAGATCTTGAGAACTTTTTACTCAGGCTGACTTCAAACCACTCCCTTCTAGTTGCTAGGATTACAAGGTAGGCTATCATGCTTAACTGAAGTATTCTACTTTTTATTCTCTCTTCATCACTTAGAGTTCAATCATTAGCCCTGTTCAGTTTTCCTACATAGATATTTAACTACATAGGCAAGTATTTAAATATTAAAATAAGGTAAATAATACTTAGCTAATCTAATACTTAGCTAATCTACCCCAGTTTTCTTCCCATTCATTTAGAAAACATAATTTTGTGTCCTTGTTTGTATGGGGGCGCTGTACAAAGGCTAATATAAGAAAAAAATTAAGCCATGTCTTCTGTTCTTGAGAAAGTGATGGTCTGGCAATTTATGAGGAAAGTATTTTTCTAAATGTCAGGATTATCTGCAGTTAATGGCCTTTATGTCAATAGTAGCCTCTAATAATTTGTTTCTATCTTTTATTTAGCCAATATAATATTTATCCCCATCACAACATCACCAGTGCTTTAGTCTGTAGGTTGAGATGACAAAATGTTCATAGGGATGGATCACAGAACCACAGATGCAGTTCTTTATGCAGATAAATCTTTTTGAATTCTTGACTTGGCAAGTTTTTGTTTGTAATGCGGTAAGTCTTAGCGGTAGTAATTTGAATTTAATTATCATACGATGGGCTAATTGGTCTTCAGCCATAGGAAATCAAAACCAGCAGCTGTGGCAGCTGTGTCTCAGCTGGCTTTATCTGAGCAGGATTCAGAGGGATGGTGGCATCAGGGTTCTGGGAGATGGTCTTGGGTCATAACAAGCAACACCTGCCCGAAGCTTAGGAAGCCAGTGGAATTAACACTCAGGAAGTGACACTTCCATAAAAAGGTATATGCTTAGGGTAATGTCATCATTAATCTTTACAGACTGAATAAACTCACCATAGTGTTTTTCCTTAATTGCAGACATGTTCTTAAGTTGGCTTTTTTGTGTGTGTGCTGATCACTGGGCTTGGTCTGTCCCTAAACTTTTGTGCTCAAGGCTAGTACCCTACCACAGCTCTACTAATGGCTTTCTGGTGGGTAATTAGAGATAAAAGTCTCAAGAACTTTACTGCCCAGGATTGGATTTGAACCATGAAGCTAGATCTCAGCCTCATGAGTAGCTAGTATTACAGGTATGAGCCACTGGCACCCAGCAGACTGGCTGTCTTAATCTTCAGATCTAAGTCATACCTGAAAATATTTTATATGTTAGGGAATATAGTAGTATATTTATCATTAAAATATGTTTAGTTGGTTTATAGAATTTATTCTTACTAGGATTTGCATTTTTACTTGTAACTTTCTTGGAAGAAATTATTATTTGTAACTCAGATTAATCAAACTTGTATAATTATGCTGAAAGCTCAAATAAAATGTTTGTTATGCTTAAATTTTATTTTATATGTCCCATATCCATACTGTATCAGAATATTAATATCCACAGCATATTTTGTACAACATAATACCCACATAATATCCATAATAATGTCTATACAAAATCTTTGTAGCCTGGGTTCCTACTTTATAATTAGATTTGATTCATATGAGTAGACTTTGTGACTTTCAAAAATAACATTTTTCTCTCCTATATAAATGTTTCTATGCATATGAAAACTGATTTTCTTTGATGGAGCACTGTTACTACATTGATAGGCTTTCTTTGAAATATGAGCATTCTTGGGTTTCCTTACTTTTGACCTGTTAGTGAAGCCCCTTCCTCACAATTAGTTCACATATAGGTTTATCTCCTATCCAAATTAAATAATACAGTTCAAGGTGATATTTTTTAGTATTGGACTTCTCACAGATACTGCATTCATGAGGTTTCTGTTCATCTGCTGATGAGTGATTGATCAATTCACACTTCTATGCAAAGGCCCACTAATGTACAGAGTGAACACCGAGTTTCCCTCCAATATGTACTTTCAAGTGTGAAAGAAGATTTAATCTAATAGTGAGTCTTGCCATATTGAGTACATATATATGTTTTTTTCTCCTGTGTGAATTCTGTTGTGTTGAGAGTTTTGGTACCCTGCTGGTTTCATTATCTGAACACTTGTTTTACGTTTGTAAGTGAACCAACCAGTCCTGAGCCATGGCAGATCCTTTGGCCTTCCTGAACACACATATTTTGCAGCAAATTGTGTGTGTGTGTGTGTGTGTGTGTGTGTGTGTATGAGAGAGAGAGAGAGAGAGAGAGAGAGAGAGGGACAGAGGGAGGGAGGAGAGAGAGGGAGAGATGTGAATCTGTTAAGGTGGAGATGAACTGTTTTCTGTTATATAAATGAAATTATTATAAATTACACTATTAGAAAACCTTTTGCCATATATAGATTAAAACTCTCTGTCTATAGGATAAATCTTTCATTATAGAATATGCTATAATATAATTGAAACCAGGGGCTAAATGCATGCTAGAAAGGCATTGTACCACTAGAACCACATTCCTACCCCTCTTTTGCTTTAGTTATTTTTTCAGCTAGGGGTCTTTTTTACCTTGGGCGAGCTTCATGTTTCAATCTTCCTATGCATGGCCTCCTAAGTAACAGGACTTATAAAGACTCATGTATGTTGTTTGTTGAGATGAGATCTTGCTAACTTTTTGTCCAGGTTGGCCTTGAACTTTTCTGTTTTAGCTCCCTGAGTGACTAAGATCATGGGTAAGAGCCTATAAACTATGGGATAGTCTTCCATCAGATTTTTTGGGGATATTTGTAACAATTTTATTGTTAGATTTATGCATTTTTATATATGTGATATGATGACATGGTCACAGTAAGAACATTCATTTTCTTTTTTTGAATTTTTTAAAATTATTTTTAAGTAGTTGCACAAATACTAGTTTGTGCAAATAAATAGTTGTTATATTCTAACAAGGCAATTTATGAATGCAATGCATCTTGATCAGTGCCACCCCCTCCAACATTCTCAGTCCCTTTTGACCCAGCCCTTCCCAGACTTTAGTTTGTGGTATATACGATGAATTCTTGACTGCATTCTCCACCCTTCCTTCTCCCTTCATTCCCTCTGCCCTCTCCCCTTGGCCCCGCTCCCTCTTGGATATATCTAGTTGGTGTTGGTTTTGTTGGACTTTAACCTAGTTTTTCTAAAAGATTATACTATTTGAGTTTTCCATAGAGTCTATTATACTTAAGTTAATTCATCTGTAACCACTTGCGTACCATTTATTTACTTATAGATTTGGAGGAACCATATATCTACCACAAATGAAGGAAACCATGCAATCTTTGTTTCTCTGGGTCTGGCTTACTTCACTTAATATAGTTTTTCCAAATCTTTCAAATGGTACAATATCATTCTTTCTAATAGATGCGTAAAATTCCATTGTGTATATACACTGCATTTTCTTGATCATTCATCCATTAAGGGGCATCTGGGCTGATTCCATATCTTGATAACGGTGAATAGGGCTCTAATGAACATGATGGTCCTGATGGCTTTACTGTAACCTTGTTTGTGTTGCTCCTATTTTCTTAAGTATTATATTATTCTCATTGTGAGCTGCTTCTTCCTCCTCCTCCTCCTCCTCCTCCTCCTCCTCCTCCTCCTCCTCCTCCTCCTCCTCCTCCTCCTCCTCCTCCTCCTCCTCCTCCTCCTCCTCCTCCTCCTCCTCCTCCTCCTCCTCCTCCTCCTCCTCCTCCTCCTCCTCCTCCCCCCCCCCCTCTTCTTCTTATTTTTTTGGGGGGGTCCATTCATAGGCCTGAACTTTGGGCCTAGGCGCTGTCCCTCAGCTCTTCAGCTCAAGGCTAGCACTCTACCACTTGAGCCATAGCGCCACTTCTGGCTTTTTTTTTCTGCTTATGTGGTGCTGAGGAATCGAACCTAGGGCCTCATGCATGCAAGGCAAGCGCTCTACCACTGAGCCACTTTCTCAGCCCCCGAGTTTCTTATTATTAAATGTGAACTAAACATTAGCTTTTATTTCATTATTATAGGTTTATTAGATAAAATATTGGTTTCCCACTTAAAGATAATAATAAAAATCAATATTTCCCAAGTTTTCAATAACTTTATTGGATGTTGAATGATTTTCAGTTATTATTAGTTACATAATTTTATTAGTTATTGTTCATATTTAACAAGTGCTATATAGTATACTTACATACTATTTCACTTAATCATGTTAGTATTTTTCAGGATAAGACTAAATTTTCATGTTTGTAAGAGTTTCATACTTGCTAAGCAAGGTATGACTAGCAGTAATTTGAAGTAATTCTTTGAAAAAAATATGTAAACCAGAGCAACAGAAGCTAAATTATTTTGTGGTATATACAATGAATTCTTGACTTATTCAAATATAAATTTATTCTTTATTTATTCAAATATAAATTTTTCTTTTGGTCTTCAAAAGAACCTGAACTTCAAATAGTGAGAAAATATGGTCTTCTAGTGAAGCAGAGAGCTTAAGTCATGACATTACATTGAGAACATTTGCTTTTTACCAACTCCATAAATTGCTGTATTTCTGGTGTAATTCCCAGTTGGAAATGCTGAATGAATGTGATTAGCTATTAGCAAGGTGCAGGTGGTATGTTCACTTGGTTTTTGGTGAGTTGTGTTTGTTCCTGGTTCTGAGTCCAATTGAATTGGGCTTTGCTATATATAAAGAAAAGTCTGTACAGCCACAGGCAAAAAAAGCTGAAATTTCTTCCTTAGGGAAATCTCAAGTGTAGAGTTATAAGCAAATATGAAGGTTCAAAGTGAGCAATATAATGAACACATTCAAGAAATTAGTAAGTATTTATGTAACATTTCATGTTTGTGAAATGTTTTATGGCCATATTATTAATTTACTTAAGTTCCCTGGAAAGTACAGTGTTATTACATCTGCTTTATATGCAAGGCAGGCGAAATATAGGCATATTAAATAGCAAAAGGAAGAAAAATAAGACATTGATTCTAGGGTTTGAACCTATATCCTAAACTACACAGCTTCATTTGAGGAATAAAGAGATAAAATGTTTTTATTTTGTTTTGAATTTGGACACAGTGCCCATTTCGGCAATGGTTTGTGTATACTTATCTAGCTATAGATATTATTTTACTTTTTGTTATGTAGCTCAAAGCCCTTCCAGTTGAAATGCTGACCATATTAATTGATAGATAAGATCCTGAGTTAGAAAATCTCCATACAATGTTTGAGATGCTCTTGTCAATGAATGGTTGAATGTCTAGTGGTTGTACTCTTGTGTCCTAAAGGCTGTCCGGCCAATACACATACGGCCTGGAAGAGCTGACGTTGGTGACTGTACATTGCCAATGCTCCACATTTTCTCTGTCACCGTGTTTCTCTTGGTACTTTTCTTTTCCATTCATAGAAAAACAAATTTCTGGTGGAGTAATAAATTTCCTCAAAACCCCTAAAAGGTTCAGATATTTCATACAGAAGAAATTGAAAAGAATGCAGACTCCTATGTTAGAAGGCCAGGAGGAACATGATAAATTATTGCCTTCAATTAACTTTTCTTTCATTTACTGAGTGCCCAGAAACTGCTTTAACACCCTGAGGTGTGACTGTAAGGTAATGAAGAGTGATTTTTAAAAATAAATATACCATAAAGGTATGCTGTCTAAATGAGCACTGTTCTTCAGCATAGTCACTCTTTACACTAATCCAATGACGCTGTCATTGCAAAAGAAAATATTTTTAGAATTCTTCCTTTGGAATATCTTTAGAAGCCATTTATGAACTGTAAAAAGCAAACAGTCTTACATTGATTTAAAATCACACCATATTTTTAAAATCGAACCTTCACTTGAAAGGAAGTTTATTGCCTGGTTACCTTACTGATCTATTCTCTAACCTTCATTCTAAATTAATTTTTTTTCTTTTTTCCTTTTTCATAATTGTGTCTATAATTAAAAAATAACAATTTGCCATCAACAAGGGTATTCTTTAACTTTTTATTTTAAAATAATTTGGACTTATAAAAACGTTACAAAAATAGTAGAGTTTCCATATATCCTTTACCCCGCTTCCCCTAATACTCACATCTAACATAAGCATAGTAAAGCTACCAAAATCAGGAAATTAACATCAATAAAATGCTATTTGGTAATCTACGGCCATTATTTAAATTTCTCCAGTTTTCTCCATTAATTTTCTTTTTCTGCTCCAGAATGCAATCCAGGTTTCTACATTGCATTTAATTGTCAGGACTCTTTAGTCTCTTCTAACCTGTGACACTTCCCAGTGAGGACACTTACAAAAGTTCTCTTTATACCATGTGCACCTCAAAAGAAGAAAGAGAACGAAGACAAGGGGGAGAAGGGGAAGGACTCAGAGACTCTAAATGCAATTCCATAGAGCCCTATACATTTTTCTTAGTACTCAGTCTCTTGAACTCCTGTACTTCATTTCTATTTCCTCTTCTGTTACCTTGGCTCATACTCTCACTGTTACAAACCCTATCAATTATAGTAATTTTGAACTGATCTCTTGGTTTTTTTACTTTGTTTTGTTTTTGCCAGTCCAAGGGTTTGAACTTAGGGCCTTCTACTCTTCCAACACCTAAACATCAATCTCTTTTTCTCTTTCTCTTTCTCTCTCTTCATATATACATACACATGAACATACATATGTATATGTTATATAATATATAACATATGATATATTGTATATCATATAATATATAATACATAATATTATATATATATAATCTTCACTTTGAAGGCTTTGCCAACTTATTTTATTTTGCCAGTCTTGGGGCTTGAACTCTGGGCCTGGGTACTGTCCCTGGGCTTCTTTTTGCTCAAGACTAGCACTCTACCATGCCAAGTTAAATTTTATAAAGATTTTCCAGTTGCTTACCTTGGCTGTTCATCTGTTAATGGCAGTGATTACTCTTATAGCCTCCTAGTAGGTTGCCCTGTAACTGCTCACCTATCTTTTATATTATAGTCATTTCAAAATGGAAATCTGTTTGCTTCTGCTTAATCCTTTTACTAGCTTCCCAATGTGCTTAGATTACCATCTAAAATATTTAGATCTACTAGGCTTGTATCATCTTACCATTAGAACCTCTCTTGGTAATTTCTTTCTCTTTTTAATCCTCTAGCTGTCACTAAAAATTGTTTTTGTATGTATGCCAGTACTGGGGTTTGAATTCAGAGCCTGGGCACTATCATTTAGCTCTTCCACTCGAGACTGGTATTTTATCACTTGAGCCACAGATCCACTTCCAACTTTCTGGTGATTAATTAGAGATCAAAATCCTACAGATTTTTCTGACCAGGCTGCTTTTGATCCTCAATCCTCAGATCTCAGCCTCCTAAGTAGGTAGGATTATGCGCATGAGCCATCAGTGCCTGATTTTCAAATTCATTAAAGCTTCAAATATGCCGTGCTTTGTTTTATTTCAGAGCCTTCCCATGTATTATTGCTTTTTTCTGCTTGGAATATTGTATAATTAATATAGTTTTCCTCCCAGTGGCTTTGGTGTGGAGATAGTAAATTGTAAGCAAAAAAAAGATTTAGTGCAATTAGTTGTTGAGGGATGTGGAATAATCAACAGTAGTTTGACACAAAGGTGCACAAAAACAGTTCTAAAGTTTGGTATCTTACTATAGTCAGCATTTACCTTTGGTTTACATAAGGTAAATGAGAATGTTTTTTGGCTCAAGAAATCCCACAGCAGGTCTTCTCGGGGTTGACTAGGAATTTTGGATCCTCCTTTCTTTTGACTTTCTTGTTTTTTGTTTTTTGGGTCCGGTCATGGGGCCTGAACTCTGGGCCTGGGCGCTGTCCCTCAGCTCTTCAGCTCAAGGCTAGCACTCTACCACTTGAGTCACAGCTCCACTTCCGGCTTTTGTCTTTATTTTTTTTGCTTATGTGGTGCTGAGGAATCGAACCCAGGGCCTCATGCATGCAAGGCAAGCATTCTACCACTGAGCCACCTTCCCAGCCCCTCTTTTGACTTTCTTGTGCGGAATTTTCACATTAATAGGTAGGGAGCCTAGAAGTAGCATATATAATTTCTACCCCATTCTATTTTCTAGAACCTCCTCTCTGTTAAAGACATCTTAACCTATTCTTAATTTTCTAAGAGTGTTTAACATTAACATGTATTGTTTTTTAATTTATTTATTTTTAATGGTAATGGCATTTTTCCACTTGTTGCCATATTCTATTCATTTGGTGGGTCATATATTGTTTTGTAACTAAATACTTTTTCTATACATTTTAAAGATTAATATATTTCTTTTAATTTCTTATCCTAATTTCTTATTATTCAAATAACTTTTTGTGTCTCTATTATACCCAACTTAGCCATGACATTATTTGGATTTTATATGGCAATATTTTATTTGTAATTTTTACATCCTATACTCATTAGTAATGTTGACCTTTTCTATAGTGTCCTTGTGGGATTTTGGTGTATTAAATTAACCCCATTAAATGAGTTAAGATTATTTCTTTTTTAAAAATTTTCTGGAACTGTAAAATTGAAATAATTTGTTTCTTAAATGTTTTAATGAATGTGTCAAAAAATCATTTAGGCCAGGTGGTTTTGTGTTTCTGTGAAGATATGTAAATAGTATTTAATTTCTTTAATGGATTTTATACATTTGTAATTTCTTTTTTATACTCAAGTCTGCTTTTTGTGTGTCATTTTTTCCCTAGAAATTTTGATGTTGTTTTTGTCTTTTTTCTAGAAGTTTGTATCATAAAATGATGTATATATTGTTATCATCTTTTAAGTTACTACTGCATTTCTTGTTATTTCCTTTAGAGAATGCCTAAGTTTAAGATCTATACTCTCAATTTCACCAAAGTTTTGTGAGTCCTGTAGTCCTAATTACTCAGAAGCTAGAGACAGAAGGATTGAGAGCTGAAGTCTAATCTCATCAAATTTAGCAAGACCTTATTGCAAAAATAAAAGTAAGAACACTTGCCTAGTAAGTGACAGCCTTGGATTCAATCACAAGTACTATAAAAATGAAATAAATATATAAATATATAAGTAAATGTCTAGCTTCTTATTTATTTATTTTATTTCTTTATTTTTTTGTCGGTCATGGGGCTTGAACTCTGGCCTGGGCCCTGTCCCTCAGCTCTTCAGCTCAAGGCTAGCATTCTACCACTTGAGCCACAGCTCCACTTCCAGCTTTTTCTGCTTATATGGTGCTGAGGAATGGAACCCAGGGCCTCATGCATGCAAGGCAAGCGCTCTACCACTGAGCCACCTTCCCAGCCCTATTTATTTATTTTGTACTGCTAGGGATTGAAGCTTGGCCTTTCACATGCTAGGTAGGTACTCTACAACGGAAGTCTATCTCCAAACCTACTTCTGGATTTAAAAAAAAAATTGTATCTATCACCCTGTATTTTATTTGATTCTTTTGTTTTCATCTTTTTCCTACTTATGTGTGAGTATGTGTGTATGTGTGTGTATGAGAGAATGAGAGAGAGAGAGAGAGAGAGAGAGAGAGAGAGAGAGTGTGTGTGTGTGTGTGTGTGTGTGTGTGTCTATTCTGTGTTTTTCTTGGACTCTTAACTCCTTAGTTTTGTTTTGTTTTTTTTTTTTGGGTCCGGTCGTGGGGCCTGAACTCTGGGCCTGGGCCCTTTCCCTCAGCTCTTCAGCTCAAGGCTAGCGCTCTACCACTTGAGCCACAGCGCCACTTCCGGCTTTTTTCTTTTTGCTTATGTGGTGCTGAGGAATCAAACCCAGGGCCTCAGGCATGCAAGGCAAGCGCTCTACCACTGAGCCACCTTCCCAGCCCTCCTTAGTTTTTTTTTTTTTTTTTTCTGAAGTAAGCAGGGTGTAAATTTTCTTCTAAGTACCACTATAGCTGCATCTTCTTAGTTCTATAATACATAGCATTAGTGTTAATACAAGGCTCAAAATATTTTCTAAATTCTCATTATGATTTCTTTTGGACTTAATCTTCACTTACAAAAATGGCTCATAAACATGTTTGTATTCTAGGAACTTTTTGACACCAACTTTTTTTTTTTTTGGAGGGGGCGGTCTGGTTGTGGGGGCTGAACTCTGGGCCTGGGTGTTGTCCCTCAGCTCTTCAGCTCAAAGCTAGCACTCTATCACTTGAGCCATAGCGCCACTTCCAACTTTTGTTTTTCTGCTTATGTGGTACTGAGGAATCGAACCCAGGTCCTCATGCATGCAAGGCAAGCGCTCTACCACTGAGCCACCTTCCCAGCTCGACACCAACTTTTCATGTATGCTTTTTAATGAAAGATTTGCATTTGTCCCTATCAGATTATAAAACCAGTACTTCTTGATTTTAAAGTTTAGTCTATGATCCTAACTTTAACTTACAACTCTAAGCCCCAGTAGCCAAGCTTTATTTAGGAATTTCTGTTAGGAAATGTGACTGGTGGCTCATCTTGTAATCCTAGCTACTAAGGAGGCAAAGACCTGAAGGGTTATGGTTTTGAGGCAATCCTAGGCAGAAAGGCTTTGAGATTCCACCTCCAATTAACCAACAAAAGGTTAAATTGAAGGTATAGGTCCAATGGTAGAAAACAAGCCCTAAGCAAGAAAGCCATAAGAGATCAAGGTCCTGAGTTTAAGCCTCAGGACTAGCCAAACAAAGTAAGAAAGAAAAGAAAATCCTTATTAGGAATCTATTATTATGAAGACAGGAATATTTCTTATCCAGTGTGTGGAATGATACCTGGCACAGAAAATGTATTTGTGGATTGAAGGGTGAATGAATGGGGAGATTCCATCCTCTTCCCTCTTCCCCCACCCCCACCCCCATCCAGTCCTTAGCTATCACTGAGAAGGGCAGGCCGACTGCCTCATGCTGGAGTTTTTCTACTTATTGAGAGTATCACTTTTGAGAATCTCAGTTTAAAGTAGGGATTTTCATTTCACCTCTTATCCTGATTGAGCCTCAACTTTGTCTTCTGTACTTCAACTCTGTACCATGTACCAATTGGAAGCCAGGCTGTATGTAGTTCACTTATGATTGATGGCACTCTCAGGGGAAGGTCCTAAGTGGTTTTCATCTGAGATATGTTTTTTTTGTTGTTGTTGTTTCTAGCCTATAGTTAGTTACTTCTCTTATTTTTTCTGTAGCTGAACTATGTTTTTAAAAGTTACATTATTTTTAGGTACAGTATGGTGTTCAGTCACATTGCTAAAAGGAGAATTTTCTATAACCATTTTTTTTGAAGAGGTATAATGTAGAAATAAAAGGTCATAAGACAGTGATTATGAGTTCATGACATGATCTTTTTGCCCATACAATTTTTTTCTTCTGTGTGTTCAGATTGGGATACTTATTGTCTCATAGATTAATAATATGAACTGGTTCAGTGTCTACTGTACAATGGATATTTTACACATATGATCTCTAACCTTATAAATAGCTTTGGAAGTATGTTTTCTAAATTAGATTTATAGTTTAAAAAATGAAGACACTAAAAGCCAGAGCATTTATGAAATGCTTCCAATGATTTGGGGCAGTAAGAAGTTGTTGTATATAGCTCATGACTAATTCAATTCGTATGCTTTGAAGGGATATAACTCATTTTGTAAGGTAGTAGCTCTAGTTTGTACCATCATCATGTTCCAGGCTAGAAAATGGCAATCCTCGTTTGACTTAAGGACCCGTTTTCCAACCTAAAGACTATTCTACAGAAATTAGGTTCTTCCTCTGGTATATAAACTATAAAATATAAAAATTTTCTTGAAAAACCTAGCACTACTAGGTGCTGATGGCTCATACCTGCTATCCTAGCTACTCAGGAAGCTAGGATCTGAGAGTTATGGTTCAAAGCCAGACTGGGCAGGAAAGTCTGTGAGACTCTGATCTCCAGTTAATCACTAGAAAACCAGAAGTGGAGCTGTGGCTCAACGTGGTAGAGCCCTAGCCTTGAGCAAAAGAGCTCAGGGTCAGTGCCCAGGTACTGAGTACAAGCTCTATGACCAACAAAAACAACAGCAGCAACAGAAAAAAAAAATCCCCCCAAGCCCTAGAGTTAAGAAAAACAAAAACAAAAAATCAAGTATGTATAAATAATCATAGACAACCAATAACAAACCATTGTATTTTTCAGCTCTCTGCTTATAAGTAGTTTTACTTAATTAAGAAGTACATCATGGGATAACAACCTCTATAAATTGCTCTGCTACCTTAGTACATCTCAAATATTTATGATACCAAAGAAAACAATACAACGAGAAGCTACATATTTCAAATTTCTCTGCTTGGAGTTAACTCTAAAGCAATTGCACAATATCAACAACATACTCTCTTACTATGTTAAAAAGAACCCAAGTCAGTAGTACCAGTACACAAAAATGTATTTCTTTTTTTAAATATTAATCAATTTGTTCATTTATTTAATAACTTGAGTGTCTTCTGTGCTCTCAGCGTTATGCTAAGAATATATGCTAAGAATATAGTGATTGTCAAAATATACTTAGTTTTTCCTTTATTCACATTCTAGTAGAAGACACAGACATCAAGGAAATAACTTCACAGATAATTACTAAGTTATAGTAGCAAGAAGTATTATTAAATATATCTAATAGAAGGACCAGAGAAAATTAAGTATCATTAAAAAAACCATTACATTTATTGCAGCATTATTTACCATAGCTAAGATATGGAACCAACCCAGATGCCCCTCAGTAGATGAATGGATCAAGAAAATGTGGTATATATACACAATGGAATTCTATGCCTCCATCAGAAAGAATGACATTGCCCCATTTGTTAGGAAATGGAAAAACTTGGAAAAAATTATATTAAGTGAAGTAAGCCAGGCCCAAAGAAACATAGGTCCCATGGTTTCCCTTATTTGCAATATATAGTATATGTATGAGTCAAGTGGAAAAGGTCAGATAATGTGATGTCAGGAAAATGAACCCTTAGATGTGTATTTTATTGTTTTTTTTCTTTCATGCATGTGTTTCTAACGCATTTATAAGATTATCTCTTTGTTGCTTTGTATATCCCTCCCCCATAGTATAACCCCTGCTTTCACTATATTTGATGTCAGTATAACTTGTGGAGGAGATGGGGAAAAACCAGTTGTTTAAGGATACAGGTGGACCTGTTGCAACAATGAGAAGTACAAGTTGTCATGTCCAAAACTAGCTTTACAACGTCGGTGGGGGGCGGGGGGGGGGGGAAGGAGAAGGATTGGGATTGGGGGGGAGGGGGGAGGCTGGGAAGGGATGTGAAGGGTAAACAAAGGAGGAGGCTGCAATGCTTGGTAAGAAATGTATGCATTATCCTGCCCACGTAACTGTAACTCCTCTGTACAGTATGTTCACAAATAAAATTAAATTAAATTAAAAAAAAAAGAATTTAACATAATTTATGGTGGGAAATCTTATATTTAATGGCATCTTATTATTTAAAATCTATGATCAGAAAATGGTTATACTCAGCAGCTAAGGAGATAAATCATATTGCTGTGATCTTTCAAAATATAAAAGCTACCTATACGCATAGTAGATATCATTGTTCTGTTTTCAGGAAGGCTAAAATATATTAAAATACGTCTTAGAAAATCATTATAATACTTTTAAGGTTACAAGCTTGGAATTTTTAGCCTGCACAATATAAACTATGAATCATTAAATGCATGACTTGGTAATGAGATTTCTCTATAAAATACTACATACGTGACTTAAACTTCTAGCTTTGCTTTGCACAGTTTCCAGCTATAAAATAAATTATTCATAATGAGTTAATGATAAAAAAAAACCATTACAGATAAATCTCACTAATTATGGATAATTCTAAATGAAATGGTAGCAAAATGAATAAAGCAAATAATTGGTATGACCAAATGAAGTTAATCCTAGGAATGCAAGGATAGTTCTATATAGATAATATGTGAGGGGCTGCGAAGTTGGCTCAGTGGTAGAGCACTTGCCTTGCATGCCAGAGGCCCTGGGTTCGATTCCTCAGCACCACATAAGCAAAAAGAAAAAAGCCGGAAGTGGCACTGTGGCTCAAGTGGTAGAGCACTAACCTTGAGCTGCAGAGCTGAGAGACAGTGCCCAGGCCCAGAGTTCAGGCCCCACGACCGAACCCCCCCCCCCAAAAAACAATATGTGAATATAATTGACCATATTACAACATCAAAAGTGGAAAATTACAACTTCCTCTCTACATATAATTGATATTTTATAATCTGTACTATGGAAGTCTTGTTTGAAACTCTTAGTATATATTTTTGTTGAGTGCATCATATATTCTAAGCCTATTATGAGTATTTATGAGTTCTAACTCATCTAACCAATAATATTATTATGTATAAAAACACAGAGCAGGTAACACACTTGATCAATGCTCTTCCATCTATATATAAAAAAATTCAGTTCTTGAGTTTCCTTTTAACAAATATATATTATCTTTCATGTAGGATACTTAACATTATTTATACACATGAATATACATTTATATGTATACATATATGATATGGAAAGGCTAGTACCTTGCTTAATAGAAATATGCAGATGTAGTTCCATAAATTAATATGCAGGATTGTTTCTATTCCTACTATTATTTAGTATTCCGGTATTCCAGATTATTGACTATAAAAGAAATTTTTATCAAAACTGGGTTGTCAAGGGGCTGGGAAGGTGGCTCAGTGGTAGAGTGCTTGCCTTGCATGCCTGAGGCCCTGGGTTCGATTCCTCAGTACCACATAAGCAAAAAGAAAAAAGCCAGAAGTGGCACTGTGGCTCAAGTGGTAGAGCACTAGCCTTGAGCTGAAGAGCTGAGGGACAGCGCCCAGGCCCAGAGTTCAGGCCCCATGACCGGACCCAGAAAAAAAACAAACAAAAAAACAAAACTGGGTTGTCAAGTATTTCAGTAAGTACCTGATGTCATACCGTGAATCTCAGTTTAAAGACTTTCAGTGGAATAATACAACTTTTATGGATAATACTAAAATTTTAAATGTGTGCATCTTTTGACTAAATAATTCTACCTTAAGGAATTTTCCTACATTTGTACTCTCATTTGAGTCAAATGATTGATATAAGAATATGTATCGCAGCACCTGTAATATAACACAAGATTGGAAAACATTCAATTGGTCACCAATGAGGACTGATTAATCATATTATGGTATACCAGGGAATATATATATATGTGTGTATATATACACACACACACACACACACAATTTGTTTGAAGAAGGAGGGATTTCTACAGTACTGATGGAAATGCATTGCTAAAATAAAGTGAAGTCAGAACAATCTGTTGAAGTGTGTAAGTTACACACACATTTAAAAATGCATAGCTTACATAGCTTATTTTTATTATAAGATTTATTTTCAGTGTGGAAAATTAATGTCTGGGAAACAAGGAAAGAAGGGAGACTTTCTTTTTGCTGCATACCCTTTCATGTTTTACATAATATTCAGATATTGTTTGTTCCATCAAAATAAAATTAACCATGTACACATAAGGAATTTAGGCTTTTTAAAAATGAGATTGTATCAATTAAGGGCCACATTTCAAAAGTCTTAGAAAAGACCCTGCACACAAAAACTGAATGAAATTTCATTTATCTGTCTTAGAGTTTGGTTGTCCCTGTTATGATTTGATTCTGTGTTTCTGTAAACTATTTCCATCATTTGACAAGTAGATGTTGGGGCAGGCCTGTGGAGAGTATAGTTATGGAACTGTTTTACTCATTTTTTTTTTTCAGGGGCAGTACTGTCTTTCCCTCTCCCTCTTTTTTTTTTTTTTTTTTTGGTTGGTTATAGGGCTTGAACTCAGGGCCTAGGCACTGTCCCTGAGCTCCTATAATCAGGGTTAGTGCTCTACCACTTTTAGCCACACTACCACTTCCAGCTTTTGAGTGGTTAATTGGAGATGAGAGTCTTACAAGGGACTTTTCTATCCAGGCTGGCTTCAACTGTAATCCTCACATCTCAGCCTCCTGAGTAGCTAGGATTACAGGTGTGAGCCACCGGTGCCTGGCTTTTCCTTCATTTTTAAGATATCACATTGTATAATAAGCATATATGAAGACTGGAGTCTTCATTTTTGAAATGTCTTAAATAGAAGGGGGCAATGGTAACTTGTAATCCACCCAACAGTGAGCATTCAGAGTTACCTTTCCATTGCCTCCATGGGGCAGCTAGATGACCAAACGAACAGTCTCTTCCCATTTTGCTGCAAGCATGTATGTGCCTAATAGAGGAGTGGCAGTGTTGGTACCTTTTAGAGAGTCAGATTAATGAGAACTGGGTGACTTCTAACTTCTAGCTAGATGAAGAAGGCTTTGATGTACAAAAGTGGTGTGATTTTTTACTTACCTATTTCATGTGACTGATGACTCTATTCTTTCAGGTTATACAAGTATTTTACCTAAGGTGAAGAGTAAATTAGCTCCTTGGTATCACTAAATTTGCAAAATTATGTTTGTTCATTCTGAATGATGAATGGGCCACATGAGTTAATGAGGGAAAAAAATAAGACAGATTTTTCTTACTTTAATTTTAATGATGAGATAAAGGTACAGTTGAAAGTGATTATGCAACTTTTTCAAGTTCTCATGCAAACAGGTGACAAAAGCTAAACTTTCCCATACAATGTCACTGTGGGATGAAAAATGGATCTTTATTTAAAATATTATATCCGTGAGTCATATGCCTTATTGGAAGCATTTACTTCAGCAGACACATTATTGAATCCTATACTAGGTGCATAACAGAATGATTTGGAAACTGGACAGGGCTATAGCCTTCACATACACAGGCTTCCAAAGTCAATTCTGAGTCAAACAAATAGAACTTAAGAAGAGAAACAATTGTCTCGAGTTTACTTCTATTTTTCATACTCTCATTTTCTGTAGTTGATATTCTCAGATGCCAGAGACCTGTCATGGTTGCCAGATGATCAGGCTCAGCTGGCTTATTAAGGGGCTGTGGCAGTGCTTGTTTCCATGAGAGCTGGAAGAAAAGAAGCAATGGAAACAGCACATATAGTTTGTAAGTAGCTGGCTTCCCAATTCTCAGTGCCCTGTGCTCCTCTATAGCTCATAGAACCAGGGCTTCATGAATACAAATTGCTCTTTGGATATTTGTGGGCAGCGGCAGAGCACTTGGTTAACGTACTCATCCATGCTCGTAGGGATAATCTGTGCAATTTGACTTTGGTCATTTTGGTTGCCAAGAGGACTGGTTCTTCCTGAGAAAAGAAAAAGAGGTAACTCATTTCTAGAGAGATTGTGACCACAATATCAGGTATTTAGAGGTGTGTGTGTGTGTGTGTGTATGTGTGTGTGTGTGTGTGTGTGGATACGGGCAAATTATGGCTTGAACTCAGGACCTGGGCACTACCCCTGATTCTTTTTTTTTTTTTTAACTCAAGCCTAGCATTCTATTACTTGAGCCACAGTTCTACTTCTGGCTTTTTTCGAAGCCTGGCTTCGAACCTCATTCCTCAGATCTCAGACTCCTGAGTAGAGAGGATTACAAGCAGGAGCCAACAGTGCTCAGCAAGAAATTTTAAAATTTTTTTTAAAAGTTTTTGTTAATTGTGGGGCATGAACTCAAGGCCTGAGCACTGTCCTTGAACTTTTTCATTCAAGGCTCGTGATCTATCACTTTCAGCCACGACACCACTAGGAGATGTATTTTTTAAAGACAAATTCATCTTGTGTGGTCAGAGAGTTAATGTTAAATATCATGTGCTCTTGTTGTAAGATTTGATGGTAGTTGTTCTGAGAACTCCACCTCTAGCTGGGCATGACTGTACATCTGTAGTCCCAGCACTCAGCAGGTAAAGGCTTGGGGATCATCTGAGCCCAGGATTTTGAGACTGGCCTGGGCAGTCTAGACACACCTCTATCATCTTTGAGAAAGTAAAAGTATAAATAAAACTTTAAAAAATACTCTTCTTCCCTCAAATCCCATTCTCATAAATCTACTTAGAAGTGTAATAAATACAGTAAAGCAGCAGTAGTCCACAGGCTCCCATGAACGTAGTCTGTAAAGGAGTTACTAAAATACTGGTGAAGTGACAGCAAGACCTCCCATCGCAAATCTTCACAGTCATTCTGGTGTTTTCCTACAAGTTTTCTGCTGTTAGATCTGTTTTAGATAGCACAATTGTAATGAAATGGAGGCTGGATTATAAACCTCTATGTTTTGTAGCCAAGCAATGACTTTGTACTTCTGTCCATTTATAGATATTCAAAAAGCTTATGTGGCTTTGTTTCCTTGACTTTTTCATTGCCTTGTTTTTATTGTGCATATTCTTTTTGTTGTTCTAGGGGTGTGCCACTTAGCATTTGTATATCACCCACAAATTCTATTCCTGTACAATGGAGTAATTGCTTGCCATCCTTATAGTTTATTCTATAATCTAACTCTTCCAGTCCTAAATCATTGTCAGTGAAGATTACAAGTTGTGAGCAGAAGTATTCTTCTCCTTTGAACAATGATGTAAGACTGTGTAAATGAAAATGGGTTCATGTTATGACACCTCAAGTCTGTATGAAATAAATTGCTGGACTGAGGAAGAGGCTGTGTGGTGACTCTCTTGACAGCAGAGTGCTTTTTACTCTCTTAATACTTAAATCGCAGCATCTGGTTCATAACCAGGAGTGAGCAGCTTGTTTTCCAATCAAGATGTGTTCTTCTGCAATTTGACCTTTTTTGGAAATTAGGTACACTTTCCAACATATATGCTTAGAGGCCCTTGGGTATTTGAACCATTTCCTACTCTACTTTCCCAGACATAAAAGATACCATGTGTGAAATATGTGGAATGGGAATGTCAAGGTGTTTGGGTGGATTCTTTCCACAGAAATTATATTTGCTTATTACAGTTTCTCTGTGAAGACTTGAAAGTAACAGAGAAAGTCTAAAAGCACCTCTGCAGAGCTAGAATAATTTACGTCTGCTGTATAAATAGAACTTCCAGTGTATAAGCTGACGAGCCACCTCAACTCTCACCTCTTTTATGAAGCCTTTCTGAATGTTCTTGTTAAAAGAAAACAGTCATCCTGTGCTCTGCTTTTCCATAATACTTTGACCTTTCATAATGTGCTTATCTCATATCTCACTGTGTATTGAATTACATTTTTCATCTTCCCCCATTCACTATTGAAATCAGGGTAATGACTTCTGCCTTACTCATTTTTTTTTTCTTCCTCCCCTGTTGTGCCTAGTACACTCCTTCTACCTAACCTGGCTTTTCCCTTTGAGCAAGTCTTCTCACTCCTTCCTCCCTACTAGGATTATATGCTCTTAGAAGCACTGTTCACACAATGATTTGTTTGTATAACCGTATCTTCTATTTTTCTGTCATTCCGTGGGAATCACACTATACCTACTGTCTGTATTTCTTCAGGGCTGAGCATACTGCTAAAATACAGATTGGCCATTAAATTTCTATTGAATGAATGCTGAATTTTATTCAGTGGGTCATAACCTTGAGTATATGAATTTGAAAGACAGAGGCCCATTTCTCACAGTTTGATATATTGTATGATAATAAAAAGATGTACATTACAATTGTACCTTAAAATACTTGCTATAGAGCTTCTTATCCTTGGAGAACCACATATATTAATGAAGTATTGTACTTCATTATGTTCATATGTTTACGATAGGAAGGGTATACCTTTTGTGTGTGTGTGTGTGTGTGTGTGTGTGTGTGTGTGTGTGTATGAGTGCGCATGTGTGCATGCATGTGTGCTAGTATCAGGGCTTGAACTTGGGGTCCTGTGCTCTTGCTCAGCTTGCTTGTTCACAGCTCACACTTGAGCCATGCCCCCAGTCCAGCTTTTTTCTGGTTAATTAGAGGTAGATCTTGTAGTCCAAGTCTGCATGGGCCAGCATCGTTTTTTTGGGGGGGTGGGAGGGGTCCGGTCATGGAGCCTGAACTCTGGGCCTGGGCACTGTCCCTCAGCTCTTCAGCTCAAGGCTAGCACACTACCACTTGAGCCACAGCGCCATTTCCCGCTTTTTTCTTTTTGCTTATATGGTGCTGAGGAATCGAACCCAGGGCCTCATGCATGCAAGGCAAGCACTCTACTACTGAGCCACCTTCCCAGCCCCGGGCCAGCATCTTAACCACAAATCCTTGCAGCCTCCTCAGGAGCTAGAAATATAGCCATTGACACTGAGCTTAATTCTTACTTTTAAAATCTAAATCTATCAACTCTGAAAGTTAAATAGAATTGGTTTCTATGCCTCTTTTCTTTGATCTGCTACTGGATATACTTGAATTTTTTTTTTTTTTAATTGGTCTTGGGGCTTGAACTCTGGGCCTGGGCACTGTCCCTGAGCATTTCAGCTCAAGGCTAGTGCTCTACCACTTGAGCCACAGCACCATTTCTGGTTTTCTGGTGGATTATTGGTGATAAGAGTCTCACAGACTTTTCTGCCCCAGCTGGCAATCCTCAGATCTCAGCCTCCTGAGTAGGTTAGATAACAGGTGTGAGACACCAGTGCCTGGCTATCATTGAATTTTTGAGTTTTCATCATATCTAAGGATGAAATTGCCTGTAAATTAAATTATGTTCCTGTGCCCAGGTTCTTACTCTAGCACCTAGAGAGTATGGGGGCTGATCAACAAATATTATTAAATCAAATGTTAAATTGAATTTATGTTACAGTTAGAAAAAAATTAAAATAGAATTTCTTAACTTAAATGTGGAAGTTCTTTTTGCTACTTGGGGAAGGATCACTGTGACCAAATTGCTTTTAAATGAGATCATTAAAAGCAATTTAAAACAAGATTGAAATTTCTTGAAGATGATAGTATGTCAAAGCTAGAATATAGGTCTGGTGTTGATTGTTCTCAGGCTCTTCTTTTTCTTTTTTTTTTTTTTTAAGAGATGAAACTTTATTCTTCAGCTGCTTAATCTCATTTGTTTCCCTATCTCTTATAATCTCACCCAGAGAGAAATAGACCTACAGAAAAGGTATTATGAGAACTCAATTAGATCACAAGAGTAAAGTTTCTCAGCAATCAAATTTTCTGTAATTTTCAGATCAAGTCTGACAGGAGTACAGGTTTCATTATTAGAGGGCTTATAGATCCTGTAGATCCTGCTCTCTATCGCTGTTCTCCCATGAAATACACTAGGTAACAAATACATGGCTCTTAGCAGGTAATTTCCAGATTCTTAAAGTGGCATTGAATAATTTTAACCTAAACTCTCGAGCTAGTTTAAGAACTCTTCTTTTGGGCTGGGAAGATGGCTCAGTGGTAGAGCACTTGCCTTGCATGCCTGAGGCCCTGGGTTCGATTCCTCAGCACCACATAAGAAAAAAGAAAAAAGCCGGAAGTGGCACTGTGGCTCAAGTGGTAGAGTGCTAGCCTTGAGCTGAAGAGCTGAGGGACAGCGCCCAGGCCCAGAGTTCAGGCCCCAGGACCGGACCCAAAAAAAAAAAAAAAAAAAAGAACTCTTCTTTTAAAAGTTAAGGTAACAATTTTTCTTTAGTTTCCAAAGATAAGCATTTTTTAGAAGTGGAAAGATGCTTTCTACTTTTATGAGCTATAAACTAAGCCTTTTGCAGGTGTCATTTTCTACGTTCATCCTCAAAGCCCTTGGACTGCCCCTGGTGAATACACTGTGAATAAGAAAACTGTAGAAGGATCTAGCTGCAGGAGATCTGGAGCTTTTTGAGCTTTCATTTTCACAGATAGGGAAACTGAGGCACTAAGATGTTAACTGACCTATTTAAGATTACTTGGCCAGTTCATGACAGATGATCAGCTGGAACCTAGGTCTCTTGACTACTCATGAGGACTTGTTCTCCTATAGCCTATAATATTTCTGTGCATACTGAAAAAGGGGCACTACAATCTATACACCATAGAGAAGTTACATGCCTCTTGGTCATAGCAGTGAGGTATTTCTTTACAAATGTTAACTAGAAATCAATACATGCTAGGTCCCCTGCCATATTCTCCAGCATCAGTAGGCCTCAGAATCATGGGAGGGATTGTTAGAATCAGATTCTAGATCCAAATTTCTTATGATTCAAGAATCTATATTTTTAACAAGCTTCTAGATCAGATTGGTGTTAGTTGGGAACGACAGTTTGAAACTGGGAGTCTGCCATTCCCCTCTACCCCACTCTTCTACCCCCAGAACACTGAACATTTTCTTTGAATTTATGGGCACTTTTCCATTTTAATTTTAATCATGGCTTTAATCCATGTTTTTCAATACAATGCTAAGTTTGAAGATCAAGTATAGTTGGTTTTGGTCTGTAGGTGTGTATGTGTGTGTGTGTGTGTGTGTGTGTGTGTGTGTGTGTGTTCTTTTGCTATGTAACCACACATTCACCAGCTTAAAATAGCATTCATTTATTCACTCACAGGTCTTCATGTCAGGAATCTGGGACAGCAGATTTTTAGAGTCAGTCTCTTAAACTTTTTTGTGTGTGAGAGAGTTGATTCTTTTATGGGAGGCTTGAAATATCTGAGCATTGTAAAATTTATGAATGGAAGTAGAATCCTGAAAATGAAAATTTAAATGGCAGCAGCTTCTCAACCCATCAGCATTCCTGGACACATCAGGGAGGATCCAAGGGTGGTTGAAAATGATTGGCAGTAATCAACTAAGGCTCTGTGATATATTGGTTCTGACCATCTAGATGATCGTTTATATGTACATGTGTGTATATGTGTATATGTATGTGTGAATTCTGTTTACCTAATTTTGTTTCCTTATCCACTAGGAAAAATCCATGTTTTCTAGTTCAGATAGTAGTAGCTCAGAAGTAGTTCTGTCTATATTTACTTTGTTGATCTCTATATACAACTCAGACATCCAAATTTAGGATTCTTAAATTCCATTAGAGAATTGTTCTCACTCAAATTCATTGTCAGATTAGAATAGACTCACATTGTCAGAGAATAAAACTTAATGTCCATTTGAGTTTATTCTTCAAATCAGCGACAACTATATCATAACATTGGTGTAAGCCTTTGCATACTTAACTGAGACTACATAAAGTTTAATATGCCAAAATGTGACTTAAGTTTTAAAAAGTTAAATACATAATAAAGATCAGGAAAGATCCCATTTTTATTGTACTTGGTAGGAAAAAAGACTAAAATTGTAATTAGCTGTAAATTCACTGCTGTCAGTGCTATGTGCTTATGACACAGACTTTGGTGTTGAATTAACAGAAATACATGTCTAGATCAACTATTCTTATTCTTCCTGTCTCTGCTCTGGGAAGACCACTTTTGGCTTGTCTTCCATGTGTTCAGGGTAATTTTGATAAATGAATTTACTTAGGAAGAAAGCAATCTGAATACAGATTGGAAATCAAATCACATGAAGTATGCTTCACAACCAAGATTACTTAGCTTAAAAAAAGAAAAATTCTGGGAGATATTTAAATATATTTAAATAATGACATGACTGATTATAAGAATTTCAGAGTGTTCAAAGCCAAAGAGAAAATGGAAGAATCAGGCTTAGAAATAAGGTCAGTGCAATAACTAGTATATGTCTGAGACGAGCAGAAAATGTCAGATAAAATGACGTTAAGCGAAATGAACCCCAAGATAGGGACACAAGAGGTTTTTTCTTTCTTACTATTGTTTCTAACATATTTATAAGGTACCATGTGATTTATGGTATAATCCCTGTTTTCACTGTATTCGATGTTGGTATAATTTGGGGAGGGGAAGAAAAAAATTGTTTAAAAAGGGATACAGGTTGACCATTGCAACAATGAGATGTACAAGACAGTATGTTGAAAAATGAGCTTTACAATTTAGGCAGGGGGGTGGCAGTGTAGTTGAGGAGGAGGTGGGAGGGAAGGGATGGTAAGGGAAACAAAAGAGGAGACAAAAATGCTTGATAAGAAATGTACTCATTACCTTGCTCATGTAACTGTAACCCCTCTGTACAGTATTTTCACAATAAAAAACTTATTTAAAAAAAAGAAAGAAAGTCAAGAGCCTGTAAACTTAGATGCTCAAAAGGCTGACATCTGAGGAATTGTGGTTTGAAGCCAGCCCTGGCAGGAAAGTCTGTGAACCTCTTATCTCCACTAAACTAGCAGAAAATCTGGAAGTAGAGCTGTGACTGAAGTGGTAGATCACTAGCCTTAAGCAAAAAGCAGCTCAGGGACAGTGATTTCAAGCCCCTGGACAAGCAACAGATAACCTGCAGCAGCAACAACAACAACAAGAAATCCGAGCAAAAGTCAAGGACTGAGACGGTTTAAAAAGTCTTTGTAGACCTAGTGGTCTTACTCTTCTCAGCCTTTCTATCAGAGTGATCACACTCAGGGATTTCAAGCAATTTTATCCTAATTCAAAACTGTGGAGGGGGGAGGTGGCTTGTGTCCTATGTTTACCCTTGGACTACAGAAAAGGCAGGGCACCTAAACCCACAATCCCCTCAGACTGTAGGTATAGAGATAGTTTTCTCAAAGAAAACTACTTAACTACTTAAAGATAATAATTACAAATAAAAGAAACTCTACATGTCCAGCTCCATTTCCTGACCCCTGGCAACAACTAATCTGTACTCTATCTCCATGACTGTATTATTTCACAAATATTTTACATGTAGTATCTATCCTTTTTTTTTTTTTTGGTTGGTCTTGGAGTCTGAACTCAGCCTGGGCCCTGTCCCTCAGCTCTTCAGCTCAAGGCTAGTGCTCTACCACTTGAACCACAGTACCACTTCTGGCTTTTTCTGCTTATGTGGTACTGAGGAATCAAACCCAGGGTTTCATGCATGCGAGGCAAGCGCTCTACCACTGAGCCACCTTCCCAGCCTGTGTCTATCCTTTTGAAATTGGCTTTTTCACTTCTCTTAATGTTTATTATTTCTCTCTATTATTGACTAATATTTTGTGGAAGGGGTGAAAATCATTTAGCATACCATGTTCAAAAATAGTAGAATACCTGTCTGTCTAACTCTATTCAATCACCCATTTTTCTCTTGGTGGTGTTTTCAATAAGAGGGAAAGGGAAATCTAGTTCTTCTAGGAAAATAACTTTAACTCTAGCAAAATTTCAGTACAAATGAGAAAGAGGACACATGTACTTCTACTTGTACCACTGATATATAAATAGGCACTTCATATTTAATATTTAACAAATGTTGCCTGGTTTGTACACATTGAGCCTCTAGGTTTTTCTTTAAGTAGTTTCCTCGGTGTGTTCTAGAAACATTGCTTATGTACCAGTGTGTCAGTATTGTGCTAGGTTTAGGTTATGTTGAGAACAGGATAGACATGGGTGCTGTTCTTGAGGAGATTTCAGGTTATTTCTTATTTTTTATTGTTATAGGTTGATGTGTCTTGCTGTCTGTGTTTCATTGATTCATTTGAATGTCCTTAGTTTCTGTCGGCTATCACAGACTCTTCCTTTCTCTTCTGGAATACAGAATGACCAAATTTAGTGAATGGTTTTAGTGCTCTGGGAGTGACTTCATTCCATTAAGATGAAAACCAAGCCAAGCAAGTAATACTTACAAGCACATACATGAGAATGCGCTACAAGGGAGAAAATCCTAATGTTTAGTTACTTTTCTTGCCAGCTGGAGATTTTTTTTTTGTTGTTGTTTAGCCTTTAGTTACTTCAAGGATGACTAAAGTTTCTAAAAATGAAATTCCCAAAGCCCATCACTCACTTAATTGTATAAAAAGCCCAGCCATTTGAATGAGATAGCCAGTCAAATGCCTTTTACAAAGGTCATGTTTTTAAAATTCTGGTCTTGTATAATTTATAAGTTTATGAAAATTTGATTCCATTTTAGTTTTATGATATAAATGGGATAATCTTGGTCTATGAACTAGCTGACTTATTTGTATTCTGACTTAGTGTGACTTGCCCAAACATAGAAAAGAAATCTAAAATAGTACTTAAAGCACTAGTTAAAAAATTATAATTGATTAAGAATCAACATTCTGAACTGAAATTTAATTTGATTTAGAGTTAAATTATTTGCTGTCCAATAGCCTTTACTGTTTCTTTAATTGTGAGTAGTTTCATATATGGAAAACTATGGATTTATTAGCTATAGTTTTGAAAATTTATTGTAGCAAACATGTATTTCTTTGCACTGGCATGTTTAATGTTTTTTGCAATTATTAACTGATTGTGTGCTCACAATAAACTAGTAACATAGAGATTAGTAGCCTCATTTTATAGATGATTAAACTGAGACACGAAGAGGCTGGATAGCATGCTCAAAGCTACCCAGTTATCAAGTGCAGGAGCCAAGCTTCAAAACCAATGCCCCTAGCTCCAGAGACTATGCTTTTAACCACTACCTGCTGGGCCCCAATGTGTTCAGTCATGTTATTTGTCCTCATAACACAATAAAGACATTGCAGTAAGATTTTCTTTTTTTGAGAAAGAAGTTTAGAAATGAAATAACATATAGAAAGAAGGAAATCAGGACATGGATTAGAAGATTCATGTTGTCACATAACCATACAATCAGAGTTACTTTGGAGAAAGCCACTATATTGGTCTCCTATTGGGAACTATATCTTACAGGATTTTTTCATGTAATGAGGAAGGATGGTTTTTTGCACACTTGCCTCTGAAAACTTTTATCAGAGTTAGACACTAGGTAGACCCTATGCACACACAGGGTAACAAGTTAGATGCCTCTCACTTAATGAGCAAAACCTAGGCTCAGAGGAATAAAGTATTTTAAGACCTTAAATTCAAAGATGGTAGAGATAGATAGCTTTTATGCTCAGATGTTTGTGTGCACAACTTATTTTCTGGAACTGTTGGGTAGCTAATAAGCTATCTCTGTATTCTAAATGGCCTCAGCTGTGTTGCAGACGCCCTTTCCTGTAAGTGCATCCTTTTTTGTGAGTGCTTTCACCCAATATGTGGCAGGGGAGTTGCCATTTAATAGATAACAGAAGTCAGCAAACTATGGCCCCATTGTAAATCATATCTTATTGTAACTCAATTATATTTACTCATTTTAAGTATTATCTGTGGCTGTTTTTGTACTATATGACCAAAAATGAATGGTCTAAACAAAGATCATATAGCACACAGAACCCCAAAAATGTAAGTATCTAGTCTTTTCCATAAAATAGTTTCCTGATTCCTGTCTTAATGCATTAGAAATCTGGAAGGATGTGGTATCCTATTACAGCGACCACTTTTCTTCCCTTTAAGAGATAGTTAAACCATAGCAACAGTGTGAGAGTGACTTCCCTGTAGTAGATGTCCAGGAAGTTGATGAGGATTTTCTGATAAGGTTTATAAGAACAGTCTGTTCCAGATCATCTGAAGGTCCTCTGTGCACTGCTGACTGGCATTCCCTAACTGAAGGTCCTCTGTACACTGCTGACTGGCATTCCCTAACTGGGCCTTCAGTGTTGCCCTGACACTCAGCCTGGTTGCTGCTTCTCTGAGATAGAATGTGTATTCACAAGTGAGGACTACATTAGTCATGGTGCATTTCCTGGGCCCTGGAGACTTGGGCATGACATCACCAAGGGCCAATGAGCAAGCACCTCTGTAGCCCTCCATCCTCTTCGGAGAACTGTAAAACTGTGTTTTGTTCTTAGCCCTCAGGCTGTGATTTGGGACTGCCTTCCTCATCTAGCCATATTCTGGGCTCAAAATTCTAGCTTCCAGACCTGAGAGGCCAGGACAAGTTTGAAAATCTGCAGAGCTGGAGGCAGATTCCCATTTAGTATTTTTTTCCAGTGCTCAAATTTTTATTCCCAGAGTTTTCCACTTCTAATGACGCTATTGCTTCATGTAGTGAAGGGTGGGTGGTGAAAGATGAAGTCTGCAGTAGATAAAAGACACTTGGCAGTTAAAATTTCTGGGTAAGTATAGGTTGGTAGCATAACAAAATCAGAAGCATATTTTGCTGTTTTGTTACATTGCTTTTGTGTAGTTTTGCATAATAAAACAACAGCTTTTAACAGCAAAGTCTCCTAGCAAAATTAGGGTAACTTAAAATAGGGTAGTTACCAAAAGTACTTCACTGAGGGGGATTAGTACATCATTAAATCTTTTATCTTCAAGAAGAAAAGAAAGCCCTCCACCCCCCTTTTTCCCTTCTTGGTCTTTTTTTTCCTTGGGATTTAAGCATTTTAGATTTTAAAAATCTTTCTCTTTTTCTTCCCCTTTTCAGTTTATGTGTTATTTATGAAACTAGTTTGTGAAATTTGAGTCTTAGGAGCAACTTTGTTAATTCTATGTATCAGAATTCTATCCAAACACTTGTTTTTTGATAGGCTGAAACTCTTGCTACCAAACTATAATGGCAAAATTTCCCCTTTAAAAAGTATTTGAGGAAACTGAGACCGGAACTCAATGTGAGCTTACACTGGATAGACTTTTGTATTTAATTTAGTGACTGAACCCAAAAGCTGTGTTTTCTAATCTCTAATAGGTAATCTATGGCTGAATAAGAACAAATCTTTATGATAAAGTCAATGAGAAATTGAGAAAGGCAGCCATCATCATTAGTCTGTCATCTGTGGTGGATGCATTCGTGAGAATACTCCCTAAAATGTAAAAAAGAAGAAGATTGTTTTGTCTTGGTAATTATATAGGCTTTTTAATTAAAAAGTCACTTGAGAACATACAAATTCATACTTGCTTCCTAAGAACATATAAATTAAAAATTAGAGAAATTCCCTCTAGAAGTGAGTAATGTACTATAAAAGGGGATTTTTAAGAAAAGACTTCAGAGATTTCCTCAAAGATCTTTATGTAATTCAAAATTAGTTATTTAAATTTCAATAGACATGGCTTAAGTGGTAGCAAGTATGAGGCTCTGAGTTCAAACTACATACCAAAAAAAAAAAAGAAAAGAAAAGAAAAAGAAATTCTTAAATTTCTCTATTTCAGGGTTAAGGGTTAAGAATTTGATCAAAGTACCTGAAGTGCATATATGGAAATATCACAATGAAATCCTTTCATACAATTAATATATTAATAAAAATGAGAAAAATAATTTTAAAACATCTCAGCAGTGTCCTAAATAGTTTATTTCTGTTTAGATTTTTTTTTTTTTTGGTCGTGGGGCCTGAACTCTGGGCCTGAGTGCTGTCCCTCAGCTCTTTAGCTCAAGGCTAGTGCTCTACCACTTGAGCCACTTCCTGCTTTTTTCTGCTTCTCTGGTGCTGAGGAATTCAACCCAGGGCTTCATGCATGCAAGACAAGCATCCTACCACTGAGTGACCTTCCCAGCCCCTCTCTTTAGCTTTTATAGATGAGGAGGCCGAGGTATAGAAGCAAATATTGAGTGGATAAGTCTTTTTTTTTGTTAATCAAAACTCTTAAGAGGAAAGTCCATTGTGTCTTTTCATGAATTTGTTTTTGTTTTCCTTTGGTAGCTTCAATCTTTACCTTATTAACAACAATACTTTTTTTTTTTTTAAACTCTTTGGTATAAAAAAGCAAGTGGATCGAGCCTAGGCAGAGCTGGAGCAAGCCCAGTACCTAAGGGGTGGGTGTATCTGTGTGGTGGGGTGAGGCCCTATGAGTTCTCCCATATCCTTGCTGTTGGTGTAGGAGTTTATTGTCTTAATTCTCATCTGCAGTTCTTCCACCTGAACTAATATTTGCCGCCTCTCTACTCAGATGGCTCTCATGATCCTGATAAGTCATGAGTTTGTAACGCACTTGCAGCCTCTAGAAGATTATAGAAGCAATCAATTAGCACTGGCCCAAAACAAGTCACAGACTTCTTTGATTGGTCACTAGGTACTCTCCAATTAGGCTAACAACTTCCTAATTTTGGGGAGGACAAGGTTTCCTGCTGCCTTGAGAGGATTATGATTTGAGATATTGAAAGCCAGGTGATCTTTTTCTTTTCTTTTCTTTTTCTTTTTTCTTTTTTTTTTTTGTCTGTTATGGGGCTTGAACTCTGGGTCTGAGTGCTGTCCCTCAGCAATTCAGCTCTACCACTTGAGCCACAGCACCACTTCCAGTTTTCTGGTGGTTTATTGGAGATAAGAGTCTCATGGACTATTCCTGCTTGGGCTGGATTTGAACTGTGATCCTCAGATCTCAGTCTCCTGAGTAGCTAGGATTATGGCATTAGCCACCAGTGCCCGGCAAGCCAGGTGATCTTTAAAGCAACCATCTAGTAATGTCTTTTCTTTGATTCTTTTAGCTGCTAGTTTGGGATCTCTGTTTGCTTCCCTAAAAAAAAAAAAAAAAAAAATCCCTTCCAGAGGGTTGTTGGCATGCTATGCTGATCATCTCATTAAGCCCTAAACTTTTCCTGCAAAAGAAAATTCCCTGAAAGTTATTCCAGAATATGACAGAGAGAGGTCATGACAGATAATCAGATGAATTTATGAAAATTTAAGGATGAGTCATGTCACTCCTAAAGGAGTTGCCATCAATTTATTTCACAAAACCAGTCGCTGGAGGAAGAAAAGCTTTTAGTCTCATTAAGGAATCCAGACAAAATTCCCACTTAATCCATCTTGCTTTTCCTTTTCCTCCTGTTCAGCTGGTGTGCAGGTGTAGCGCAGCTTGGCAGTAGCTTTGAACATTTGGAAAAGGGAGTCATTACTGAAAGTCACTGACACACACTCCCCTTGGAATGCTGCTGATGTCATGGAAAACCAGCACCTTAGCAATAACCCCTAACAACCAGAGCTACAGTAAACAGTAAATGTTACCTCCACCATGGCATTGGTTTTTAAGAGTTTTAACAGGCTAGGGCTTGCCAGCCACAACTCATAAAAATGTTCTTATAATTTTTCCCTACTCTCTAAAAGCGTTGGATATATCTACTAAGGTTTCTTTGCCACTTGGGGCTGCAAAGCCAAATTCATGTCAGTTTCAAGGTTGGTTAATCAGATTTTATAGCCCTTCTTTTCCAGTCCTTTTCATACCCCCTGCTATACCCGTGGGGTTAAGTCTGGTAGATTTAATACTTTTTCAAAGAAGTCTCTTGTCTTACTGAATTGCCTCAATTTTTGGTGATGAGGTAAATTGATGTGTTAGGTTTTGCTTAATGTTTTATGAAGTCTAGTGGATAATCCAATCTAGTTAATTGATAGCCCTTAATTTCTATAGATTATGTAACAACTGATTTGGAACTGTTGGGCAAAGTGACACCCTATAGTTCCAACTCCAAACTAGGTATATGCCAAGAAAACAAGTGGCTAAGCTGCCATATATAAGGGTTAAGAATGGTCACAGTCAACATAAGGCCAAAAAAAAAAAAAAAAAGACACTGAAAAACAAGAATTGGGAGCAGTATTCTCCCAGAGTTGGTGGGCTTCAGAAGAAGAGGCTGGTGGAATATTACTATGTACACCAAACCCAGCATAGCTTCATTTAGACCTGTCTATGTGGAATGAAGTAGAATGCCAGCAGTGCTTTCAAAAGGCATAATGAAGTGGCCATAGCACTTCTGATCAATACTAGAATACTTCTGAGAGTGAAGGAGCTCTATAAATAGAGATTCTGTTCAAAAAGTAACACACTGGGTCTGTCCCAAGCCAAAAAAATACAACCCCAAAAGGCACACAGTAACCCTCACCATTGAGCCAGCTCATGCTCCTTGAAAAGGCAGTCTTCCTTGTGCCAGAACATGAATACACACACATACTCAACCTGAGTTGTCTCAGTGACAGGTCTTAGAACTTCTGTTTCATATGATTTCCCTAAGTTAGAGTTACAGGCAAAGTGAGCTACCATTCATAGTTTTGTACATCATTTTCAGGGTTCACGGAGACTTCTTAGATCTTTTGTAGAGGTCTGTGAGGTCAAATAATTTTCATCATCATAAGACATTACTGTATTTTCCCTTCAATTCTCATTCTCTTACCATTGCCAATCTTTGTAATAACTCATATGCAGAACCCAGTATCAGAATCCAGCTGTCATATATAAGCTAGACATTAAAAAAATTTTTAAATCTAATATGCTCAACATTAACTTTCATAAATAAAAGGTTGGAAAAGCAATGTCCTAGGTCTTTCTCACCCTTGGAAGATACATGCAGGTAAGATGAGTAAGTTCTCTGACAAGAGAGAATAGCTTATTCATTACTGTTTCTGCGACAGCACCTGACACAATGCCTATATAAATATGGGTAGGCAAGGCTTCTGTGACAAACCAGAACTAAGTTTCTATGTTTCTCTGTTTCAGTATTACATTATTATTTTTTCATAAGTCTTCTGTGGTAATCTTGTTTTGATATAACAATACTGCCAATTTTCTTTTCAAATTTAATGGAATAAATCAAACTCTGAGGCTGGACAAGCAAATATAAAGAACAATTAAAATGGGACTCTTCAAAGCAAGGCTTGCTTATTTTTTATTTCATGTTAGACGTCACCTTCTTCATGTTGCCTTCTTAGATTTTTCCAGGCTGGCCCTGCCATGTGCTTTCTCACTAAGTCCGCTAATCTACCATGGCCCATTCACATTTTGGTCTTCCTCAGTTCATTTTGAACAAATTTATGTCTAAGGAAGAATCTTCCTCAGAACTGAAGGTAATCGTCTCTCCTTCACTGCAGGAGCTATACTGCAAGATGTTTCTCAGATGTTGAAACTCTTTGAATAGATACATGTTTTTTTTTTTTTTTTCCTGCACACACCCATACCTGTGATCATTTAATTTGTAAATTTTCCAGTAAGAGATTAGCAGTAAAAACTACTAAGAATATGCAAATATTATAATACTATACTGTGATAAAAATTATTTAAAACATGGGATTTATGGAATCCCCCATTTAATAGTGTCAAAAATGATTGGAACCACAGAAAACCCAGCTGTGGGTAAGGAGTGACGTAGTATTTTATGGTAAAGATACTACAGAATATCTAACTGAAATGTATAGAAGGAAAGGAAACTTAGGTTATTTAGCTAATCAGTGTTGTTTTCCTTAATGTCAAATGAGATAGTTTCCATAGTACTGAAGAATGATTTTCTTTTAGTGTAAAACAAACCAGTTTAAGAGGAGAAGGTAGACTACACTTGTTATGACTTGGCCCACACATACTGGCATATTTCTATGTACACACTCACCAAATCCTCTTCATGGTTAGAAGCTTGTAAGCCCTTTCCCAGTGTCCTTCCCTTCCCTTCCCTTCCCTTCCCTTCCCTTCCCTTCCCTTGCCTTCCCTTCCCTTCCCTTCCCTTCCCTTCCCTTCCCTTGCCTTCCCTTCCCTTGCCTTCCCTTCCCTTCCCTTCCCTTCCCTTCCCTTGCCTTCCCTTCCCTTCCCTTCCCTTCCCTTGCCTTCCCTTCCCTTCCCTTCCCTTCCCTTCCCTTCCCTTCCCTTCCCTTCCCTTCCCTTGCCTTCCCTTCCCTTCCCTTCCCTTCCCTTGCCTTTCCTTGAGAGAGCTCAAGGTAAGCTCTCTACCACTTGAGCCCCAGTTCCACTTCTGGTTTTCTAGTGGTTTATTGGAGATAAGAGTCTCACAGACTTTCTTGTCCAGGCTGGCTTTGAACCATGATCCTCAGATCTCAGCCTCCTGACTAGGTAGGATTACAGGCGTGAGCGACCGGCACCCAGCCTCTTTTCTCTTCTTTCTTTCTAGTTGTAGGTCTTAGACTCAAGGCCTGGGCACTGTCTCTGAGTTTTTTACTCAAGGTTAGCCCTCTACCACTTTGAGCCACAACTCCATTTCTGGTTTTCAGGTGGTTAATTGGAGATAAGAGTCTCATGGGTTTTCCTGTGTAGGCTGGCTTTGAACCAGGATTCTCAGATCTCAGCCTCTTGAGTAGCTGGGATTATAGGCATGAGCCACCAGTGCCTGGCTACAGTTAATTATTTCTGAGTATGCAATTCTTCTTGATAATCAGAATTCCTTTCATAGACACAAAGAAAAAAAACTATGAAATAACTTTTGTTTGTTTGGTTTTTTTTTTGCTGGTCATGGGGCCTGAACTCTGGGTCTGGGCACTGTCCCTCAGCTCTTCAGCTCAAGGCTAGTGCTCTACCACTGGAGCCACAGCGCCACTTCCAGCTTTTTCTGTTTATGTGGTGCTGAGGAATCGAACCCAGGGCCTCATGCTTGCAAGGCATGCACTCTACTGCTGAGCTACCTTCCCAGCCCCTGAAATAACTTTTGTAATACAGGTTCAATTTTGCCACAAATTTCATTTTTTGTTTTCATTCTATTCACTTTCAAAATATTTTCCCCTGATTTTTCAATCTTGTTTATTGACTCAGAAATATTTAATTTTTAATATGTATTAAGTTTAATTTAAAAGATGTCTTTGAGTCTGATGTTAACCTGATATTTTTTAGATCAACATGATAGTGTGTATGTAGGCTGCAGTTTGAGTAGTTTTACCTTCATGACTTATATAAATGGTAATTGTACATTGAAAGTGAAAATCAAAAATCAAATTTTTACTGACATGCACTGTACTTGAACTTAGTTGCTGTTGCTTCCTCCTCCTTCTCTTCTTCCTCTTCCTCTCCCCCCTCCTCTTCATCTCTCTTTTCTATGGGACGTTATATATGTCTCTCTTTTTGTTATTTACATATGTCTCTCTTTTTGTTTCTCTTTATGGAGAAGAAATGTTTTGGATAGATAATAAAGTTAATGTGCAAATCTTTGATCAAAAAGCAGAGAAAGAGTACCCAATTCTTATCAAATCACTATTACAATGGGAACTAGGAGTAGAATGTGATGTAGCATGACTGTCTGAAGTGCAGTTCCAAGGGTCTGGGTGGACAGGCCTGGTGGGCTGGGCGCGAGTGGGAGATCTGTGTATGCATCTCAACTCTGCTGCTCTCTTAATACCACTTTTCTTCATCCTAACGTCCTGTTCTGTAAAAGGAGCCTAGTTTAGATGGTGTGTAAGGTCTCAGAACATCTAATCCTATTGTTTGTTTTATAGTGTCAGAATTCCATGTTCTTGAAGGCCCTAGTTGACAAATATGGTATGTGAGGAAATGATGCACCGGGTGGTCTTGAATAACCAAAATGGATTTTTACCACATTGATGTGCTAATCCCCCAAAAAGAAGAAAACACAAAATGGGCCAGCGGTTGAACGTGGAAATGCTAACAGTGAGAAAAACACTGAGCTGAAAGCTTCATTTCCTGGCCCGCCTTCCATGAGAAAGGCCGAGCCTGCCAACTCCTTCAGGCCATCAAGGCCTAGAACTTTGGCTAGCCCTTATTTTGAGCTCTCCATACCACATACACAAACCACACAGGAAAATTGTCTTTCTGCCTTCAGACTTGTTCTTTTTGGCTACCCTTCTATTTATACCAAGGCCATGCCTAATTCCCTTCCTTCCAGCTGTCACTGTATCCTGGCTGTTGTGTTCTCAGGGCTTTGAGAAGGGATTACAGTCTTCAGAGGAGGCTCAGGCTGGTGGGCTTGGTGGCAAGGTGGTGTAAGGGTGTGTGGACTCTGTAAGGAGCAATAGTCAATTTTTCCCTGGAGTCCAGGCAGTCTGCGCAGTGCGCTCTCTCACTCTCCTGCCTCAGCAAATGTTAGGACTGATGGCTTTCATTTTTTTTTTTTCATTTTACTCCTTCTACGCCCTCCCTCTCTTTTGCCCATTTTGGGGAGTTTTTCCCTTTGTACAGTCTTCAGCATGTTTGTCTTTGAACATCTTGTCAAAGACTTGAGTTGTCTTTGGTTGGGTCCTTTGCCAGACTCACCTTCCTCTTTATCTTTTCTTCTTTCACATAAAACATTATTTATCAGCTGAAAGAGCTTAAGACATAACCGGAGATGTTATACTCTCACAAATTTAGAAATTTGACCCCTCCTTAGTGCTGTAGATCTCTCCTAACCCGTAAAGTCTCCCAGGGGCCAGAGAGCTCTTGGCCATTTGTTGTTTGTCCAGTCCAGCTGTTGTGGTGTTTCCTTCACCTCTGCCCTGTGATGTTATCCCATAGAGAATGTCTGCATACATCTCCCATTGGCTCTTAGTGATGGCAGCTGATCAACGAGAAGCTTAGCTTAGTTCTCATCATTTTAGAAAACCGTGGAAGAATCAGGAAATCCGACTGAAGAATTTTGGCAGAATGTGAGGGGAAACCATGTGTCATGAAGGTTTTTAATTATAACACTGTGCATAAATTGACTTTACTGTTCTGAATGTTGAAAGCAAAACAGAACAAAAGCCCCACACAGTCATTGTCTTTTGTACTAGGGCATTGTCTCTTGTTGAGGAGAATTTTTTTTAGATACAATGGATTATTCTTCTCTCCACTATTCTGGAACCTTTATGAACTATTGTACCCCATACCTGACAGGGATACCCCACACTTCTGCTTATAAGAGAAACTCTACAATAATCTTCAGAACCTCATATAATAAAAAAAAATGTCTATATTGGACATCGTTGTTTTCTCATGTCTGTATTATACATACATACATATCTAATCATATTTAAGTATTACTTTTGAGGTAATTCTACAGTTTGAACTCAGGGCCTTAGGCTTTCTAGACTGATATGATACTATCAAGCCACAGTTCCAATTCCATTGGTATTTTTAGGATAGGGTCTTGCTAACTGCCTGAACCATAATCTGCTTACTTTAGGCTTCCCATTGTCACTGAGATCACAGTGGTTCAGCAGTATCTAGCTTCCCATCTGTGGAAATGGAGTCTCTGAACTTTTATGTCTAAGCTGACTTGGAACTATGATTCTCCCAATCTCAGCCTCCTACATTTAGCTTAGTGACTGGTCCCCACTACTGTGCCCACTTATTGGTTGAGAAAGGTGTCTTGTGAGATTTTCTGCCTGGAATGGCTCCAAACCATGATCCTTCTGTTTTTGGTCCCCTGAGTAGCTAGAATTACAGGTATGAGTTGCCAGTACCCCACTTAAAATTTTCTTTATGGTGAATTCAAATAGGTCATTCTGTTTAATAACATTACTATTTTTCTCTCCATTTCATTTGTTTTGCACTATATACAATTCATAGAATCATGGTAAAATATTAGAGCTGGATGGCCATTTATATTTTTGTTATCTAAACACCTCATTTTATGGATGAGAAAAAAAGCCAACAAAAGAAATAGATTAACACAAGATCACAATCCCATGAGACCCCAGGCTCATAGCCTTATGTGACTATGAAATTACATAACTCCCACAGAATACCTATTATACATGCTCTGTTCAACAGAGCATGAGAATTTAAACAATTTTAAGTAGATGTCTTATTGACTAGTCTGATCCTCTCCTTCAGTAGTGACCTTCTAAAGTTAGTACTGATATATAAATGGAGTAAGTTGTCTGGAATGAATTCCTGAAATTATTTATACCATGACTGTGATTCATGCGTTTCCTTTCCTTTATGGCTTTCATTTATACTTAGCTACAGTGACTCTTGTCAACTTTTGCATAAGTTGAAGTTACCCAAAGAAGACATCTGGAGTATCCTTGGATCTGGCTTCTGCTTTTTATTTGTCTAAACATTACCTTGTAAATCTAGATATATAATCTGTATAGAATTTCTTTTTACATTTTAGAGAAGTTTGAGATACTTAATATTATTAGTTAACTTAGGAACAATTTCAATGTAAAATTATACATGCCTGTTTGGAATATAGGTAGAAGTTATATTCAACAAGAAAGGGAACCAGGACTTAAATGTTGAGCTTTACAGTATGGGGGGAAAGAATGGGGTTATGAACAAAAGCTAAGATGGTTTTATTAGCAAAGACTAGAAGCAAAAAGGGAAGGTTAAAAGCTTCAAAAGAGGAGATTCAGGGAATTTCAGTTGAGGGTCCTTTTCACATTGCCTACATGTTGTTGACTGACTGGAATGTACTTAAATCTGAAAGAAGGATCTTGAAGGAAGCTCGACAGAAAGAATTTGGTTTCTCTAATAAAAATTAAATAGGAATACAGGTGGACCCATTGCAACAATGAAATGTACAAGATACTATGTTGAAAAACGAACTTTACAACTTTGGCGGCCGGTGGGGAGGTAAAAGGGGGATGGAAGGGCAGGGATGATAAGGGGAAACAAAGGAGGTGTACTCATTACCTTGCTCATGTGATTGTAACCCCTCTGTATGGTATTTTCACAATAAAAAAACTTATTAATAAAAATTTAAAAAGAAAAAAGCTTAGGAGAAAGAGCTGTGGTTTAGATTTCAGACACAAGTTAAATACAATATGCAATACAAAAGGCACAGGCCTTTAACAGGCAGTAACATCTCTTGAGTCTGGTAGTTCAAGGCCAGCCTGGCCAACATAGTGAATCTCAATTAAAAAAAAACAAAAACAAAACAAAAAACTACAACTAGAAATGGGAACTATTACGTTATAGATTCTTCTTAAGGACTCTTTAATTGTCAGGGAAATTTCAAAACATGTAATTTATCCCGTAACCATATTTAGATGAGTAAATGGTATAAAAACATTCCCTGGGAAGTTGTGGTGTAGCTCAAGTGGTAGAGTGCTTGCCTTGAGCTGATGAGCTGAGGGACAGCGCCCAGGCTCAGAGTTCAAGCCCCAAGACCAACCCCCCCAAAAAAAAAAATTTCCTTAGAGGACTGAGTTTTTAGATGAGTGAAAGTAAAAGTACAGCCATGGTGGAGAAAGGAATGGATGTTCCTTGTACCTAATATCATAGATTAGACTAAGAGGCTTAGTCCAGCAGTTTCTTTAAGATAAAAACAAGCATGATTTTGGAGGAATATTGTATAATCAAATATGGCTAGGAACTACAAGTTCTATTTAGCTATATTTTGGGTTTATCCCAGTGGGATCAGACCAGAGGAATTTGGCAAGCATTGGGATTTACCACTTAGAACCACACTGAAATAGTTGTGGTAGCAAAAGAATTTCTCCAAGAGTCTTATTCTGCTTGAGGCATAGCAGCTAGAGGTTTCTTGCCCTTGAGGGGCAATTGCCAAAGTTGATAAATTTTTGAAAAAAGTTAAATGAGATGTATAAACTTAAGAAAAATAACCCAATTGAATGAGATTGGGCCATGAATAGAGATGTTATGGTATTCACTTTATAGAAAGAACTCTAATCTCATGTCCACTCTTTAAGATTGAATATATTGAAGCTTGATAAATGAAAAGCTTACAAGAAAATGAAAATATTTTAAAAACAAAAAAATAAATCTTGTGTTTGGTTTCTTCTATATTCCGTTTGGAATTGTGACATATTAACCTTTACTTACTTTTTTTTTGAAATTCTGAGAGTTGAACTCAAAGTCTGCCATTTGCTAGCAAAAAGTCTATCATTTGAGCCATATACTACTTTTAGTTTGTTTTTCAGGTAGGGCCTAAGGCTTTTGCTTGGGCCAGCTTCAAATTGCTTTACTCCTACATTTATCTCCTGAGTAGCTGGGACCACAGGCTCATGATATCATTTCAAGTCTTAACCATTTCACAGTTTTCGGCAGAAGCTCGTTATCATCTTAAAATTGGCTTTCCTTGTTTATTCATCCTCCAATCCTTTTCACATTCTAACAACATAAATAACACCTGCCATTACATTTCTTTATTATTGATAATATCTCAATTATCGGACATCAATACATAGTAGTTCCTAGGCAATACATATGACAGATTTTCAATAAATATTTTCAATTTAATGAAGAACGGAGTAGATTTAAACTATTATGAAAAGACACATAACAGTAGAATGGAACTATTGTGATTCAAGAATAAAACAGAACCAAAAAAGGTCATGTGAGGGAACTTTAAAATAAAAAAATGTAAAAACTTTATTGAGTCATAGCTGGCATCCAACAATAACGATTGTATTTACCAATTATATTTAATATACCTTGATAAATTTTGACATAGGTATTATTAGATCATAATTACAATAGAGATAATGAATAAATTCATCATCCAAAAAGTTTCTACATGACCCTTACAATGTCTTTCATCTTTCTCCACTTTACCATCTTCAAGCAAACCACTGATCTATTTTTGTCATTATTATTATTTTCTTTTTGCCAGTTCTGGGGCTTGAACTCTGGACCTGGGCACTGTCCCTGAGCTCCTTTTGCTCAATGCTAACATTCTACCACTTGAGCTACAGCTCCACTTCCAGCCTTTTCTGTGATTAACTGGAGATAAGAATCTCTCAGAGCTTCCTGCTCTGGCTAGCTTTAAACCACAATCCTTAGATCTTGGCCTCCTGAATAGCTAAGATTACAGGAATAAGCCACTGCTGCTTGGCTGTTACCAATTATTCATTACATTTTCTATAATTTTGTATAAATGATATCATACAGTGTAAATTTTTTCATCAGTCATCAAGCTTGAATTCAGGGCCTGGGTGCTGTCCCTGAGCTTTTTTGCTTTTTTACTCAAGGCTAGTACTCTGAGAGTACTACACAGCTCTATTTCTAGATTTCTGGTGGTTAGTTGGAGATAAGAGTCTTCATGGACTTTCCTGCCCAGGCTGGCTTTGACTCATGATCTTCAGATCTCAGCCTCCTGAATAGCTAGGATTATAGGCATAAGCCATCCATGACCAGCCAGTGTAAATTATTTTTGGTCTTGCTTGATTTACTTTGAGATTTATCTAGGGTGTTGTGTAGCTGATAATATTGTTAACTATAAATAATATTTATAGCTAATAATACTGTTCTTATTTTCCTCCTGTTTGAAAAGTATAAGAAAAATAAATTTGTATGACAATAAAACATGTAATTCATGAAGCTATAGTTTGATCACATCAAAAGAGCTTTCTTTTAAGCATAGAAAGCACCTAGTCTGCTAATAGTAGCTTCCATATCAGTTCTCTTTTTATTTTTTTAAAATTTTTATCGTTATTGTAGAGATGATATACAGAGAAGTTACAGTTACATGAGTCAAGTAATAAGTAAAATTCTTTTTGAACCATGCCTCCCCTTCCCTTGCGCTCTCCGTTTTTCCTCTTCCCCACCCACAAGATGTACAGTTCATTTTCCACATAGTGTCTAGTGAGTACCACTGCTGTATTTGTTCACCCTTTGTTCTACCTTTTCTGTGCATTATCAGTTTTTAATCCATTTTGATTGGCTTTTCTCCAAATGATTTTCTTGGCTCAGCCTTGGTTATTTTTGAGTGGATATCAGACATTGTGAATTTTACTTTCTTTGTATTTCTGGGACTTTTAAAAGCTATATTTTGAGATGCAATGAAATTACTTGGAAACGGGCTGGGGAGGTGGCTCAGGGGTAGAGCGCTTGCCTTGCATGCCTGACGCCCTGGGTTTGATTCCTCAGCACCACATAAGCAAAGAGAAAAAAGCAGGAAGTGCCGCTATGGTTCAAGTGGTAGAGCGCTAGCCTTGAGCCGAAGAGCTGAGGGACAGTGCCCAGACCCAGAGTTCAGGCCCCACGACTGGACCCCCCCCCCAAAAAAAAAAAGAAATTACTTGGAAACAGGTTGATTCCTTGGATCTTGTGAGATTTGTGAGGCAGGACTGGAAGCATTTAGTTCAAAGCTATTCCTCTCCAGTTTTGCCCAGTGCTTTATGAACGATGAAGCAGTCCAGTCTTGGTGGGCGTGGTCATTATTCCTGGTTTCATGGAAGTGAACTAGCTTCTCCTTTTCTCAGCTCATTCTTTCTCTATCCTTACATATTTTCCTCACATGTATCTATAAATCTTTCTACATTGAGAATTTTAGGGGGCTTTTCCAAGATCTCTCTCTCTTTTTTCTTTTTTGCCAGTCGTGGGGCCTGAACTCTGGACCTGGGTGCTGTCCCTCAGCTCTTCAGCTCAAGGCTAGCGCTCTACCACTTGAGCCACAGCACCACTTCCAGCTTTTTCTACTTATGTGGTGCTGAAGAATCGAACTCAGAACCTCATGCATGCAAGGCAAGCACTCTACCACTGAGCCACCTTCCCAGCCCCTCAAAGATATCTCTTGAACTTTTCTTCAGATCCTCAGGGACATTTCTCCAACTTGGGGAGTCTGTTGATCACACCTGGATTTCCTCTGCCTGCACTAAAACCCAGATATTCTCCTAGTAATTTTAGGGCAATCATATAGTTCTCCTTTTTTGTTTCCTGCCACTTGAGGATCACTGTCTTTCACTGCCCCTATGATGTTGTTGTCTTGCAAAAAATAGTTGCATGCTTTACTTTTTTTAAAAAAAAAACAACACTTTTTGTTGTTGTTGTTTGTTTTTGTGGCAGTACTAGGGCTTGAACCTGGAGCGTGGGTGCTCTCTCTTAACTTTTGTCACTCAGGGCTGCACTCTACCACTTGATTCACAGCTTCACTTCCAGATTTCTTTTGGTCGTTAATTGGAAATAAGAATATCATGTCTTTCCTGCCTAGGATGGCTTGAACTAAGAGTCTCAGATTTCAGCCTTCTGAGCAGCTAGAATTATAGCTCTGAGCTACTGGTACCTGGTCATTTTGGTTGTTTTTAGGTGGCAAGATCAAACTTATCTCTAGTATTCCTTCTTGGTCAGAAACAAAAGTTTTCTAGGGATCTTTTTTTAGATTTTTAATATTGGTTATAGAAAGAGACAGTAAACCAGGGAGTCTCTGATAAAACATCATGTTTTATCATAAATTGAGAAGAAAATTAATTTCAGAATTACCATTATATGTTCTCCCTCCCTCTCACATCCTTTACAAATATTTGCTTAACAAATTTCCTTGTATACACTGTGGACTACATTAATGGGTAGATTATTGAGTTTGGGAGGACAATATGTAGGTGCTCCTAGAATGATAAATTTTATTAAAGATTGTCACATTAAAAAGGAAATGATGCAAAGGAACTATGTTATCATAGTATAAGATTATATTAATTTTTTTAGTAACAGTAAATCGCTCTGTGATTTTTGGGGGGGAGAGGTCTGCTCGTGAGGCCTGAACTCTGGGCCTGGGCGCTGTCCCTCAGCTCTTCAGCTCAAGGCTAGCACTCTACCACTTGAGCCACAGCGCCACTTCTGGCTTTTTTCTTTTTGCTTATGTGGTGCTGAGGAATCGAACCCAGGGCCTCATGCATACAAGGCAAGTGCTGTACCACTGAGCCACCTTCCCAGCCCCCGCTCTGAGATTTTGTTTGTTTTGTTTTGTTATTTGGCCATTTATAAGGAACCAAATGACTTTGGCAAGAAAAAAAAAATCAGGGATGGAAAGAAGTTAGGAAATTCCTCTTCTTACATTCTTATAATGCCAAACAAATCAAAAAAGTTCTACAGAATCAGACTAGGTTGTGATAAGATAGTAACTGCTTTATCTTTTTATATTCTACTTGGAAAGTGGAAAAGCTTATAGCAGCTCTGATTCTAGTGCAAGTGTGAATCCGGGTCACTTGCTGTTTGTGAGTTTTAATTGGCTAGTTGTTCAGAGCAGAGAGCCTTCTCAGTTAGACGAGGTACACAGAAGTACAGTTTACTTTGCCCAGTTTATATGGATAATTAGCACTTAAACTTTCAAAAACTGGTAAAGAATTAGATAACAGCTTAGCAGACACTCTCCTTCTCCCCTTTTCGGCCTCTCCCTCTTTTCTTCCGCCTCCTTTTTCACTTTCCCTCTTTTTTTCCTTTTTCTCCTTTCCTTTACCCTTCCTTCCTTTCTTTCCTTCCTCTTCTCCCTCCCTCTTCTTCCTCACCTCTCCTGTCCCATCCTCTCTCTGCCTCCTTCTCCTTCTGCCTCTCCCTTTCTTCATCTTTTCCCTTCTGTCTCCTTCCCCTTCGCTCCCCCTTCTCCTTCTCCCCCCTCCCCCTGTACTTCTTAGAAAAGGGACTTAGAGTGGAACAATTAAACAGGATTTATAGTTAAACCCTAACATTCTGTTTGCTCTCCAGCACTGCTCTGATGTGGCTGTACTGGTTCCAGGGGAGGGAGAATGCTGTTTCTGTTTATTTGTTTGTTTCCAGACAATTTCCTGCGTCATCACATTTTTTTGTGAGCTAAGTGTTTGAGGTTGGTGGTGTTGACAGAGCTTGCAGAATGGAAGATGTTCATCTTTACAGAGAATGGCTTTTGTATTTCAGGTTTTAAAATTCCAGAATGTTTTGTTATTGGAGTGTTCTTAGTTCTTTTTTTCTTTTTTTCTTTTTCCTTTTTCTTTTTGGCAGTTGTGAGACTTGAACTCTGGGCCTGGGCACTGTCCCTCAGCTCTTCAGCTCTAGGCCACAGTGCCACTTTCGGTTTTCTGAGTGGTTTATAGGAGATAAGAGTCTCACGGACTTTCCTGCCCAGGCTGGCTTTGAACCAGATCTCAGCCTCAATAGCTAGGAATACCGGTGCCCATCTGTTCTTAGTTTCATTCATAGTTTTTCCTTGCCTGTTTGTAAGAATGATGGAGCCTCCCTTTATCTATTTATCTATCAGCCGTCTAGAGGATCTTTTAAGTCAAGAAGTACTTGAGGGAAATTATCTCAGTCTTGATGAAACAGATCAGTTTTTCTTGTCCTGAGTGGCTCTTAGTTTGGCAATTAAGTTGTACTTACAATAAGCCCAATAGGATTTTCTTAGTGTTAGGTCTATGATAATTCACATTTGATTTCATCTTAATAGGATCATTAAATGCTAAGTGATTTATTCATGAATTACTTGGGAAAGTATATCTAGTGTCCATTATATTTGTTTCTATAAACAACTATTTTTTAGTCTCTGAAAATGGCCTGACTGGTTGAGTCTCTGAAAATGGCCTGACTGGCTAAGCCAGATTTAAATAACTAGATAATCTTCTTTTTCTTCTTCCTTCCTTCCTTCCTACCTTCTTTCCTTCCTTTTTTTTCTTTCTTTCTTTCTGTTTTTTTATTTTTTGGTCAGTCCTGAGGCTTGAACCCAGGGACTGAGTGCTGTCCTTGAGCTCTTTTGCTCAAGGCTCGTGCTCTACCACTTTGAGCTCAGGTCCATTTCCAGTTTTTGAGTAGTTAATTGGAGATACAAGGGTCATGGGGACTTTTCTGCCCAGGTTGGTTTCAAACCATGACCATGATCCTCAGATCTCAGCCCCTGAGTAGATCAGAGCCAGCCTACCACCTCTTCCTCCTCCTCCTTTTCCCCCTCCTACTCCTCCCCCTTTCCTCCCTCTCCTCTGCATATGAGTACTTGCTTTCCTCTGCTTTGGATTTCACCAGTTTATATAAACTAATCGATATAAGCTTCACGTTTTAAAGCATGTTATGCAAAAGAAGTGGCAGGAAAGAAGTAGTAAAATTAAAAGTAAGGAAGTGGGTTGTCTGATGAATTTTTGAACTTAAAAAAGAATCTTAGATACCTTTTGGACCATGTATGTTATGTGATAGATCAGAAAAGATTATCCAGAAGTAAATCAGCCTTGCCAAACAGAGCTAGTCTATGTAGATAGAAGATGAGCTCCCAGGTGGCTGTCTATCAAATCCCTTATGTGAATATTTGGGAGTGGAAGTCTTTTGGATTTCAGATTGTCTGTTGGGGGTAGGAAGTAGGTTTGGAATATTTGCATATACACAATAGGATATCTTGGAGATGGGGCTCAAGTCTAACTTTGTGTTTCAATTATACAAAGTCTGAAAATCATTTTATACATTTTTGTGTGCCTGTATTTTGACTGCAATGTATCATATGAGGTCAGGTGTGCAATGTTCCACTTGTGACATTAATGGTGGCCCTTAATGGTTTGGATCTAGGGATTAAGCATGCAGAGCCTGTATATTCTCATCCTATCTTCTTATTTAGAAGCAGTCAAATTTAAAATATGACTTAATCCTGTTTGTTCTGTTGTGGGTTTATTTATTTGTATTTGGTTTGTCAGCCACAGGAGCCAGGTATTGATTAGCTCTTGCCCTCTATATTTCTGATCTTGGAGAGAAATTGCTGGAGAAGAGTCTACTTCCTGTATAAAATGTACAACTTTTTATTTGAGAGTCTGGGTAGCTGTGTTAATCTGAGGAAACAGAATTCAAGCCAGAGCTGGCTAGTTTTGTTTTGTTGTTGTTGTTTTAAATGTTTTTTTTTTTTTTTGTAAAAATACTGTACAGAGGGGTTACAGTTACATGAGCAAGGTAATAAGTACATGTCCTATCAAGCATTGTTACCTCCTCCTTTGTTTTTCCCCTACCATCCCTTACCTCCCACCTCCACAACTTATCCCGCCCCCCCCCCCCCCCGCCTAAATTGTAAAGTTCATTTTTCAACATAGTGTCTTGTACATCTTATTGTTACAATGGGTCAGCCTGTATCCCTATTTAAACATTTTGTTTTTTCCCTTCCCCTCCCTGAATTAGAGAAGTGTATATACAAGATGCAGGGCACCGACATCAAGTACAGTGAAAATGAGTTATACCATGGGGGAAGAACATACAAAGAAACAAAAAAATCACATGGTACATTATAAATACGTTAGAAACAATAGCAAGAAAGAAAAAAACCACTTGTGTCCCTATCTTGGGGTTCATTTCGCTTAACATCATCTTATCTGGTCATAAGTACATAGCTTTTGACCTTTTCTGCTTATCCTAGACATAAACTAGTTTTTTGTTTGTTTGTTTGTCTTTTATTTTTATTTTTTGCAGGTCCTGGGGTTTAAACTCAGGGCCTGGGCACTGTCCTTGAACTTCTTTTGCTCAAGGCTAGCACTCTACCACTTAAGCCACGCAGCCATTTACGGCTTTTTCTGTTTATGTGGTACTGAGGAATTGAACCCAGGGCTTCATGTGTGTGAGGCAAGCACCCTACCACTAAGCCACATTCCCAGCCCCAGCTGGTTAGTTTTGAGACCGTAGAAAGAAAGAGCTTTTGACTTATGTATCCCAGGAAATGAATAATAGGCAACATTCAGGAAAAGGAGCTCCTAGCAGATGAGTCTCAACCACACCCTTCATACAGCTTTCTTTTTTTTTCCCTTCTCCCACCCCATCGTAACATGTCTTGACTAAACTCAGTGAACAAGAACCATTGTATGAATCGGAAGGGAAATGTCTTAGTATATGAAGTTATAATGACTTGGTAAGTGCTATAAAAATACTCTGTAACTGAGTTGGAAGTTGCATCATCCACGCCTGTGGCATTATGGACTGGGCCCAAATGGTATAATTTTTTCAGTGTAATACTGAAGTAATTTTTGCATCTGCCAAGTAAATGGTTTAGATTTCAAACCTCTGAAATACCAAGCTATACTGTTCAATTCCAGTGATCCACAGATGTATTTAATTTTCTTCCTTCTTGCTGTATTCTTTAGGCAAGCCAACTGAAAAGTGTCCTTGTATGAAGTGAGCTGAAAATCAGTTACTGCATTTGGATGTTGATGTCTTATATAACACTTGTCTTCCAAATGTATGAAACTCCTCAATAGAGTGTTAGTCCATGTCCTTTAGAGAAAACAATGGCTTACATATGCAAATATAATAGCAATACAAGTGACATAATGATAGAACCCCAGGGACTCAGACGGTATGAAAAATCGAAAAACATTCTGGAGTCCAAATTATTTTTGTCCTTACTGTTGATTTTTCATTTGATCTGGCTTGAATAGTTTCAGTTTTCTTTTTTTATGTATCTAGTAAAGGTGAATATTAATACTTTGCTTGGCTATACAGAGGTGCCGGTGGGAGATTAAAGATAAATTCTCCCAAACATTTTGTGCTGCTTAGAAGAAATATTACCTTAAGCAAAAATTGATTTAATTTTTTGTTGTTTTACCTTTTATATTAAAATATCTCAGTATCAGAAGGTACTCCAAGAACTTGGTCAGTTTTTTTTTATAACTTCATATGTAGGCAAAGTAGTTAATAACAATTGCCTGCATTTTTACAAATAAGGAAGCTAAAGTACCCAAAAGATGTGTTTAATTTTCAATTTGTAATGAATAGCTCTTTTTGAGAGTAAGGGGAAATTAGTGGGAATATGGATGGAATAACATGAACTCTGAGATGAAAATGGGGCATGCATTTGTACATCATATCTACCTCATCTATGTTCAAAGTTTTGCACGTAAGCTTTCTTTGTTTTTGTTTTTGATTTTTTGTGTTTTTTTCGTGGGTCGTGGGGCTTGAATTCAAGGCTTGGGTGCTGTCACTGAGCTCTTTTGCCCAAGCCTACTACTGCTCTATCACTTTGAGCCACAGATCCACTTCTGGTTTTCTGGTGGTTAATTGGAAATAAGAATCTTACAGACTTTTGTGCCTAGGCTGGCTTTGAATTCAGGTTTTCAGATCTCAGCCTCTTTAGACGTAAGTATTTTTAAATGGTGATTTTTATTGGAACAAGTCAATTGTACAAGGGGTCTCATTGTGATAGCCTCATACATGCATAGAATCTACTTTGATCAAATTCACCTCTGCCATTTCTCTTTCTGAATTTCCTTGTGTCCTATCCCTACCTTTTCAGCTGTTTTTCATGGACTTCATTGTGCTATTTTTATATTTATATAATACATGTATATTATATATATATACATATAAAACTTCTATCAAGTTCCTATTGTCCCCTCCTTTCTCCCTTTCCCCTAAAAATGTTGATTTCTAGTCTTTTTAAAAATAAATAATTTCTGTTTTCATTATACATTTCTTTTACAAGGCTACTTGGCTCATTATGATTTTTTACTTATAGTTCAGCAAAAAAAAATTGGCAAAAATATAAAACCACCTAAAATTTTGTGTATGGACCCTGAGTGCAGAAATTTTGTTTTATAATCACTTTTTACTTCTATTTTGTGTTTTCTAAATCACATGCTACTTTCAGCAGCTTTAACTTTTGGGATGTTTCTTGAAAATTAATAGCTCATATTTTTTATTCCTTATTCCACATTCCAGACACGTCACTTTTTCATTGTATTAATTTTATATTTTCATTTTTTTTTCTGTAAATTGTTCGGAATTATAAGCAGTCACTTATTAACCCAGTTACTTTATGCTTTGATAGACTGGTCAATGGGTGGCCAGGTGAATTATTATTTTAGCTTTTAGAGACACAGATCAACAACCAAGCCACCCTATACCCACATCAGAAAGCTGCCGACTTCCCCATCTCAGGATCTCATAATTGAATGGAATTTGAAACCTGCCAGAGCACTCTTATTTGGGAAAAAAATTACCCTCAACTTGGATTGTTTTCACAGTAAACTTGTATGGTGGAAGCTTGTTATTACCTAAGCTCCCAGATAACAACAAAAATGCTAAACTGGAATTACAACATACTGGGCCTGATTTATTTTTAGGCATCAAAAGAAATCAATTTTACCATGAAATCATAGGCTTTTAGAGGTAGGAAATTATCTTTGTAATCATCTGGTATATACTTTACAATTTCAGGAAAAAAAGGTTAGAAAGGCCCAGTAGTTTGTTCAATGTCACATTCCTTAGTAGTGGTAGAGCTGGAACTTGAACCCGAGTTTCATACCTTTCTATCAGGATTCCTAACTAGGTTAGCTCTCCAGTACATTTGAGTCCTGATTGCTTTTGAAGATTATAGAATGATTCTGCTTCTTATAGCCTAGAAATTTACTCTTATTTTGCAAACTCTGCCAATCCATATTGTTGAGACAAAAATGAAATGCCAGTGATACCGATCCTGTCCTTATTTAAAATGCTAATATTTTCTTCATCATAGATTTTTGGCATTAATGTTGATTTTTAAAATACCTCATTAATGTATTATTTATCTTGATCAGTGAAGTTGTTGGTATTCTCTGCTTCTGTGGCAAGTGCCTCACTTGATTTCTTCTAGTTCCAACCCTGTTACTTGGTTTTCATCTGTAAGTCTCTTCCTTCAGCCACCTGGCAGCAAAATACACTAAACCTGCACCCTTTATAATGAAACCCTTACCATTTGCCATCTAAAACATAATAGCATACTAAACAAAAGTTTGCAAGTACTGTTCATTGGCTTGCTAATAAAAAAACTTAGGAAGAGCTTTAGCTGCATGAATTAAAACTCTTTTAGAATGTCTAATAGTTTGTTGAAAAGAAGTCAAAGCTAATTCAGAAGTTCTGTTGTTGGATCTTTTACTGTCTTGTGTTTTGAGTTCTCTCATAATAGTGTTTGTTTTGCTTTCTATAAATTATGCATCAGAGGGAACTTCCTTACAAGCCTATCATTACCTTTATTTTGTTTTGTCTTTTCAACAGCTATTTGAGATAGATATTTTATCAGATTGATTTCTTTCATTCTGACTGATAAAACTCAAATTTAATTTAAAATGAGAGGGAATTTACTAATTGTAGATCTGACTTCTGTTATTAAGGACCATTTCAATGGGGTTTTGCCTTCCTTGACTCTGTCTTCCATTGGGTTGGCTTTGATGTTCAGGTGTTTCCTACCCAGAAGCTCCGGGCTTAGATTCTGCTAGCTTACTCTCCTAAACAGAAAGGAGGTGAATCTCTTCTGATTAACTCTAGCAGAAATCACAGACATTGAGGTCTGGAAGGTGAATTTATTTCAGAGTTTAATCTGGTTTGTGGCCCTAACCTTGGAGCATGATTTGGACTGAGAGTGAAGGATACTTTTAGCCTGCTCTCCAAACGGGGATTCTGGCCAAAGAGAAATGTCTATAAGAATGTATATTTCCTTTTCACTCATGAGGAAGTTAAGACTTAATTTAATTTTCATAAGGCTATACAGATAATTTAAATTTTGCCCCAAACTTGCCAACATCTTTTTTTTGGTCATGGGCCTGAACTCTGGACCTGGGCGCTGTCCCTGAACTCTTCAGCTCAAGGTGAGCGCTCTACCACTTGAGCCACAGTGCCACTTCCGGCTTTTCTGCTTATGTGGTGCTGAGGAATGGAACCCAGGGCCTCATGCATTCAAGGCAAGCACTCTACCATTGAGCCATCTTCCCAGCACCACCAGGCAACATCTAAAGCCAGGCTCTTTTCTTCCTACTTTATTATGTCCTTATAATACCATTCCTAAATTTGAAATTGTAATAGTTGCCATTCCTCAGTAGCAGTATCTTCTAAAAGTGGGCGATTGTTTTTGCTTCCAGAGGAAGTCTGGCAATGTCTGGAAAGTTTTGGTTGTCACAACTGCAGGAAGATAGGATCAATAATACTATGTTAGGCTACAGACATTGGTAGACATCCAAGAGTATGCAAGTATACATGACAACTCCTAAAGAATCCCTACTCTAACATGTCAATAGTGCTAATGTAAAATTTTCTGTGTAGCTTGTAGTCTTAGGTTATTACTATTAAAAAAATTTGAAAAAAAAGCAACAGTAAACAAAGAAATTTAAGTATCTAGGCACAATCAAATAGCTTCATGATTCAAAGAAAGTTTTAAGTTTTTTATAGTAGCCATCTTGAAGACATTAAAATTTCTTGCTTAATGGATATATTGAAATAGGATATAAAAGTTAAAATATTGTATACAATTTGAGCTAACTCCCAGGCATAATTTTCCTTAAAAAATAAGCCATATAATTTTCCTTAAAATTTAAATTTAGGGTTATTTTAATTGAATATTGAGCCAGGCACTGGTGGCTTATGCCTGTAATCCTAGCTACTCAGGAGGCTGAGATCTGAGGATTGCAGTTCAAAGTCAGCCAGGCAACAAAGATCATGAGACTCTTATCAACAATTAACCATGAAAAAGCCAGATTGGAGCTGTGGCTCAAGCGGTAAAGTGCTAGCCTTGAGCAAAGTTCAGGGCCAGTATCCAGGCCCTGAGTTCAAACTCCAGGACTAGCACACACACATACAAAACAATTGAAAACCAAAAGCTTTTCTGAAAGTGTAATTTCTTTTCAAATAGAAAATTCCACATGAGGGAAATGATTAATTTATAAGCTCAGACAAAGCATTTAAAAATTTTGAGTGATAATAGGGCATTGTATCTCAGATAATAGTGTACAGAGATTTTGTTCCTATCAGTAAATGCTTGGCTAAGTCTACTTATCTGAGGAGCTGCTTGAGCTAAAGCTGACTCTGGAAGTAAAAGGTGCTTTCAGAGAGAACAGTGAAAGCAAAAGAGTGCATCTAAGACATTATAACAATTGGTGATTGAATTTGACACCTCAGAGAAATCAATTGGTGACATGAAAATATTTGAACTGTCAATCTTCTTAAGATTACAAGTAGTTTCTAGATCATGCAAATCTATGAATCCTAGGAAAGCTGCTTTGCTGAAGTCAAACCCCAGTGGATTTCCAGCAGAAGATTGTCAGTGGTACTGCCAATGGTATTCCTATAAGAAATCGTTCACACTCCAGTAAATCAAATTCATTCTTACTGTTTAATATGAAGTTTACCATTTTGTGATTTTGCTAGTCTTATGCAAATAATTCTTAGTATTATATTTTATATTCTTATGATTATGAATATACAGAATTACAGATTGATTCTGCTAGGTTCTTTTTTAATTTTGGGCTTTACTCAGATCAACTAATGTTTTTCTCTCATTTCAACCAAATAATTTCTGTATGCCTTGATATCTCACATGCTGACTCTCCTCTTTTTCCTAACCACTTTGGTCTTCTGGCTTAGGCCTGCTATTTCCCTGGCTAGGTCTCCTGTGTGTGTGTGTGTGTGTGTGTGTGTGTGTGTGTGTGTGTGTGTGTGTGTGTGTGTGTGTGAGACCTAGGCACTGGCCCTAAGCTTTTTGCTCAAGGCTAAGACTCTCGTGTGTGTGTGTGTGTGTGTGTGTGTGTGTGTGTGTGTGTGTGTGTGTGAGTGAGACCTAGGCACTGTCCCTAAGCTTTTTGCTCAAGGCTAAGACTCTCGTGTGTGTGTGTGTGTGTGTGTGTGTGTGTGTGTGTGTGTGTGTGTGTGTGTGTGTGTGAGACCTAGGCCTATTTCCCTGGCTAGGTCTCGTGTGTGTGTGTGTGTGTGTGTGTGTGTGTGTGTGTGTGTGTGAGTGAGACCTAGGCACTGGCCCTAAGCTTTTTGCTCAAGGCTAAGACTCTCGTGTGTGTGTGTGTGTGTGTGTGTGTGTGTGTGTGTGTGTGTGTGTGTGTGTGTGAGACCTAGGCCTATTTCCCTGGCTAGGTCTCGTGTGTGTGTGTGTGTGTGTGTGTGTGTGTGAGTGAGACCTAGGCACTGGCCCTAAGCTTTTTGCTCAAGGCTAAGACTCTCGTGTGTGTGTGTGTGTGTGTGTGTGTGTGTGTGTGTGTGTGTGTGTGTGTGTGTGTGTGACCTAGGCCTGCTATTTCCCTGGCTAGGTCTCGTGTGTGTGTGTGTGTGTGTGTGTGTGTGTGTGTGTGTGTGTGTGTGAGTGAGACCTAGGCACTGGCCCTAAGCTTTTTGCTCAAGGCTAAGACTCTCATATGTGTGTGTGTGTGTGTGTGTGCACGCGCGTGTGACCAAGGCCTGCTATTTCCCTGGCTAGGTCTCGTGTGTGTGTGTGTGTGTGTGTGTGTGTGTGTGTGTGTGTGTGTGTGTGTGAGACCTAGGCACTGGCCCTAAGCTTTTTGCTCAAGGCTAAGACTCTACTATCATTTGAGCCACAGCTCAACTTCTGGCTTTTTAATAGAGATAAGATGCTCTAGGACAGTTCCTTGTAGGCAGGCTTTGAATGGTGATCTTCAAGATCTCAACCTCTTGAGTAGCTAGGATTATAGGCATGAGTTTCTGGTGCCTGGCCACCCTCACTTTTTTATATGACCTTACCACTTGATTCCAAATATATTCCTTGACTTTTCTGTTTTTCTTCTGCCTTTCTTCCCATGCTGTATTTAATGTCCTCCATGCCTTTTATTCCTGTGTCTCCTTTTTCTCAAGCCCTGTTTACTTTCTTAATAATAAATGGTGGAATAAGATGTTTACCTTAATATACAGTGGGTTAAAATATCCATAATATATTATTAATGTAGTCCTACTGTTTTCCATGAAAAGAAATGTGATTTTTCTTTTCTCTCTTCTTTCTTTTCTTTTTCTTTTTTTAAATTTTGGTCAGTTGTGGGGCCTGAATTCTGGGCCTACGCGCTGTCCCTCAGCTCTTCAGCTCAAGGTTAGCACTCTACCATTTGAGCCAGAGCGCCACGTCTGGCTTTTTCTGCTTATGTGGTGCTGAGGAATCGAACCCAGGGCCTCATGCATGAAAGGCAAATACTCTTACCTTTTTCTCTCTTTCTCTCTCTCTTTCTCTCTCTTTCTCTTCTTTCTTTCTTTCTTTCTTTCTTTCTTTCTTTCTTCCTTCCTTCCTTCCTTCCTTCCTTCCTTCCTTCCTTTCTTTCTTTCTTTCTTTCTTTCTTTCTTTCTCTCTCTCTCTCTCTCTCTCTCTCTTTCTTTCTTTCTTTTGGTGTGTGTGAGAAAGGGATGGGCGTAGGGCTTGAACTCAGAGCCTGGACTCCATCTCTGAGTCTTTTTGCTTAAGGCTAGCACTCTACCACTTGAGCCACAGTTCTATTTCTTGGTGGTAATTGGAGATAAGTCTCTAGGGCTTTCCTAGCTGTACTTTCCTGCCCAGATTGGCTTCAAGCCACTATCCTCAGATCTTAGCCTCCAGAGTAGGATTATAAATGTGAGTCATAGTTGCCCAGCTAGAAATGTTGTTTGTTTGTTGAAGATTTAGAATTTCTTATTTTTTTACAAACGTTTTCCTGGCATGGTCAGTTTATTCCTCTCTTCAGGCTTTGTAATGTAGATTTTGCAGAGCCTAGGGATGAGAGGTCCTTAACTAAACAAGTAACTGTTTATAGTTTCACAGCAAGCTAATTGCATAGCCTAGAGTTTCCTGTCTCTAAATTCCCGTGACATAAAAATAAAACCATTTATTTTGCATTGCTTATTTATATGAATGCCTTAAAGCATTTCCTTTCCCTTAATAAAAGAAACTAGGCACAACATACCTGAATTTATTATTGCCTTTTCAGTGGACTAATAAGGAGGGCTGTTCGTTTTCAGGTTCTTCTTTTGAACTGAGAAATCTAAAGCAAACAAAAATGCAACAAAACAAATTTGAAGTACAACACATTACTACTGGTTAACATAAACAGACTTGTTTATTTGCAAAGTTCCCATGGTGCAGTAGAGCTGGTGACCTTCTATCTTGTGTTGGTGAGTATCAGGTGGGAACCAAACCGTGTCTCAGTGATTTCTAAAAATATTTCTCTGTTGAGTTAAAGTAGAGAATCAGCTTTGTGGAACTGCTTTCCCTGTTGTGAGGAGTGTGTTTGGAAATAAAGAGCATTTTGCTAGTATGTTAGGGGGAGGTTAGCTGTTCAGGAAATATAACCCTTACCAAAGGTAATGGCTCCCACTAGCATTTTCAGTAACAAGTACCAGATGTGGGTAGTTAATTATTCTCAGATCTGATAAGTACCTGCCAGCCCAGGCTAATTTTATTTTCAGTAAACAGTGGCCAAAGGTCTTCGCTGTTCATTTGATAGGATAGGGCCTGTTTGCACTTATCTATTAATAAACCCACAACACTCCTTTCGTTTTCCTTTCCCAGGGCCAGATAAAACATTTCAGACACTCAACATATTTGTCTTAGTAAATCAGACAAAGTAAACAAATCTAGTAGATTAACTTGGTAAACAGAGAGTAGTTAAGTGTTACCTTTGGAGTTTTAACTCAATGCTATATAAATAACATTAATCGCATGGTATTTTCAATAACCTTTATAGAGTTAGACAGGCTTTTTTTTCTTTCAACCACCAGGGATATAAGTATATCTCTTAAGTACTTTCAGATGTCTTTCTGTAGGGAGATTTGGAAATCACGTTAAAATGAAATCTATTCTTGTGTCCCAAGAGTAACTCATGGGGAACTTTGCACTAGTTAATACTGTATAAACCTACATAGAAACCTTGGTGGTTTGTCATGAAGGAATATAAGACTTCCAGTGGAATACAAGCTTTGCCACACCGAAAAAAATTTGGCCAACTAAAGGGTACTGATTTGGACAGAGTAATTAGAAAGGGGTCAGCCTTCATGGTAGAAAGAGAGTAGGTAGTCAGAATGGTTTTTTGTTTTTTTTTTTGGGGGGGGGGCGCGGTTTGGCTCAAGGTTGGTACTCTACTTGAGCCACACCTCCACTTCTGACTTTTTGATGGTGTAATACCTCTGGCTATTAAGTGGGTAGTTGGAAATAAGATTCTCACAGATTTTCTTGCTCCAGATGGTTTCAAACTATACACCTCACTCAGATCTTAGCCTCCTGAGTAGCTAGGATTACAGGTACTAGCCAGTAGTGCCCTGCTAGAAACTAAGTTTTTATTCATCTAGATTTTTTTCTTCTTTTGGATAAAGGGTTTCATTTAATAAGTTCAGAAATGCTCGTTTTGTGAGAACTGGCATAAATTAGACCAGTTATGTCACACTAGCCATCAACACTTTAGTATATCAAAGTAACTCCCAGTCAGTCCAAGTCTAGACTACATTTATACTGGTGACCTTTTTTTTTTTTTTTTGTCGGTCGTGGGGCTTGAACTCTGGGCCTGGACGCTGTCCCTCAGCTCTTCAGCTCAAGGCGAGCGCTCTACCACTTGAGCTACAGCGCCACTTCCGGTTTTTCTGGTGGTTTATTGGAGATAGGAGTCTCACGGTCTTTCTTGCCCGGGCTGGCTTTGAACCGCTATCCTCAGATCTCAGCCTCCTGAGTAGCTAGGATTACAGGCGTGAGCCACCAGCGCCCGGCTATACTGGTGACCTTATAGTGAAGGGCTCAAAGTTTCTCTCCAGCTTTCTGTATCATTCAGTCTCCAAACAACTTGCTCTGCCAAAATGTACTATCTCTTACGTTGTCTTTATATTTGAGGTTTCAAGTCGTTTACAACAGTGTTTGTAGTTTGGAGTTTTACTCAATTTGGTAAACATGAGACATCAAAAATTGTTAAAATGCCTTAGAGAAAATTCCTTACACCTCCTCACTTGCAATACATTCATCTTATTCCATAAGAGAATGGCGTGGCACAGTGCCGTGAATATAGTACCACGTACCTCATGGTAACATTCTCAAGGTGATTGATGATAATAATACTGTAAGGGAAACAGTGGAAGCCAGAACTTTGAAGATCTGTGTTGCTTCCAGCTCACCTTAATGGCCTGCTGGGATATCAGGCACATTATTTTTGAAGTCAATTTTTTTTTTTTTGGTCAGTCGTGGGGCTTGAACTCTGGGCCTGGGCGCTGTCCCTCAGCTCTTCAGCTCAAGGCGAGCACTCTACCACTTGAGCCACAGCACCACTTCCAGGCACATTATTTTTATTTATTCATTTATTTAATTTCTGTAGCTATACTGAGAAAATAAACATCTTGTTTATTTTCTACCTGACATATTATTAACATTTATGAAAGTATAAAGTTTTTTTTTTTTAGCATGAAGGATGAAATATGCTCTAATAGATGCAAAGTATTTGTATAGTTCAGAAGAACAAACTTTTTTTTTTTCTTTTTAATCATGGGGCTTGAACTCTAAGCCTGGGCACTGTCCCTGAGCTCTTTTTGCTCAAGGCTAGCACTCTACCACTTTGAGCCACAGCACACATTTTCTTTTCTTTTCTTTTTTTTTTTTTTGAGAGTCTTAATCTTTTTTTTTTTTTAACTGTGAAAAATACCATACAGAGGGGTTACAATTACATGGGCAAGATAATGAGAACATTTCTTATCAAGCATTGTTGCCTCCTCCTCTGTTTCCCCCTCCCATCTCCCTCCCCCGCCCCTCCTACCCAATCCTCTCCCCACACCCCACCAAAGTTGTAAAGTTCCTTTTTTGACATAAGGACTTGTACATCTCATTGTTGCAATGGGTCCACCTGTATCCCTAGTTAAATGATTTGTTTTTGCCCTTCCCCTCCACAAATTATACCAACATCAAAAGCAGGGATTATACCTCAGGGGAGGGACATACAAAGCAACATAGAAATCATCTTATAAATATGTTAGAAACATCGCATGAAAGAAAAAAAATATTTGAATACTTATCTTGGGGTTCATTTCCCTACCATCAACTTATCTGACCTTTTCTGCTTGACTCAGACATATACTAGTTATTGCAAATAAGGGAAACCATGGGACCTATGTTTCTTTGGGCCTGGCTTACTTCACTTAATATAATTTTTTCCAAGTCTTTCCATTTCCTAACAAATGGGGCAATGTCATTCTTTCTGATGGAGGCATAGAATTCCATTGTGTATATATACCACATTTTCTTGATCCATTCATCTACTGAGGGGCATCTGGGTTGGTTCCATATCTTAGCTATGGTAAATAATGCAGCAATAAATATAGTTGTGCTGGTAGCTTTAGTGTGGTCTTGTTTGTGATCATTTGGGTAAATGCCCAAAAGTGGGATTGCTGGGTCATAGGGGAGCTCTATGTGGAGTCTTTTGAGGACTCTCCATACTGCTTTCCAGAGTGGTTGAACAAGTTTACACTCCCACCAACAATGCAGTAGGGTTCCCTTCTGTCCACATCCCCTCCAGCATCTGTTATTAGATTTCTTGATTATAGCCATTCTAACTGGAGTGAGGTGGTATCTCAGTGTTGTTTTGATTTGCATTTCTTTTATGGCTAGGGAGGTTGAGCATTTCTTCATGTGTCTATTGGCCATCCTTCTTTCCTCTTCTGAGAAGTTTCTCTTTAAGTCTTTAGCCCACTTATTTATTGGGCAGTTGTTTCTTTGAAGATTTGTTGTTGGGGAATTTAATTTTTTGAGTTCCAGGTATATTTTAGATGTGAGACCCTTGTCTGTTGTATGGCTAGTGAAAATCTTCTCCTAGTCTGTGGGCTTTTTATTGATCTTGCTAGCTATGTCCTTTGCCATGCAAAAGCTCTGCAATTTTATGCAATCCCATTTGTCCAACCTTTCTTTGATTTGTTGTGTTTCTGGGTCTCTATTAAGAAAATTTCGGCCTGACAGTACCCATTCTGATGGTTAATTAGAGATAAGAGTCTCATGGATTTTCCTGCTTGGGCTGGTTTTGAACTCTAATCCTCAGCTCTCAGCCCCCAGAGTAGCTAGGATTACAGGCACGAGCCACCAGTGCCTACCTTTGAAGAGTAAAACTTTGAGGTAAATTTTTTTCTATTGTCTTTCTACTAGTATATTTATTGTTTGTTTTTCTGTTACATTCACTAAAATTTTTATTATTTTACTAAATAAATATTACTCTTACTCTCTTATTTTCACTTGCACGTAATCATTGGCTATATTGAATTCTTTTACTTTCTTTGAGATGGTGTTTTGTTATGTTACCCAGACTAGCCTCAAACATCTGGATTGAAGTGACTCTCCTACCTTAGTTTCCCAAGTACCTAGACTGTCTTTAAATTAGACCCAGATTCTAGTAAAATCTATAGCATGGCTGTCATAAGGAGCTGTTTTGTGACTTCAGTGAAATAAGAAACTTGTCAATCTAATTGCATCTTCAATTTTAGATGATGAGAGAATATTTATTTGGTAGTGCAACTGTAACTACTTCAGTAGGAGAGAGGGTGTTGGAGAAATATTGTTGAAGGCACAGCACCAGTATGCTAGTGATTCCCTCCTCCATATTCTTATGCCAGATCATTCTACTGAGCTCCAGGCCCATAAATTCAACAAACTGATCAACTTTACCTGGATGTGCTATAATGACTTCTAGAACACACATATAAACTTTACATCCTATACTTGAATTCACTCTGGATGGAATCACCTTATTTCCATCTCTCAAGTCAAAAAAGCCTCACCCTCCCTCCTTAATGCCTGTACATTTAACTACGTTAATATTTGATGCTCCTGTCCCTATTACTACCTTGCCTAGGCTCTTTGTCTTTGGTCTTTTTGCCACCGTCTTATCCCATTTATGTTTTCTCTTCATACTATACCTAGATTAACCTATCTGAAATATAAATCATAATGTATACTTTCCTACTTAAAAATCTTGGGTGCTTTTCATGTACTATAATGTGAAATTAATTCTCTTTGGTTATGAGGCCTTAGTCATTATCACCTTGTTTTCAGCCTGGAATCCTTTTGTAAAGCCTGTCCTCTCACACTGAGAGTTCATGGGTACCTACATATGCCTGATGGTTGGACACCCTGCACTCTTTCTACCCATTTATCTGATTGGAAATTACCTATGTTATTTTAAAAGCACACAAAGACATACATATACACAACCCCCCCAACAATTCTAGCGTGGAGTCTTTTATGATTTATATACTTCTTTTATGGTTACCAGGAGCCCAGTGACATTTGCATATATCCTTCCTAATTGGTTACTTGAATGATTGTATCTTATTCATTTTTATATTGCAGTGTCCAATTCAATGGCTGGCACAGAGATAGGATATGGTTGGGTGACTGATTTATTGGATGGGTGGATGGATGGATGGATAGAACAAGGGAAGAAAGTAGTAGGACATATCTTCCTGCTCAAATTGTATTTTTCTTTCATTATTGAATGAAAATGGCCTTAGAAAGAACTCAGATAATAATTTGATATGATAGGTAGACTAGATCTTTTTGTAATTTGTATGATTGAAGGACAAATAAAGATGTTCTTGTAACCCCTATATGTTCCCAAAGATTTCATAGTCTGAAATTTAAACATGAACTCATTTATTAGGATATTTTATTTATATTTCATATCTTCTTTACAACTTTACAGTTACAGTCATTTCCATAAACATTTTGTTTAATCTTTAAAATAATCTTTGATATAGCTTTTTACTGTATTACCTAAAAATGTATCTGGTATGTATCATAAATATGATAAAGAGCCAGGTGTTGGGGGCTCACTCCTGTAATCCTAGCTACTCAGGAGGTTGACATCTGAAGATTGCGGTTCAGAGCCAACCCAGTCAGGAAAGTCTGTGTGGCTCTTATCTCCAAGTAACCACCTGAAAACTGGAAGTGGTGCTGTGGTTCAAAGTGGTAGAGTGCTAGTCTTGAGCAAAAACTCCTAGGCCCAGAGTTCAAGCCCATGACCCCAAACAAACAAACAAATAATTATATATGTATATAGATAAGTAGAAATCTTCAAGATAAAGAAATAAGACTTCCAAACAATTCACTGATATTCCTAAGTCTATCCCATTGTCATGAAAAGCTGCAGCTGGAGCCTGGGCCCAGCAACTGTAGCATCTTTTCTTCTTTGCACAGAGCTTGAGAAGGAGACACAAATCTACTAGCAGTTAAACACTAAAGTACGCATTAGTGGAAAAGAAAACCTTTTTTCATGCCAGCTTACCACAAGCAAGATTCTAAAGATATGAGAGCTTTGATTACTATATTGGGAAGGAAAAATTGTATAGATAGAAGATAGTTTTAGAGCCTAGGACAAAACTGAGAAAATTAAGCTTTTGTTACATTTGCCAGTGGATGGAGGGTGATCATGCTCATAAGTCTACTAAATTTATATTTTTCATTGATCATTCCTCTGCTAAAATATATTTTAATTTAATCATAATAAAATCTTTTAGCATTATATTGATAAGGATATAGATCTTATCCAAGTTCCAGACTTGGAATGTTGAAAATCATACCCTTAATGTCCCGGAAGTGTTCTTAAAAAAGTTTTAATATAATTGTTTCATTGGGAGCATAAGTTTGTTTTAAGCTATGACACCAGTGAGGTTGTGATTTGCCTTGTTGTCTTTCATGTTGGAGGCTTTCTTCAAAAGTCTGGTGATCTTTGGCAGTCCATTCATATTGAAGATCAAGGAATACATACATATGCATGTGCTTCATTCATTAGACAGTTTTGGAATGGATCCTGCTGTTTCATGAACCTCTAAGTGTCTACATCCACATTTCATGCCATCCCTTTGTTAGAAATTTCCAATTTTCCTTTGGAGGTTATACAGCTGATTGTCAGACTTTAGATGACTGAAGCACTGAAGAAGAGTGGACATGGGGAAGTTTCCTCTAGGAGGATGTATGCTTTTCCTTAGTGTCTCATTTCAGTTCCCAGACCCCAACATCTGCTGTACCTGGTGTCTTTGTGTTTAGAATTCCTTTAGATCCAGTGCTTCAGAAACAAATTTTTGAAACACATGTAGGACATAGAATCTAAACTTACGAAGTTTAGATTTGAACACAAGCAGATGAAGGAATCTTTCTGCAAAAGGAATAATGACCAAGAAGTTGAAGGAAAAAAATCAGAGAATGAGAAATTATGAATAACTCACTTTACCTAGAGTGAAGCATATAGGAAGAATTGTACTAAAGAAAAAATAAAGCTATGAACAGAATCTGAAGCTTAACCAAGAAGTTTAAACTTTTTTCTGGAGGAGTTAAAGTGCCAACTTGTGCATAATTTTCCACTAATTTACTGGATAGTTTCTGAGTGCCCTATCTAGGGGGAATGTAAAAGACAAAGTAGGGGTATTGTTCTGTGACTTTGACATACTATACTATCTTCCAGTTGAAGTGTTGAAAGAGGGGAGACTATATGAATAATATTCATGAATCCTAAAGTTATCATGCTTGTGAGGCTTGATATTCTTTGTTTTTGTAATCTGTACACAAAAAAGACAGTGATTGTATGTGTGTCTGTGTGTGTCTGTGTGTGCTGGCCTGGGGGCTTGAATTCAGACTGGGCATTCTTTGTTGCACTTGTTTTTAAGGCTAGTGCTCTAGCACCACTTGAGCCATGGCCCCACTTCTGGCTTTTTGCTGCTTAATTGGAGCTAAGAATCTCAAGGACTTTTCTGCCTGGGCTGGCTTTGGACTTCAATTCTCAGATCTCAGCCTCCTGAGCAAGGTAGGATTACAAGCATGAGCCCCTGGCACCTGGTTTGAATCTGTTTTATAAGAATATGAGCACTTGGAAGGGTCTCCTGTCATTTTTTCCACTAGATGTCACTAGTTAGAGTACAAATCAAATGTCATCCCTGGGGTGGATCATAGAGTTGTAGAACCAGAGATTCTTCCTGTGGAAAGGCTCTCGAGATATTATCACTTCATATAGGAAATTTTATTGGGTTTTACTTCATCAACAGGACTAAAATACAAAATGTAACTTTGTGTATTGCCCAGCATGGTGATCACTTCTGCGAAGTCTTTTATATGTTTAATGATGAAAATGGGTCATTATTTAGTAGCAGTTTTGCCTATATATGTATCACACAGGAAAGCAGTTTTCTCCTTTTTTCAATCTAGGAGGAACATTCTTTTTTATTGATTTCAGAAACAAATTCTTTCATTCAGACTGTTTGCCCGAGCCTTAAAGAAATGTGGCATGGTTACACAAGCACTCTGGAATTTAGATTAAAAAGCATTCAATTCACAAATCTAATCACATCATCTAAATATCATTATGTTATAATAGGCTGATTGATAGGGACCAAAGCTGTTTTAGCCTGGTGCTGAATGCCTTTCACTCAGCCAGCCTTTTCAAACTAAGATGTTGATAAAGGGATCTATAAATCTTAATAGTTGGAGACAGTTTAAAAGCATAGTTCACTGGGTAAGGTCACACCCACTTAAGTGACCTATTTTGTATACTTTTCAAAAATAGGTTAATTAACTTAATAGAAATAATGGGTCTCTGGTTTTGATGTACAATTATTACTAAAACAGTTTTTTTTTTCCCTTTCCAAGTGAACATGATGTTCATGAAATTGAGGACATAATAGCTATGACAAGAACCAGGCTTTACTAGGCAAGTCATATTCAGTGAGTACATTTCAGACTTGCCCTTTAAAAATCTGCCTTGATTCAGGTCCTAGGACATGGGTATACCTCCACCAAAGTATTTTGTTCCTAGCTCTCTCTGTTTCAGTTTTTTTAGGAGGGATTATGGTACCTGTTGTTTTCCTAATCTCTATAGCAGCAGTTTATATAGCTCTTGTTCCCTGCAGCTTCCAGTAGGCATAGAAAGCTCAGCGAATTTTGATCTCTTTTCTTTTTAATCTGAGAGCAGTTTTGTCCTTCTTTTAACACATGTTTCATCTGCTATCCTGAAAGAATCAAAGTGTAGAAGAACATGACAGTGCTTAGACTAGTTCAGGTTCCAGTTTCCTAAAGTAGCCTGATTCCTTTGTTGTTGCTTTGGTTTAGTGCCTGATTCAAATGTTTTTCTTCTAAAGCATTGTATCCTATCCTTAAATCTCTGTGGTTAATTGTAACCTAACAATTCACTCAGGGGGGGCAGATTGTTCAGACAAGGTAGTCATGATGAGTGCATTTTTGAACTGGTGGACTAATGGCTCACTTCACAGTGAAACCATTTCTCCACTTGCTTGTGCTGCTCTGCCAACGCAGCCTTTTCTAAAGGGAGCAAGTCTTGTTGGTTTGTATGTGTGGGCACAGGGACATAAAAGGTAGCAGGTAATTCTGTGGAATCTTAGCTGTGATGAAAGAACCTTTTTTGTTTTTGTTTTTGTTTTGGTTTGGTTTGGTTTGCCAGTCCTGGGCGCTGTCAGGGTCTGGGCACTGACCCTGAGCTTCTTTTGCACAAGGCAAGCACTCTACCTCTTTGAACAACAGCTCTACTTCCGGCTTTTTCTGTGTATGTGGTACTAAGGAATTGAACCCAGGGCTTCTTGCATGCTAGGCAAACACTCTACTACTAAGCCACATTCCCAGCCCTGAAAAGAACTTTTTAAAATCTTCCTGCCTTGGTTCCTTATTAGGAAGATGCCTTTCTAACAGAGGGCTTTTATTTCTTGGTTAGAGTATAGGCAATTGAGAGAACTCTGGTTTTATGTTAAGGGCTAGCCACTCTCCAGTGTGGGATAGAACACAGAATTTGCTCTATTTCTTCATCTCCTAGATTCATTTTGAATTTCCTTCCCAAGTATTCTTTCTTGGGTTTATCAGCATCCCTTCTTTCAAAGAAAAGACCTCATCTCCTATTTCTTTTACGTCCTCTAATTTGCCCAGTACAGGATTCAATTCACAGCAACCATTCATTAAAAGTATTTCAGTTAATTAACTACAAACTGTCTGGTTGGTTTTAGGAGAGAATGACAGATTGAACAGAGGAAGTATTGGCCACAGGAGAGTTAAAATTAGGAGTTCAATACATTTCTTTATTACTATTTTCTTTTAATAATAATAGTACTATGTGTGCTTGTGGAAGATTTAGGAGAACAAAAGCCTTAAAAAATCATTTTTAGGTATGTTCATTCCTAAGTGAAAATGAGTTGTCTGCAAATGTACATAGCATTAATCATAATATCAAAAAAATTGAAACAACCTAAAAAAATCCATCAACAGATTTTGAATGGATAAATACTATGTGACACATTCACGCAATGAAATATTGTTTAATAAGTATAAAGCAAGTATGGAAACATGATACCATGTGGATAAATTAAAAACACTAAGTGAAGAGGCTGTCCACAGAAGATACATGCTATGTTCATACGCATGCCAAGGAAATCTACACTGACAGAGATCACAGTAGTGGTTGCTGAATCCTGGGAGAGTAGTATTTGTGCCTCTAGTATGCTTGGCTCGGACTCTAAACCAGCACTGGGTTTCTTTGTCTCTCCTTCCTTCCTTCCTTCCTTCCTTCCTTCCTTCCTTCCTTCCTTCCTTCCTTCCTTCCTTCCTTCCTTCCTTCCTTCCTTCCTTCCTTCCTTCTGTTTGTTCTTTCATTCTTTCTTGCGACTTCTTGGATTTGAACTTCAAGCCAAATATTCCACCACCACTTGGGCCACAGCTCCACTTCTGGAGCTGTGTTTTTTTGGGCGAGGGGATTAATTGGAGATGAGAGTCTCATGGACTTTCCTGCCTGGGTTGCCTTTGAACGATGATCCTGAGATCTCAGCTTCCTGAGTAGTTAAGGATTACCAACATGAGCCACTGGTGCCTGGATGGAATTCTTTTTGAAATGATAAAAATGTTATAAAATTTGATGATAGTAATAGTTATGCAAGTCTATGAATAAATTAAAAACTCTTTGAAATATTTCAACATATGAATTGAATAATCTGTGAATTATATCTCAGTTAAACTGCCATAAAAATGAATCACCTTTCAGCTAGTGGTTCATGCCTATAATTCTAGCTACCAGTATATCTGAGACTTCTGGTTTGAAGCCACCCTGGACAGGAAATCTATGAGACTTTTATCTCTAATTAACCAGCAAAAATAGTCACATATGAAAGTTTGGCTTAAGTGGTAGAGTGCTAGCCTTGAGGGGAAAAAGCTAAGGGACAGCACCCACACCCCAAATTCAAGCTTTAGCTCTACTACCAGCACCAAACAAACAAGACCCTAAAATCCCATTCTGAAATGTCTATGGTCAATATTATTTTTTTAATTAGGTTTTTTTTTTAACCTACTTCAGCTCATAATCTACATATAGTTTTTAAATAATATTTCTCACCATTTTACCATGCACATTTTCTCACCCTAGTAAAACCTGTTTTGTTAACAGACTTGTAATGGAAACAGAATGGCTTATCTCACAATTGTAATATAATTTCTATAGCCATTCTTCTAGATGTTAGGCATTTAAGTTGAGCCTGTTTTAGTCACAATGTTGAACAGCAAGTTACATTTTAGAAAAAGACTATTCACTCTCATTCTTAAACTTAGAAGGCTGATTGCAAAACAAAACAAAAACTCCATAAATAAAACTTCCTCATTGAGTTGTAAACCAGGGTTTCCAAAAATAAAAGGTACAAGTCTTGGTTTTAGCCTTTGGGTAGAACAAAAGGAATTGTCATCTGGCATCATGGAAGGGCAAGTCCTGCTGCCTGTGATTTTCAGGCTCTCCTCATGCCTTAACTGCAGAAGTCTCTGGCCTTCCTATATAAAAGGGGCACAGAGTCTCAGCCTGAGTCAGCTGACTTAGATAGAAGAAGCTCTTTTTCTCTTGTTATTTATAGCAGGATAGAATAGCAAACAAATAAAGTGTATCTGTAGTTAAAATCATCTTTGGAGGAAAAAAAGTATTTAAGACCAATCTTTTTCCACTAGAAATTTTGCTTTATTATTTTTGAAGAAAATATTAAATAGGGTACAGATTACCTTTTATTTCATATATTGTATTTTATATTCTTAGTTTAGCCTGAAGAAAATGGTTAAAAGATTCAACACCTCTGTATCTTAAGCTGTGTTTAAATTTGTCTATCAGTTAGCCAATGTTTTTGTTGTTGTTTAGTTCTTGGACTTGAACCCACACCCTGGCCTACACTTTGGCAAACATTCTATTGCTAAGCTATACCCTCATCCCCAGTATCTACCTTTTTAAAATTTGTCTTGAGATAGGGAGGTTGCCTGTCACTAGCTAATTTTAATATGTTTCTTTTCATTACGTTGTGTTAGGTCTACAGTGGAACAGCACATCCCATAATTTCACTCAGTACCTTCTTCATCCCTTAAAGCACCCAGTTGTCATTTAGGAGAGGAAAAGAAATGCTCAGGCATCATTGAGAAGGGGATGTGGAGCCTGTATATTTTTCTGTCATTAACCTATTGCATGTGGATTGTGTTTCCTATACTGACTTGCCCTCTGCTCACAACACAAAGTACACATTTAAGGAAAGAAGAGCTGGGCACAAATGGATTTTTCCTTTTATGAGCCAGGGCCCAACTCACCATTTCTATTTTCTAATGTGGGGGGAATAAAAAGCTTAACTAGATTAAGAGACTTTCTTTACTAGGTCACATAACTATTTGTAAGTATTGAGAACTTTAGTGAAATTCTTCTCCAAAAATCCATAAGCGTGTGGAGACTCATTCATATCATATATAAGAAGCTATACAGGCAAGAAAAATAATTGAAGCTCTGTATATCCATATTAAACTGATACCTCCTGAATTCTGAGTGAAGAAAGACCCTTAGAAAAGAACTTAAGAGAATTAAAATGATGTGAGCTGAAGCATGGTTCCTTTCCCATTCAATTATTTTCTTTTAACCACTGATGGCTTTTCGTGCTTGGCTGGGTATGCTTCCAGCTAGTCAAGCCTATGTTATGAAAGAGAAATAAGACACTTAATCCTGTGAATGATTAACCTGCATTGGCCTCCTTCCCTAGTAGCTTGCCCTTCCTTTATTGTAGTCTGTTTACTCATTTCTGAGCCAAATCTCCAAGGTCTCTTATTATTGAGTGTGGGGACACCTGGATCACAGGGAGTCTATCCTTTGTTTTAGTCTGAATATGATGGAATTGATTATGCAGCTCCAGACATTTGTCTCTCCTCCCTCCTCTCCCCCTCTCCCCTCCCCTTCCCTCCATTATTATTTTTTTTTTTTTTTGGCACTGTCTTACTATGTAGTCCAGACTGGCCTCCGACTCAGCTATATTATAGTTCAGGCTAGACTCAAATCCTCAAATCCATGATCCTCCTCCCTCTGCTTCCCGAGCGCTAGGATTACAATTATATGCTGTCACACTCCACTCCCCCTTTTTTCTTTTCTTTTCTTCTTTCTTTTCTTTCTTTCCTTCTTTCTTCCTCCCTTCCTCCCTCTCCCTTACCCTCTCCTCTCCTTTTCTTGGTGCTGGTACTGGGGACTGAACTCAGGGCCTGGGAACTGTCCCTTGCCTTTTTATTTATTTATTTATTTTTCTGGTCATGGGCCCTGAACTCTGAGCCTGGGCGCTGTCCCTCAGCTCTTCAACTCAAGGCTAGTACTCTACCACTTGAGCCGCAGTGCCACTTTTGGCTTTTTCTGCTTATGTGGTGCTAAGGAATTGAACCCAGGGCCTCATGCATGCAAGGCAAGCACTCTACCACTGAGCCACCTTCCCAGCCCTCCCTTTCCTTTTTTGATGGAGGCTGGTGCTCTACCACTTGAACCACAGCTCCACTTCTGGTTCTTGGTGGATAACTAGTTAAGAGTCTCCTCTTTCCTACCCAGACTAGTGTCAAATCTTTATCTTCAGATGTTAGCCTCCTGAGTAGCTAGGATTCCAGGTATTAGCTGCTGGCACCAGCTCATTTTTTAGTGAAGTTTGTACTCAGGGGCTCATGCTAAATTGACATGACACCAGCCATATTTCCAGCTGTGTTTTTCATTGGTTATTTATAAGATTGAGTCTTGTTTCCTGTTGGGGTCTGAGTTGCAGTCTGCCTACTTTTAGGCTTTCTGTAGGTTCTGGGATAGTAGACACCCAGAATTATGTCTAACTTCCTTATGTTGAAATAAGAGTCCCATTTCTTCCCAGGCTGGCTGGTATCATGCTGAAGTACACCTAATCTCAGCCCCCATGTATCTTGTATCCATTTATGGGTTAAGAAGGTTTGTTGTGAACTTTTCTGCCAGGGCTGGCCTTGAACACCAGTCCTTCTATTCTCAGCCTGCTAAGTAGCTGGAATTAGAGGCATGAGCCAACAGCCTAGCTTCACTTAAAAACCCAGTTAGTAAAGTATTACTTTTTAAAATTTTATACATGAAAAAACCAAACTCAGGGAGCTTATACTTGTCAAAAATTCCACAGCAGAATTCAAATGTATGTAGTGTCTAGTTCGTAGAGGCATCATTTTGTTTCCTATTTTTAAAGACAAAGTGAAATCACTTGTAGTTGATACCTTTGTGTGTGTGTTTGCTCTGTTGCTACTGAAACCTATGTCAGACTTCAAATTTCATTTTCTGTTGTATACTTTGACCCCCTGCTCCCCCCAAAATAACTACTCACTTTGTTTGCCATTTTTCCATACTGCCTGTGGTATCATCTGACCTTAGAACCCAAGATTTTATTTTCCAAAACAGCAGCCATTTAAGTTTTAGCCCTTGGGCTAAAGAGTTTGAACAGGAAATACTAATTACGATTTTAAGGGTGACTGTTCATTGATTTAGATTCCTGGAGCTAGACCCTTCTGTGAGATGAATCACATGGAATAGGAATAATTTTGTATAAAGATAGGTTTCTAGTTCTTGATCCAGGGGCATAAACTGTCTTTGTTCCTCAATAAGGGAAACTTCCAGAAGAAATAACTTCTTTGCTGTCTTATTGAAGAGCAGCAGCAGAACATGGGGTGATATTCATGGTTCCTGGCTTCCTTCCCTTGAGCTCTAACCACTAGACTGCACAGATAAATATTTACTCAAGAAAGAATGCATAGCTCTGAAAGAGTAAAGTCTTAAGATGGCTAGAGCATATAAACAACTCCTACCTAGGTCATTTGAAGGGCATCTGTGGCCACAGATTGGTCAGTGAGGGGGAGCTTCTAGCCACTGAACCCTCAACCACCAGAAATTTACTCTGTAGGGCATTCTTGTAATTATAGCACTGACTACCCCAAGTCTTAGATTATTTCACCATGTTGGTTCCGTTTAGCATTAACTATATATGTGATTAGTAGCTGCCTATTAATTCCAATGCCCCGTCTTCCTAATGACCCACATTTTGCTATTGCTATTTCTTACGTTGCTCTGCATGTTTAGACTCCAGTGGAGGTGTTAGTGAGTTGTATTTTCTGGTAGATTCTGGAGTCCATTCTCAGTAGGGGATAAAGGTGGTTCTAAGAAGAGTAGTAATAAGGATTCTTTTGATTAAAGTAATATAATCCTATCTTGCCCATGTAATTGTAACCCCTCTGTACAGTATTTTCACAATTAAAAAAAAGAAAGACAAAAAAAAAGAATATAATCTTGACAGACCTCAGGATTTCCAGACTAAGATAAGAGCAACTTCAATATAGTACCTTGAGCCTTTAATGAAAGTTATTTTAAAAGTATGGCCAAAGGACAGGTCATACTGGAAATACAGAACAATGCTGGAGGGAAGCCAGCGGCATGTGGGTAAGATTCTATCCAATGGGGCCAATACTAACAGACATTGGATTGGATCAAGATTAGTGACTGAAATGTTCTTCCTCTTCTATACACATAACTAGCTCCCTCACCTCTTCAAGTTTCTGCTCAAATGTTACCTTCTTCATAAGGCTTGCAAACCTAATTCTGGCCCACCTATTTAAACTTTGAATGAATTCAATGAACTGGCTGAAACCTCATGCTGATTAATCCTCTTTTCAAGGATTGTACTATAGAAGAATGCTTAACACTGTAGACGGGAGACCCAGAGGTACAACCCATCTCTAAGGTTTTTTTTTTTAACTTTTATTCTTCTTGCACATAGTCGTATTAGTATAAATATTAAGATTTGTTCGTGAGAAGGGAACAGAAGGTTCTCTCCTTTTTTCCAGCTATTCTTTAAGTCCTAGGGATCAGCATTTCCCAGAGAGATTAAATTTTAAATGAAGTAAAGCAACAGATGATTTAGTTGAAGTATTTGAACTGTGCAACCCTTTTTATATACTGATAAACCCCATTCTTCCCCATCACTTTTTATTTTATTGGTACGATGTTGTACAGAGGGGTTATAGTTACATGAGTAAGGCAATGAGTACATACTTGTCGATCATTGTTATCCCTTCCCCTCTTTGTTGTTGTCCTACTATCCCTTCCCATCCTCACCCCACATTCCTACCCCCACCCCCATCACCCAAAGTTGTAAAGTTCATTTCCAATATACTATCTTGTGGGTATCCTTGTTGCAATGTGTCCTTGTTTCAGTGTTTTGTTATTCCCCTTCCCCTCCCCAGATTAGACATATGTATATATAAGATGCAGGGTACCAAAATCGAGTACAGTGACAACAGGGGATATGCCATAGGGGAAAGAACAGACCAAGGAAACAACACCAAAAATAAAATCACATGGTATATTTAAAACAATAACAATAAAGACAGACCTCTTGTGTTCATATCTTGGGGTTCATTTCACTTAGCATTATCTTATATGGTCATTTGTACATGGTTTTTGAGCTTTTCAGCTCATCTGATAAGGTCATCCTATATGTATATTAATTATTGCAAATAAGGGAAACCATTTCCCCAACACTTTTGTATTTTTGCTTTTCCATCAGAGGTATAAAATTTCAGGCCCTTCTTTCAATCTTTTTGCTATTAAGGAACAGGGAAAGAAGTCAAGACACACTTACTGGCAAATTTGATGTATTTTTAATAGAAATAAAGCAAACTAAGGAGGAACAGTATTTGTTTTTCATCTTCCAGGCAGAGTAATTTACGTGTTGAATGCGTCAGTATGATTATTTCCATTGTGTTCATTCTAGACGTGGTCTATACAGCTGTGGCAAGTGCACTGGTCCATGGTTCTTCCATTGAATTCAGGATGAGCTCATCATACCATACAAGCAAAGCTGGCTGAGGATAATCTTTAGATGGGGAAAAAGCTCAGAAATGCCTTTTAGTTTTTTTGTTTTGTTTTGTATTTTTTTTTTTATTGGTCGTGAGGTTTGAACTCTGGGCCTGGGTGCTGTCCCTCAGCTCTTGAGCAAAAGGCAAGCGCTCTATGACTTGAGCCACAGCACCACTTCCTAGTGGTTTTGTGTGTGTGTGTGTGTGTGTGTGTGTGTGTGTGTGTGTGTATGTGTGTGTGTGTTTAGGTTGGTTGGAAAAGCTATTGTTGACTTATTTTCTGATACTCTTTTTAATCAATGAATGCTGGAGTATGATGCTAATTGTGCTGGTGTCTTAACAGTCCAAATGATTTCATGGTTTTCTACCTAAATTCAAGCTCTAGAATTATGATACATGTTTAAATTCCAGGTGGCTTAGATAGATTATTAGTTATCACTTCCATGTGGAAACATCATTTTCTAGTAAGTTCAGAGTATTGGTAGAAAAAGTGTGCCTAATTTGACCTGGGTTCAAATCTTTCTATTACTACCACTCTGTTGAGTGAACCTCTCTCTGAGTTCCAAGCCAATGGCTGCATGTCTTCAACTATATATTTAGTTTCTGGAGTAGTTGCAATAATAGAGCTTACAATGTCTATTGTTGAGGTGTTGTTTATTTCTCCTTTCCTTGTTTTTCATCCCGATAAATGCTATAGTACAGAAGCTTGCTCGTTGCACTTACTAGTACATCACAGTCATGGGTTATAAGTCGCTGATCTGCCTGCTGAGCTTGTACTCAACTTGAATCCTCTTTTGTTAGATGAACTTTTGAGTCTGTTTGAACTTTTTAGTCTATGTAATTCTGAAAATGTCCTTTGTTGATGAGGATGAGGAGGAAGAGGAGGCAGATTTCATCTCTGACATCTATCTTGGTTAATACATCAAGTAACACCAATCTACTTTATTGGGTCTTTGTATGGATTATTGGAAACTGGGGCACAGAGATGGTAAATGACTAAACTAAGGTCTACAACAGCACATAGAATTTGGATTCATAGATCCCATTAATTCTTAAACCTACATACTCTGGTTGTGTGTGTGTGTGTGTGTGTGTGTGTGTGTGTGTGTGTGTGTGTGCGCGCGCGTGCGCGCACGCGCCAGTCTTGGGTCTTGAAATTAGGTCTTCGAAACTGTCACTGAGCTTTCTTTTGCTCAAGGATAGCACTCTACCACTTGAGTCACAGCTCCATTTCAGACTTTTTTGGTGGTTAATTAGAGATAAGAGTCTCACAAACTTTCCTGATAGAGCTAGCTTTGAACCTGTATCCTCAGATCTCAGCCTCACCAGTGCCTGGCTAAATCTATACTCTTAAATACGTTACCCTCAAAGAGTTAGCTTTCAAATCACTGGTCATGTCTTTAAAAATAATGCAATAAAATCTACTGCTGGAAAAAGAAATCAGGAACTTTAAATTTTGCATCCCATCAGTCAGTGACTTCCCCTTTGGCAATGATCATTATCAGATTATCTGTCCATGAGGAAATGAGGATCATGAAGTTTATCACTTCAGTATGAATAAGCATCTGTAAAAGACATCTGATCTCTAGAGAGGATGAAAATTGCATGAATTTACAGCATTTCAGACTTCTGAGCAGGTTCATTAAAAAAAAAGTAAGTTTTAGACCATACACATCCAAAATCTGAAAATTAGATTTTGAGCAAATCTTGAAACAATTATACCTACTAAAAGAAGGTAGAACAATAGAACAAGGTCACCAAAGTCAAGTAACTACCGGAGAAGGCTTCTGGATTGTCTCATTTATAGCAGGGGTATGTATTGCATTGTCCCAGTGTATAATAATTGACTAGACAATGTCAAGACTAAGTTCTGATTTTTAACTAGAGATCTGTTCTAAATCCCTTTGTTCATAATATTGCCATTAAGTGCCATCTACAATTGAGGCCCATCACAAAAGGCGCAAAGGAAACCTCTCTCCTCCAACTATAACTACTAGACTGGGTCACGGAAGACACAGGATTAAAATTTCTTTCTATAAAACATTTTTTTATAAACCCAGAATGCCACTGAGTATACAATTTCATATTGACTTTCAAGAGCAAACAACATGGAATTCTGAATACACACACAGTCAATGATGTTTCTTTTTCTTAAAAACTTTTCTGGCTACCAGAAGGAACTTGACCTCCCAGCTGCTACCTCTGTGTCTGAATGGACCTGCGTGCTTGTGTGTGTCTGTGTGGGTGAGCACATTTGCCAAGATGGCTGTGCACATGTGGACACTTTAGATCTTTTTGTTCTTTTTTTTTTTTTTTAAGAATGCCCTTTATTACTGACCAGTACCAGAGTGGTTGAATTGTATATACTTTACTGATTTTTGGCTACTAAGATCCATTTTTCTTTTCTTTTTTTTTAATTATTATTTTTTTTTTGTGAACATACTGTACAGAGGGGTTACCATTACATGGGCAGGATAATGCATACATTTTAAGATCCATTTTTCAAACTTAATGAGGTTTCCTCAGTGGATTTTTTTCTTGCAGACATGCAGTCAGTCATTTATGATTATCTCTCCTCTCCTTTGTCTAGCCTTAAAGTCCACTTATAAGGAGAACATCTATATAATTGCTTTAATTTTGGTATTATCATGAAGCATCTCCAACTTTCACTTGATCTAGGGACCAGGGAGAAGAAAAGAAATGGAAGTAAAATGCACTGAAAAACTTAGTAAAATATTTTTTGGGGGGGGGGGGTCTGGTCGTGGGGCCTGAACTCTGGACCTGGGCGCTGTCCTTCAGCTCTTCAGCTCAAGGCTAGCAGCACTCTACAACTTGAGCCACAGCGCCACTTCTGGCTTTTTTCTTTTTTTTGCTTATGTGGTGCTGAGGAATCAAACTCAGGGCCTCATGCATGCAAGGCAAGTGCTCTACCACTGAGCCACCTTCCCAGCCCCTTAGTAAAATATTTTTAAGATTCCAGGTTAATTGTCTGACAAACATAAATAAATTTAAGAAAATCTTCCAAGAGTTAAAAGAATTTAAATCTGCAGCCAGGAGGTTCAGACCTTCCAGCCTTTGACTAACCATTTACCTTTCCTGTCTCTTGAACCACTGATGAACGGGATGAGAACATTCTAAAGCAAGTTGCCTTGATTGTAAACAGTTTCCCTCTCCAGTATCTTTCACAGTTCAATGCATATGACCGTGGCATTGCTTGAATGGATGCAGGTCAGCCTGACATTGCTGCCACTATGCCCCTTTTCTGGCATGTTGCTGATGATCATGTTGCCGTCTTCATTTGTTAATAACTAGTCATCTTTCTTTCTAATCCTCTTTTCCCTACCTTGAGAATGTTTGATAGAATTAAAGTCCATCTCTTTTTGTGGAGTAAATGCACTATATGAATACATCCATTAACAGCTTTAAATTTTTTATTTAGAACTTGGACCTATTTATCACAGAGCTACTTAAATAATTACTTCTTGGTAACTCATTAATTGAAATAGTCTTTCTGAAGCTATAGGAGAAAGACTTAATGTGTAGATGATGTATCATTAGTTTGCTTATGTACCTCTTCCAATTTTATCTCTGTACCTCTTCCCAGTCTGTTCAATGTGCTGAACATACTAATTTTTTTTCTGTCACTCTGCCTCTCTGACTCCTTTCTTTATTAGCCAACCTCATGAATGAAGAAATGAGATTAGCTATCTATCAAATACTACATGAGGAGCGAGCACTGGAAACTTGACTAAGGCTTCAATTATCTAAGTAGCTGGGATATAGGGAGCCTGTTGAATCACATGCCTAAGTTTGATGGCCAGATATTTTTATTTTTATTCTTGTTCCATTAAGTAAACAGAGGAATTTTTAGGCTGTTTCTGGAGGGAGGGCAGCATTTGTTCTTTGTGCTGGCTGACAGCTAGTAGATTGGAAGTTAGCAGAACTTAGGTTCAAGAGAGGATGGTGCTTCTCAACGAAGCACCATGTAAATCCCTCTGCACTTTCTATTGGCTCTGCTTTCTATGGTTTACTACTGATGTTGTTTGGATTATGAAAAAGCAAAGACAACATCTTACCTCACTTTTTCAGCTAGACTCAAAGCAAGATTGTTTACTTGCTTGTCTGTGTGAGGTAGGTCTTGGTTTTCACTCAGGCAAGGCTTTGGCTCTTGGTCCTCCCTTCAGCTCCCTCCTTCCCTGTGCAGGGATTACAGGCATTATACCACCACACCCACCAAAACTGGACTTTTTGAGGTCAAAACTAAAGCAAACTAGATAAAAATTCCTTTTTTTTTTTTTTTTGGGTCCAGTCATGGGGCCTGATCTCTGGGCCTGGGCACTGTCCCTCAGCTCTTCAGCTCAAGGCTAGCGCTCTACCACTTGAGCCACAGTGCCATTTCCGGCTTTTTTCTTTTTGCATATGTGGTGCTGAGGAATCGAACCCAGGGCCTTGAGCATGCAAGGCAAGCGCTCTACCACTGAGCCACCTTCCCAGCCCCCTAGATAAAAATTTCTGCTCCCATCTGCATCACAGAGATTACATCTTGATTGTAAAAGGATTGTGAGAGTGTTTTTCACGTTGGTGTTTTGACATAAAGGCACGTAAAATCAATGCCATCTTCCTGCAAAGTACTCTCAGATCCGTCTTCCTTCATTCTTATTTTTTCCTTTGATGATAAAGGAGCTGCTTCTAATATGTGTTCAGCATTCCTTTTAGAATTTAATTACTGTTTATTTCTTGATAATTTCCTTACTATACTTAGTATGTAGTAGATAGTCTTCATATAACCCTAGATTTCAGGCTTTGTTTTTAGAATGAAATTCTGTTATTCTTTTTTTCCTTTTTTGAAAAGACTCTCTTGATAAGATGGAACTTTTTTGGTACCAAATTAAAGATATTTGGTTATTTTTTAGATCTTCAAAACTTTAGAACACTTGGAGCTAACTTCATTCCTCCAAGACCAATATATTTATTTTATGTCTTCTCTATACTTAGGATATTGAAGTATAGAATATTGAAGGTATAGTATCACATTCCTTATACTTAGTATAAACTCAGTGAATTGCAAGATATATCTCCTGTAGAACACTGACTCACAATCTTTCTTGTGCCAGGATATGCATAAAATTAATAATAGTTATATGACACATCAAATACTTTTTCAAAGACCATCTATAGTAGTGACATAACTTAGATCTACAAATTGCAAATTGGTATGCTATATTCTTACTGTGTCTAGTAGGAGCAGGACTGCATTTGTAACATAAGTAAATAAATGCTTCCAGCATTACACCATGGGATATTATACCTTCTGTTATGTAAGTGGCACATATGTCTCCTAAGAAGCTCCAAATGCTAGAACTCCAGTCTTCATGACAATTACACCACAGGTGGGAAGTATATGTGTATGGGAATGTATGTATATACATAGTTGAAAGAGTGCTCTACATTTTATGCTTTATTCCCACCTGACATTCTATTACTAGAATGGCATCAACAGTTTCTCAGCACTAATGAAACTGTACAAGGGAAAGCCTAAGACAAATTTCTGGGAGTCAGTCATACTAATAATGATTTTGAAGTTTTATCACCTCTGACCTCCAAGTATTCCCAACTTTGCATAGGATCCAAACCATAAGCTTCATTTTTGAGAGTTTAGTTTGGAGTACACACAGTTTAAGGAGCTCCATCTAGTTCATCTCTGGAAGAACTGTCTTAGGCAGTGATAATGCAATAGCCTGCTTTCTAATAACTGTTTACCTAAGAAGTATGAAGTCACTCTTACACTGTTAGGTGAAGGGGTTATACATGTTAAAGGGGTCTTGGTTGAAGAGTAGTACCCTTTTAAGACAAGAACTTGACTCCAGTAATAAAGGTATTATCATGATCAGTTACTGGCGTTTTGTAACATTTCAGGCAAGATATGATATAAAATATGATATTAAATCCTTCAACATACTGAGGCAAAGAGAGGCTGAGTAATTTTCCCAGGATCAGACAGGTAGTGAATTGTAGAGCCAAAATGCAACACTAGAGCAGCTGGTTCCCTGTATTTCACTAAGTAGATAGTGGTAGGGTGTCGCATGGTAGCAGCAGGTACATAGTCCTGCTATCTGGATGAACCTTAGACTGAGTTAGACTTTGAGGGTATAAGACAGAAGTGAGAAATATGGAGAGATGCTGGTCCTTCTCAGCAGGAGCAGCCCCACTAGCTTCCAGGGCGAAGTTGGGGACTGCTCTTGATTACAGTGCTACTTCCTTCCCATACTGGTTAGGGACATTGGTTTGGGGAATTAAGAATATAATAAAGCCAGCATCACCTTCACAAGGTAGGTAGAAGACTAATAAACAGAGGCACTGGTATTTTGTGTTTAAATGAACACACAGCCTAATGTGAAACTCACAATTTCTCAGGAGATGTCTGAGAATAATCTTTAAGTGGGTCTTGGTCTTGACCTTGTGCCACAGCAAACAAAATGAAAGTCTTCTTGACTTAAAGTAATCAAGTTGAAAGTGTATTTACAGAGATGAACGGTGGGATTTAACCAGGACTCTCAAAGGTAATCCATGGGTTCAACACTCCATGAATACCATGCCGTATTGTCCTAAAGCCAGAAAATTACTGTGAGCTTTTATGAGAGAGGATTGTGGAAATCATCTAGATGAAATTTAGCCAGTTTCACCTCAAGTCCAGGACCTATTAATGCACTCCAGGTGTGCGGGCTGCCCAGGCCTTGGGAGTCTCAGAGAGGAACTTTCATTCCCTAGAGGAAAGCTTTAAAGACTATCCAGAACCTTTCCATCTCTCCTTGTTCTTTTTTTTGTATTCTTTCTGCCCACACTGGTAATTGGAGATACTTACAGTGTTAAAGCTTGACTTGTTCCTTCTCAATCTGCCTCTCCAACAGTGAAATCTTAAGCCTGTGGCTTCAGTTGTGTGTAGCAGTGATTTCTCTGCAGTGTCCCTCAGGTGTAAGAGGAGAACAGCTGAAATACTAGAAAGGGGGTTATAGGAAATCACCAAACAACAATTTTCCATGTCTATAGATGCTTTCATCTAAGAGCAAGAGAAGCTGGAGAGGGTAACTCCATAAGGAGCGGGGGTACATAACTTAAAACTCTGCTTGTAAATTAAGGAACTAAAAGATCAAAGGGCTTTGTCTTCAGAATTACACTGCGAGTCACTGGAAAAACTCTCGAGTAGAAGTCAGGCATACTGTTCTCCAATCTTATATGGCTACTAAGTGCAATTGACTTGAACAGTACATTCCTTTTTTTCCATTTAGATTCAATGCCATGCTAAGGAATATAATTATGTGTGCATTGTAGATTTAGATTTCCAAGCCCTAGTGGGTGAGGTGAAAGGTACTGAGAGACCCTTATGTTGAATGTGTGGTCCTTATAATCCCATAGGACCTTGGTCTTCCTACAAACCTCTACTACTATTCAGGCCATTTTGTGGCTGTAATTTAGAAGTTCCCCTTTAAGAGAGATTTTTTTTTTTCTTCTAAAGCTAAATTAACAGGTATGGAGTATACTGGTAAACTGTGATTTCCTTCTTCTAGTTTCGACTGCTGTATGCATTTTGGTCTGTTGCTCCCTAGTTCAGCTGAACATTGATTGATAACACATAGATGAAAAGTGTTTTCAGAGGCAAGGGCAGGCCACAAGGTTTACTTTGAGCAGTGAATATATAAGCTTTATGAATGTTTTAATATTCTTTTCAATTTAGATTCTTTCTTCTGTGTCCTCCATACATATGCCAGGTTGAAGGTCAGGTTGCCTAGAATAACTGTGGTTAAATTGTCTGCATATCATGTGTGTGTGTGTGTGTGTGTGTGTGTGTGTGTGTGTGTGTGTTGTTTACATGTTGGTTTTCGTTTGGTAAAAGAGAGCCAGAGAAATATTTAATTTTCTCTGTTCTGCCAGAAGCTAGACGAAACATGTACTACAGAAATAAGTTTCAAGATGCCTTCCCCAAGTCCATTTAAAAAAGGTCACCTTCCTCTTGTATATTTAATTGACAAAAATCTATACACTTCAATGTGTTTCAGCTGTGCCTCACTACAAAACACTATCCATCTTCCCAGAACTTGAGTGGGAATTCGGTTGAGTCTTTTTACAAGTTGTTTATAACATATATGTGATTCTATCTGTCATTTTCTTAACTCAATAAAATTCAGTAGAATAAGAATTATCTGACAAAACATAATATAGCATCTTTTGTCATTTGTCCAGCAAAACCTGTCGAGCAGGTATGACCCTGAACTGATGGAAGACAGGCTGATTTTAGACTATGTGGAATGTAGCCTTGCCCATTGTGGCCTGGCCTATTTGTCACTTGTCTAGGAGCTTGCAATATTTGCTATGGTAATACATAAACTCACAAATCTCAATGACTTTATGCATATAAATATATTTCTTGTTCTAGTAAAGTTGAAGTTACATGTTGATATTCTTGATGAGTAGGAGGTTTTCTCCAAGCACTAATTCTCAAACTAGACTCTATCTTATGACTTCCATTTTTTTAAATAACTTTCTGTGTCATCCTTGGAGAGAACAGAGCATGAAGAAAGATCTAGGGGAAAAAAGAAAAAATGGGAGGTTTATAGAGAAAGTGTCTCGGATCCTTTCTACCCACTCACACTCCACTGGCTAGGATTTAAATGGCTACCGTCACTACAGGGAGAACTAGAAAGTGTGGTCTGGCTGTGTGTCTAGGAAGAAGAAATGGGTTTTGTAAGCAGCCAGGGATCTTTGTTTTGTTTTGTTTTGTTTTTTGGTCAGTCGTGGGGCCTGAACTCTGGGCCTGGGTGCCGCCCCTCAGCTCTTCAGCTCAAGGCTAGGGCTCTATCATTTGAGCCACAGTGCCACTTCTGACTTTTTCTGCTTATGTGGTGCTGAGGAATTGAACCCAGGGCCTCATGCACGCAAGCATTCTACCACTGAGCCACCTTCCCATCTCCCAGCCAGGGATCTTTAAGAAGTGGATTTAGTGGTTCAGTGTATTTCTGTAGTTCTATTTGACTAGCTCTTCTGCCAACTTATGATGTAGTATATGATTTGAATTTCACATATCTCTCTGTTTGTAAAAGTACATACTCATAACATTCAAATCCTTTTATTTATTTTTTTCATTGTGAAAATACTGTACAGAGGGATTACAATTACATGGTCAAGATAATGAGTACATTTCTTATCAAGCATTGTAGCCTCCTCCTTTGTTTCCCCTTCCCATCCCATCCTCCTCCCACCCCCCCACCCAATTTTCCACCCCCCCCCCCCCCACACACACCAAAGAACATTCAAATCCTTAAGGAAGATACCATGAAGAAAGGAGAAAAAAAAATCTCCTATAATATTAGGATTAGTTGCTGCTAGCATGTTTATATATAGCCTTTCAGTTTTTGTTTTTTAATTAATAATTAACATTATACATTTTCGTGAAGCATTAGCTTATATATTATACAATGTTTTGTACATCCTCCTCCATTATTTTGTCATGGACAATGTGTTGTGGGTTGATTTCAATGCAAGTTTTCTTTTCTTATATTTCTTAGATAATTATTTCATTTTTCATCTCACTATTTTCTACTTTTTTTTTTTTTGGCGGTTGTGGGTCTTGAACTCTGGGCTTGGGTGCTATCCCTCAGCTCTTCAGCTCAAGGCGATCGCTCTACCGCTTGAGCCACAGCATCACTTCCAGTTTTCTAGTAGTTTATTGGAGATAAGAGTCTCACAGACTTTCTTGCCCGGGCTGGCTTGGAACCGCGATCCTCAGATTTCAGCCTCCTGAGTAGCTAGGATTTACATGCATAAGCCACCAGTGCCCGGCTATTTTCTACTTTTTAAAGATGAAGGCTTTATAGAATCCTCACTCAGAAATAGTTTTTAAGGGGAAAGTATTAAGAGAAAACGAAAGTAACACTGTTAGGTTTGACACTGCTCTATTTTCCTATTGACCAGTCTATTATTTGTGATGGATATATTGATAGTGTGACTCATGAACTCAGTTGTTTTCACTCTAACATTCTTTCTAGCAATGGGCAAGTGAAAACTAATTGAATTTAGGGGTGATATCACTCTGTTCTAGTAAGATGAAACGAGTTATCTAGCTAAGACAAATCTGATGCACTCTCCTATTTCAAAATCTATTTTCTCTTCTAAAAGATAAGACTCCAAATTCATTAGTCAGGTTTGTCAGATTTTCTTGGCTCACCGATAAGCCTCAACTCTATGTACATAAATTTCAGACATAGTAATTTCTTGCTGGTACTCATCTCTGTGCCTCACACTATCTTTCCTCTGACATGATGTATGTGTGTGTGTGTGTGTGTGTGTGTGTGTGTGTGTGTGTGAATGAGAGAGAGAGAGAGAGAGAGAGGGAGGGAGAGAACATGTGTGCACACGCGTGAGTGTGACTTCTCTTCTTGATAAAGGTTGTGTGTTTGCTTCTCTTTGGTGGGACTTTTCTAGAATCTCTGGGCAGAACTTCCTCTTTCCTTCTCTCTCTTTCTCTCTTTCTCTTTCTCTTTTTCTTTTTCTCTCCCTTCCCTTCTCCCTCTTCTTGTCCCCTGGTTTTATTATGATGGCTTGATGCTGTGGATTTAACTTACCTGTTTTATTTATGTGTTTGTTTGTGGAGCGCAAACCTAGTGCCCTCATTTGTGCTAACCATGCACTGTACCACCGAGGCACATTCTACAGTGTTAATTTTTTATTATGCCATAATACATATACAATAAATATTAAGTATATACAGTTGATGAATTTGTTGTGTCAAAATTTGAACCTGGATTATGAGCCTTCAGAGAGTAGGAAACGTGTTCTATTCATTCTTCTTTCCCAAAGGTCCTCAATGAAGGATCTATACGAATAGTGAATAATCACTAGATAATTTCCCTTAGTCCATCCAGTGCACATATCTTTATGAGACATTTCTTTTGGTCCAGTTATGAAACTGAGGAAAGTTTGCTTTCTTTATTGCCACAACTCTCAAAGGTTTAGAGATATAACCTAAAATACTATTTCCTTTCTTAGAGATGATAGGGGGTAAATAAGTAAAAATGAATTTTATCTATTCTATCCATTTGCTAAAGTTTTGTTAGAAGAAATAATCTGAAGACTAGGTATAAATAGCAATGAGGCAGGCTAGAATTAAAGTTTTTGTCCTTTACTATTCTTCTCTCAAATACTTTAATCTAGATTTAAGTTTTCCTGAGAAATGAAATGACATTTCATTTCAGTTATTTTTTCCACTAAAATTGTTAACATATTAAACACAATGGTATTGCTAGCATTTTTTTTAAGTTAGAAAACAGAGAATTTACTCAGAGTTATTTGTTTCAACGAGAAGGTACAATAGTTTTCCTTGAAAGTTGATCCTGAAATCAATCCCTTTAATTTACATTAGGCCCTCAGAGGAAATAAACAAATTTCTAAATTTAAAAGGCTGGTCCAATTACCTTTTCTGTGTTAGGAAATACAGGTGAAGGTATCATTACTTCACACTGATTGTGATTTTAAATTCTTCTTTGAGAAGTACTAATTCAAGTAATATAAGAATATAAATGTAAATAATAGCACCAAGTGGGCATATTTTCCTACTATATCTAGTTACTGAGATGCCTTTACCCCTTCTCAGCTTGTAGTAGTTTTAATATACAATTTCTTCTTCCATTAGTTAATTAACCAGCTCATTCATTCATTGATTATCAATGCCTCTTATACCTACCAAGATGACAATTTTAGATTAAAACTATGTTCAAAAAGTTAGTTCTACAACTTGTGGTTATTTTTGGCTCACTTTATGAAATACCCATTTAGAATCTATTTTGTGCTCAGTACTGCTCAAGATCATAATCCATAATCTCTTTAGAAGTTAGCATTTTATTTCACTGATTTAAATTATAGCTACTGAATTATAATTTTTGTGGTTAATGTCACACATTTCATTAGTAATTAAGAAATAGAAGTACGTGTCACATTAGTTCCCAATATTGATTGTCTAAATAATATTAGTTAGTGCTATGATACTATAGACCTTTTAAAAATCAATATTCTCATCTAAAAGACTATTGTGAAAACAAAAATAAGTATGCTTAATAAATTTTACTGTTTAATTTAGAGGAATTGAACAGATTTGGAAGTAAAATATAATTGCTCAAATCTTAGATGTGAAACTTCAACTTTTTCTGTAGTTGCAACATATAACTTAGCAATAAATAGATAAAAATTAAGCATGTGTGCTTGGATTATGGTTTTACAGAGGCCACAGGTCTGTTTTATGGAAATTTGAGCTTCGGTATAACAACATTTGAAACCATGATCAAGTCATTTAATAGGACCACCTAATAAAAGGTAATTTGAGGCCCCTCTGATAAGAAACTGCCTCAGTACTAAGTAATACGATTACTTGCCAGCTGAAATGAGAAATATCAGGCTTTCCTTTAGTTTTTTAAAAAATGTATTGTGCACAAAGGGAAAACAGTTTTTAGAATCAAACCCTTCACCTATGTTAAACCTTAGGAATACTGGCAACTTCACAGAGCATATTTTCTAAGCTAGAAGACAATGGAAAACTCTTTTCTCCTGTCTTCAACTGTCTTTTGAGAGCCCAGCCCCTACTTAGGAATAACTTCTCCTACTTACAGAAAACTCAGATTGCTTAATTTTTGTCTGTAAGTGTGTGTGTGTGTGTGTGTATACATATGTGTGTTCTCTTTAAGAGAGTTCTGCCCTCCATAGAGGGTAGAGAAACACTATATGTCATTAATCACTTGAGAATTGTTTACCACTGTAATCTAGAGGGCACTTGCCCATGGCAGGCAGTAAAATTACCTCAGTTGTTTAAGAATAGCCTGAGTAGTTTACTTAGACTGGTCACAAATGTTTGGGCATTATTCAAGGACTGTCCCAGACTGACTAAGTAGCTTTATTTTTTTCACTGCTCTTTTCAGATTCACCTTTACACCATCCAATCACATTGAGAGGAGGGGAGGTTCCTGACATTGCAGCATTACTGACTGCCAGCCATGTGACATAGCTTTTCAGACACCGAGTTAAATTTCAAACCAGACATCTATCTTCAATTCAGGTCACCTCCAGGCCAGACAAAGCCAAGGTCATATGTTTAACCAATATAAGAAGTTTTGTTGGTTCTAGCAACTATAATGTTGTTCACTGTTTGAAATACTATACCTGGTTAATCATAAGCTGCAGCTGTTGTGTCCTTTTATTTATGAGTCCTTCATCAAGAGGATATAACAAGAGCCACTCTTTGAAAGGAACTTTTTCATGAGGTCTTCTTTCCTTGTGAGGACAAGAAGACTTCATGTTGACTTGCAAAAGTTGTATTGACCTCTCTGAAAACAAATTCTTCTCTTCCAAATTGCATGATGAAACTATAATCTTTATCTTTCAGCTAATGACAATAGAAATGTGCAGCCAATTTTCCCTAGACAATTCCTTTAATGGGCCCCAAACTTGATTAAATCTTAAATGTCATTCACCAAAAACTGCATATTGGCTCAGCCCACAATCTTCAATTCACTATTTTTTTAGGGGTGGGGGTGGGGGAGAGTTGATCGTGGAGCTTGAACAGCTCTTCGGCTCAAGGCTAGCATTCTACCACCTGAGCTACAGCACCACTTCCGGTTTTCTGGTGGCTAACTGGAGATGAGTTGTATGGACTTTCCTGCATGGGCTGACTTTGAACTGCGATCCTCAGATCTTAGCTTCCTGAGTAACTAGGATTACAGGTGGAAGCCACCTGGCAAGACTCTTCAATTCAGAATTCAAGTTTGTTTGTTTTTTCCCCTTAACTATCTTTCCAATGAAGTTGAGATAAATGGAGCAGAGCTCTTTACTGGCTCCACCCATATCTGTATGTCTCTTTCCTTTTCGCTGACACACCTATATTTTTGGTTTATACTCACCTCATCTTGTGAGTTTCCTTGGCTCAAAGAAGGGCAAATCCTGGAGTTCAGATAAGATTATTTTTAAAATGAATATTGAAATAATTTATTTATATAAATGAATTTTAATCAAAAAATTTAGTGATAGGTTATAATTTTTAATTTCTTGATTTGTCACTTTCATCCTAGAATGGGCTTATAACACAAAAGCAAGTACAGTTTCTTTGCTTTGAGGCACTGAAACATTTTCCAAGCCTTAAAATTCATATTTGCTCTTCAGTGATAATGCTTTCATGTATTTCATTCTTGTGAACTTTTACTTACAGATTATGCCAGGACTACTCTTATCTCTCCTTCAGCCATACCTAACATCCTTCAAGGTAACATTCCCATTCTATTTCCATCATTTAATTTCCCTCTGCTTTCCACTTGGACTTAAATGCCATTCTTATACCACTTTATTTGATCTATAACTGAAGCATTTAATTTACTCTGCTTTGTGTTTTAATTCATTTTGTTCATGAGGGGCAGCCTCATTGAGGACCAGAGTCATATCTTCAAGCAGTATCCCAGTAATTAGCTCTGCAAAAGTGGCACATTTCTTTTTTCTTATAGATAGATGAGAAGATTGCTTTTAATATTTCTCAGAACTAGCCGGGCGCTGGTGGCTCACGCCTGTAATCCTAGCTACTCAGGAGGCTGAGATCTGAGGATCACGGTTCAAAGCCAGCCCGGGCAGGAGAGACCGTGAGACTCCTATCTCCAATAAACCACCAGAAAACCGGAAGTGGCGCTGTAGCTCAAGTGGTAGAGCGCTCGCCTTGAGCTGAAGAGCTGAGGGACAGCGCCCAGGCCCAGAGTTCAAGCCCCACGACTGAAAAAAAATATGTATATATATATTTCTCAGAACTACTATGAGGGAGGGTCAAGAGTTTGAGTGTAAAATATCTGGTCAAACCCAAAATTCTCTTAAAAGTTCCCAAAAGGATGATTGCCTCAGTGCTCAGTGACAGATTTATGACATAGCAGTTATGTGCCCTTGTGTGCGTGCATGCGTTTGTGTGTGTGTAGCCCAGTGTGGCTTAGAACTCCTCTGTAATCTAGGCTGGCCTTGAACTTGTGATCCTTCTGCCTCAGCCTCTCAAGTGCTGGGATTATAGGCATTTTTGTATGATATCTAAAAATTAAGATGAACAACCATCCAGAATAAAAATTCCTACAGTTTTGCCCCTCTTGTTTGACCAAGTGAAGCAAGCGTGCTAAGAAATGAGCTCTTCGAAGTGAATGCTGTTTGTTTAGGTCTGCTTCAGGCTTCCAAACCTCTTGCTTCCTCTCTATGGCATCTCCCTTCCCAGTGTTCTTTTGGTGTGGGATGGCATGTTAAGACTTCACATGGTAGAGATCAGACCTATTGTGCCAGCCATAGTCTGTTCAAGTGAGCACACTCACTGGACTTGTTACCATCAGAAACTTGGGAGGAAATAGCATGGGCCATTAACACAAACAAGCTAAGAAAGCTGTCCAGGCCCAAAAGAACAGAGTTGTGGGGTTTGTTTAAAGAATTAAGTGTATGAGTTATATTTTCCTCCTTTGCAGCACAGATAAAAATCTTTGCTTGATCAACAGTTTAACATCCTAGCTCCAAGTGTAACCTCAAACGTTTTCAGTTTTGAGAAAGGCTATTTTGATAATGAAAGATGAGGATGGCTAAAGACAATTTCATTTAAGGCTGACAACAGCTTGATGAAGGAAACAAAGTCTAGTTCAACAACCTCTATGTTAGAAAATTTCTGTGTTAATCTTACAGCTTGTCCAGTTGAAATATTCAGTGTCTACTGTGTCAGAACTGCTAAGGACTATGAAACAATACAGTAATAGTAGAAGACATGGTCACTGCCCTTGAAGGACTGAAAATTGAATAAACAACTCATATGCACTAGGGCCAACAAAAGAATGGTGTTAGGTATAATGAAAGACCTGCATGGCAAACTGCTAACCAGGTGGCAAGGAATGGATTACTGTGGACACTGCTCCAGGGTAGCTTTAGATTTCTTGGATATTCTCAGTGACCTATTTATTTTCTTTTTTTGTATACATTTTTTATTGTAACAATACTGTACAGAGGGGTTACAGTTACATGAGCAAGGTAATGAGTACATGTCCTATCAAGCATTGTTACCTCCTCCTTTGTTTTTCCCCTACCACCCCTTCCTCCCACCTCCACAACTACACTCCCCGCACTGCCTAAATTGTAAAGCTTGTTTTTCAACATATCTTGTGCATCTCATTGTTACCATGGGTCAACCTGTATCCCTATTTAAACATTTTGTTTTTTCCCTTCCCCTCCTCAATTTAGAGAAGCATATATACAAGATGCAGGGCACCGACATCAAATACAGTGAAAACAGGAGTTATACTGTGGGGAAGGAACATACAAAGAAACAAAAAAAAATCACATGGTACATTATAAATACATTAGAAACAATAGCAAGAAAAAAAAAAACACTTGTGTCCCTATCTTGGGGTTCGTTTTGCTTAACATCATCTTATTTGGTCATACGTCCATAGCTTTTGACCTTTTCTGCTTGTCCCATACATATACTAGTCATTACAAATAAGGGAAACCATGGGACCTGTTTCTTTGGGCCTGGCTTACTTCACTTAATATAAATTTTTCCAAGTCTTTCCATTTCCTAACAAATGGGGCAATGTCATTCTTTCTGATGGAGGAATAGAATTCATTCCATTGTGTATATATACCACATTTTCTTGATCCATTCATCTACTGAGGGGCATGTGGGTTGGTTCCGTATCTTAGCTATGGCCTGTTTATTTTCTTTTAAACAGTATCAATTTACACAGGAAAAATAAAAGTAATGTTTACAACAGTGAACTTAGAACTCTGAGTTTCTCACATATCTGTAAATACAGAGAATGAGATACAACAGTGTGCTTGAAAAGGACTTTCGAATATTCAAAAGGAATAAGAGTGCTTTTGTACTATGATTATACTACTAAAGATATTCTCCAGCTTATGAAAGTATCAACTTGAGTGGTTCATTAAAAAGTCTATCTCAAGTTGGTTTACTTTCTAAAACTTAAAAAATATCACTTCATTTCTCCCTGAGAGGGGAAAATAAGTTCTTATTTAAAGTAGTTACTTGTTTTTTTTTTAAGTTAAATTTGAAACAAACTGCAATTTTAACTAGATTTACCATACCATTTTTGTTTACTCATTTTTTCATTCATCCATTCATTCATTTTTCAATTTGGTGAGTGCTAAAAACTTGAGTCACCCCTATTATCTCCCTTTCATTTGTCTCCAGACCCAAACATTCTCCTAGTGCTTTCAAATGTCTGTTTCCAGAATGTATGGAGTCTCTCTAGTTCACAATGTGTTTACATCCTAACTACTCCAGTCACCTCTAACTGGTCTTCCAGTTTCTGCTCTCACTTCCTCTAACCTGTAGCTCTCAAGGATTTCATCCATCCACAATAAAAAAAACTGCATTTATGAATAATCTCCATTATACAAATAGAAGTTTGTTTCTGCGAATCTCTAAGTGAATGTGAAAGGATTCAATCAAATAACGCATATTTTTACTTTGTATGATTCATTTAAAATCAAATCATTTAATCAAAAAATTTTTATTTTTCTTTTCTCATGCTGAGCATGGTCAATGAAGTTCATTTCATGCCCATTAATGGTTTGAAATGCACTGTGTCACTTCAACATTATAACTCACCTCATTTCCCTGCTTAAAACCTTTCATTGGCTTCCAATTACACTCTTAGAAATGATAGCATGGTCTCTAAGGTTCCGAATGGTACTCCTTCTGCCTTACCCTGGCTCTTTCCCACTATGTCACCTTCACACAAATTTCCTTCCTCTCCATAGAATAGTCTTCATTTCCCAGGTCTTTACCTGCCCAGCAACTATTACTCTTCTGGTCTGGGTAATTATCACCCCCTTAAGGAAATTAGCCCTTCATAATTCTTGTTTCCCTTCTGTACTTTTTATTCCCCATGTTTATTATAATTTTGTGACTGTTTCTTTGGATGACTTTTGTTGAATATTAGTGGCTTCCACTAGGTTGTAGGTTCTGTGATTGCTGAGCTCTCCTCTGTTTTATCACTCTACCCACAGCATCTAAAATATCCTCATAGACAACAATATTTTTGGCACTTACTTTGTACCAGATGCTTTGTTCCTAAAAAGATAAAAAGATGCTGAGGTTATAGACCTTACTCTCAAGGAGTTCTGCTCTGAAGAAAAGGTATCTAAAGGACAAAAAAGGTTGATATACATACTAGAATTTTAGAATTTCTTATAAAAATCCGAGGGGAGGTTTTCCTACTTTAAATACAAACCTATGGAACTGCAGTGGTATTGCTGAATGATTATGACTATATTTCATTGATATATGAAGAAGACAAGCCAGTGCTATTTTAATTTATGAGGCTATTTCTATATGATTGTGTACTTCTCAGAAGCTTAAAGACTGAAAGAATCTTACAGTTGTAGAGACCAGCCTTCTACTTAATGCTGGACACTCAATTATAACATAGCTGACAGATATTCATTAGAATTGAAACCTGTCCCATGCTGGAAAGGCTACAATCATACAAGACAGCCTATTCCATTTGAGGTTATGGGAATAATTTGACTTTTTTTCTTATGGTAATGCTCCTTTTCTTCCCATTTGTCTCCCTTTTGAAGTCATGGTGATAAATTTGTTCTCTCTTCCCTCACCAGCTCTTTGCAGATAGCTGGCCTATTGGAATAATCGTAGTTTCTCTACTTATTCCTCACATATGACATGATTTCCGTGCCCTTTCTGTAACTTTTCTGACATGCTCCACTTTTTCTGTATGTTCTTTAAAACTTGGCCCCCAGAGTAGGGACTGCACTCCAACTGTTTCCAAACCAACGCAGTAAGTGTTCCCCTTACTCTGAACACTATGCTTTTGCTAATCTAGCCTTACATTACAGTGGGGTTTTCATCAGCCAAGTGTCAGTATTGGCTCATAATGTTCCTAGTCAACTAAAACCCTAGAACTTTTCATGTGAACTCTTGTTCAGCCTATTCATTCTCCCATCATAAACTCAGGCATGCAATAACTTTCTTTCTCATATCCATGTAATAGATTTTTTACATTTATTCCCATTCAGTTTCATATTATTAACTTCAGGACAATCTTCCAGTCATTCTTTTGTGGGCTCTGCAAACTTGGCCAGAGGAAAACACTGAAACTCCAGTGAATACCACAAACAGTTATTTGCTTAAGTTCAGGAAATGAAAAGTTATGCTGGTTTTAAGTTTCTCAAATTGCCTCCCTCAACTCCTTCAGTGCTTTGGTTTGGGGCCCAATGGAGGGTGTCTGCAACTAGATTCCCTTTAGGGAGGACCCCAGTGTATCTTCTTCATTCTACCATCCACTAATAACTGGAGTCTCTCTTGGCTAAGTCAAGGGAACATCTTCTAGCCTCACTGACGAAACCTTCACTGCCTAGCTGTATGCTACCTACATGGATTATAAGCATTGTCTGGCAGGTTTGGGCCATCATCTCCCAGAGGAAACAAAAAACAGCCACCCCTGCCCCCACCACTCTCTATAATCTCTTTTGTCCCCACAATTGAGCTCTGGAAAATATCTGAAGGCCACAGAAGTGGGAGTACCCTTTGATGTTTATGTTGGCTGGATCCCTTTCCTTTTTACTTCTTTTTCTTTCTTTCTTAACTTTTTTTTTTAATAATCAGGGTAGTAGAAAATGTAGAGAATTAACCGCATGACAGCGGCAGAGGAATTCATTAGAGAAACTGAGATGAATTCTACTCAGATTTCAGGCTCTCAGGCAAGAGTCACAAAGGAGTAATCGTCTTCTTGTTTTTAATCATTTCTTTTGTGGGATCTTCCTTGTCCATGAAACCAATCTCAGTATCCAGCATGGGGGAGCCTGAGAACAGAGGCTGTCAGATGGTGGCTTTGATTTAGGGATTACTAACAGCAATATCAGCCACTTCCTTCTTGCTTCTCTTTGATAAGATGGAACTTGTCCATCTTGGAGAACCAATGGATAATACTGTGTCATTGTATGACAGTCATTGCTGGTTCTCTCAGATGCTATTGCTGCTGTTAAGATTTCACTACCAGAGTTCATTGTTGTCTTCTGCTTTGCTTAAGTACTGAAGTTTCTTGCTGTTCTAATTTTTTTATGAATCATTGTTTTTTAACCCAAATCATATTAGGAAGTTTCATACTGAAACTATTTAAGAGAAAAATCTTTCTTCAAGCACTCTTATATGCCTTAAACGTTTATATTCACATACAGTTTATCAATCTTAAAAATATAACTCATGTATGAATATTTATTAAAGCCAGTTTAATAAAGTCCTACTCAGTTACACATTTTAGTGTATTCTAAGTTACATATGTCTGAAAACAATAGGAAGGGGTAATTCTTTGAATGTTAGTAACGTTTCTGGAAAAGAGAATTACAGTCAGCTTGTACTTTTATCACAAATTTAGGACCTCACATAGATAGGTCTAGAATCACAAAACATTTTCCAGGATTATCCTTTTCATGGGTCTTCTTATAGAGTAGGCTTTAGAACTTACTTATATACTCAGTGAGCATGCACAATACTTGCCACCAGCTTGTCAAGGAAGGGTAAGATTTGTCAGCCTACTTTCTTACCTTTCCCCTTCCCCTATGCCCTCTCTTTTCTTTTCCCTTCTTTCTTCTTTCCTACTCTTCCCTTCCTTTCTGCCTGGTATCAGTTGTATCAGTAAGGAGTGATTGTAGTCTGTAGGAGATACAGAAAAAATTCTAGATAAGAGGGGACTCTTGAGTGAGTACAGGTGTTCACAATTCACCGACTTTTTCTGGGCTCTTCTCATTTAAACCCATTTAAATTATATTACCTGCTATGCATTGGATTGAAATAAAGGAGGCATGAAGATACTGTGAGAAAGGGACTAAAAACATGGGAGTAAAGAAGCTCATAGTGTTCTGTGTATAGTAAGTTATAGAAGATGTGATTCCATTTAACTTTTTAAAAGGTTGGCTCCTCATCCTAGGAAAACTTTGAGAGATGGACACAAGCACACATGTACAAATGTTTTCGTTGTGTGTATGTTTGCGTGCACTCATGAGTGCACACACATGTGCGTGCCCATTATAGATCTTGAACTCAGGGCCTGGACACTGTCCCTGAGTTTTATTTCACTCAAGACTCGTGCTCTACCACTTGAGCCACAGCTCCACTTCTGGCTTTTTTAGTGGTTAATTGGGAAAAAGTGTCTCACAGAGTTTCCTGCCCAGTCTGGCTTCAAACCACAACCACAGATCTTAACCTTCTGAGTAGCTAGGATTATATCATTGGGTTACTTTTAGAATGAAAAATTAAAAAAGAAAACCCAGAAAAGTGAATAAGTCTGCTTATACGTACACTGAAAATTATTTTAGTGTTATTAAAAAGTCATGTTATATGAAATATTTATGCAAATGGGGAAATGCTCATGGTGTAGAAAAGGATGAGAATACATGTTATTAGAAAGTATATTGACACTTGACACTGTGTTGGATATGAACCTTACAACTGGGGGAGAAGGGGAGTAGGGAGGGGTAAATGGAAAAAATGAGGGATGAGGTAACAGTGTTTAAAAACAAATGTGCTCAGTACATTACTTATGTAACTGTAACCCCCTGCTCATCACCTTTTCAATAAAGATTAATCATTTTTTAAAAGACGAAAGTATATAGGGACTGAAGAGTGGCTCAAGTGGTGGTAATTGTGAGGCTAGTAATTGTGAGGCTCTGAGTTCAATCTTCAATACTACCAAAATGAAAAACAGACAAGACAGTGTAGAGTGCGATTTCCTACTTAGGAAAATATATTTGCTTTTTATTTGGAATTAGAAAAGTTGCAAAAATAAAAATAATGCATAGAATACTCATATGCCTTTACCTATATTCATCTATTGCTAATACTTTACATTTGCTTTATAGTTTATTGTATGTTCCTTATGTATACATATGTTTATATGTGAATTATATATATTACTGTAGTGAGGGTAAATTGTATTCTTCTTGATTTTTTTTAACTTCCACACACACATCAGTGTGTCCTTCCATAAAAAGGAACATTCTCTTACATTCTACCATATTAGAATTACAAATTTTAGCACATTTGTTTAAATACTTTAATCTACCATTTGCATTCAGATGAATCAATAGTTCAGCTAGGTCATTTATAGCATTTCTTTCTTCCAGCACTAGTCCAGTCTTAGATTAACTATTGCAATTGATTGATGTTCCTTTAATCTAGAATGTTCTTATAGCCTTTATTCTTTAATTATTTTGTATGTATGTATGTATGTTCTTCTTCTTTTTTGCTTCTTTTGGTCCTGGGGCTTAACTCTGGACCTGGGCACTGTCCCTGAGCACCTTTTGCTAAAGGCTAGCTCTATAACTACTTGAGCCACAGTGCCACTTTTGGCTTTTTCTTTCTTGCCCATGCTGGCTTTGAACCATGATCCTCAGATCTCCGGCTCCTGAGTAGCTAGGGTTATAGGCATGAGCCACTAGTATAATTAATATGTGTTCTTATATCTGAATAATTCAGTAGCAACCCCTCCCCTTCAACTTAAAAAATTGTATCTGCTGTTTCCTTATGATTATGTTATTCTTTGCTACCCAGATGATGCTTTGCCCTCAGATTAGAATTTCTGGGGCCATATAAAATGTTCATCTACCAGGGGCTGGGAAGGTAGCTCAGTGGTAGAGTGCTTGCCTTACATGCATGAGGCCCTGGGTTTTATTCCTCAGCACCACATAAGCAGAAAAAGCCAGAAGTGGGGCTGACACTCAAGTGGTAGAGTGCTAGCCTTCAGCTGAACTGTTGAGGGACAGCGCCCAGGCCCAAAGTTCAGGCCCCACAACAACCAACCAAAAAAAAAAAAAGTTAAAAAAATATCCATCTACCATGCACTATTGATATAAATTTTTATCAACAGTCAAGGCATTGTCTAATTTTTCTTCATATAGTTACTGTTTTCCCTTTACACAAAGTAGTTTTTGGAAAATGAACACCAAACATCACCACCTTTAGATTTAGTATCTATATGTTACACAATCTAAGCTTGTAAGATGGCTACAAGGTTATGATTTTCTAACTCCAACATTCTCTTCACATTTTCCAGTTAGCATCTCTTCTCAGTTTAGAATTATGAATTCCTAGTTTCTTATTCTATTCAGTAGTTAGTACTACATTGAATTATTTTGATTCTCAAATTATCCCAGAGTTTGCTGGTATGTTTCTTGAGTCATAGCCTCACAGTATTTTTAGCATTTGTTTACTTTTGTGAATAATAACTTTTCCTAGGCACATCTTATACCTGTTCTCCTTAGCTCTCAAATCACTAATGTTTCCAAGAATCCATAGTTATTTTTCATGGAAATAGGGTTAGAAAGTACATTTTAGACATAGTTGTGTTTGTTGCTATCTCAATGTCTTTGCTTCTTGGCTGTGGAGTGAACAGTTTGGCAAATGAATAGGAGAGATAAAGAATAGTTTGGTGTCAAAAAGAAAGTTTTAAATGCTATGTTGAGTCATGGTGGTCAAGATTAGAAATAATCTGGGAAGTTAAATGCCACAGAAAGCTGGGTGCCTATGATCCTAGCTTACTCAGAAGGCTGAGATATGAGGATCGTGGTTCAAACCAGCCTGGGCAAGAAAGTCTTTGAGTCTCTTATCTCCAACTAAATCACAGAAAAAGCTAGAAGTGGAGCTGTGACTACCTTGAACAAAAGGAGCTCAGGGATAGTGCTCAGGCCCAGCCCAAGCCTAAGGATGGGCAAAAAAAAAAAAAAAAAAGCCACAGAATGATCAGAGAAAAATTGAAAACTGAGATGGGGGCCTTTGGAATTAATCTTTGGTTGGCAGAGATTTTTAAGTGTGGATTTAGAAACTCATTTGAGCTTTTTCTTAAAATATAACTAAGTTAATAGCTCAGTTGCATTAATTAATATTTATTTGGTACCTATGGGACATTTATATTTAATTTTTCTAAACCTTTTATATATGGTCACCAAGAATTATTTTATTTCTGATCGCATGCTAAGCAAGTTATGCTTTGTGTAAAAAGTACCCAAGTCTAAGGGGCATTGTAGACAGGCTATTTTTAGGGAACTCATGTTTTTCTTTAAAAGCTCGGTTAGCATTTGGAATCGATATACAGTATAATATTTAAAAGGAAAACAACATATTTCCTCATCCCCCAAGAGGTTTCTTAAAATAGCTTGTAATCTTACCTACAGTGGGAAAAGCTTCAAACTTTATAAATTGAGTTGGATGGAACCCAGATTACCTGACCAGAAGAACCCCCAAGAAAAACAAGATGTGGTAAAGGTTATAGTAATGGTAATTAAGAAATTTGTATTGTGCCTGCTGGGCCTCGGTAAAAGCAGTGACCCAGCCTGTGGTTGCTGGCATCATTTCTACTGCTGAGACATGTTGTCTTTTTGGAGAGAAATCCAAACCAAACCTTTGCCCACTTTGAAAGCCAAAATATTCTTCTCGTTCCTTTCAGCCACAGAAAGGGCTGAGAATGTGCTAATAAGATTCATGCCCGTATGACCTGCTGATGCATCAACCTGCTTTTCTGGGCCTTGTATGAGACACAGGGTTTGGTTTTAGTTCCTTTTCTTCATAATCGTGGAGTGTTACCAGTGTTAAGCAGCTAGAAAGAATCCTTGAGGTTATCTATTTGAAGTTTCTCTCTTTACTGAGGAAAACACCAAAGGCTTACAGAGGTGAAATAATGTGTCTGTGGCCATCAAGCTAGAAAATGGTAATGAGTCAACTCAGATATGGTTCTCTACCCAGGTCTGTGGCTGCACTGCACAGTATAGCACCTCTGTCCAACTAAAAAGCCTCTACAAACTTATATGTTACCTTCTAGGTGTTGTGTGTGTGTGTGTGTGTGTGTGTGTGTGAGAGAGAGAGAGAGAGAGAGAGAGAGAGAGAGAGAGAGAGAGAGACTGTTATAATGACAAGTTGCACTACAGTAGAGATGTACTATGTTTAGCAACAGTTAATAGCACATACCAGCAAATTCTTCAGGCAGTCTCCACCGAACTGTCATCTGTGGAGAATGTTTGCTAAGCTCGTCTTGAGGTGAAGCCCTGTTGGGTTGAGTGGTTGTAGACCTTTCAGAAGGCAGTTACATGAAAGTTACATGAGGGATGACATCTTGGGAAGCCATGAGGACCCAGGAGGGTTTTTCTCATCCCTCACATTGCAAGATTTGAAGACATTTAGTTCAAAGCAGTATGTTTTCCTCCGTTCTCCCTACAGAGAACAATTCTACTTCAGAACATTAGTCTCAACCTTTGGGAGATGTAAGAACCTGTTTCCATTTCATGTAATTTCACTCAGTAATTACTTCATAGAACTCTACATGAACCCAAGGCACCATGCTAGGTACTATGAGGCTGATAAGGATGTTTGTCCTTCCCAAGTTTAGGGCCATGAAAGATGGTATAGCAACCATTGCTGGTGATCCCTGCTATACTATTTGCTGACTGACAGTTCTGGCGTCCTGAGACCTCATGTTTTCACAGCCTCATGGTGCTCTTGCGGAAATTTGTTCCTCCCCATAAGAAGATAAGTTTTGCCAACGGAATTTGACAAATTTTTGTTATGGCCTATTTTCCAATTTTTCCTTTAAAAATTGAAAGAACCAAAGTGAGTACAAAGAGGAAATGAGAACTAACCGGTTGCTGGTGGCTTATGCCTGTAATCTTAGCTACTCAGGAGGCTGAGTCTGTGACAGTCTTCATCTCTAATAAACTACTCAGAAAAAAATAGAAGTGACCCTGGGGCTCAAGTGGCAGAATGCTAGCCTTGAACACAAAGAGGCTCAGGGACAGCACCCGGGCCCAGAGTTCAAGCTCCAGGACTGGAAAAAATAAAAAAGGAGAACACGTAGGTCTGAAGGATATGAAAGACACCTTTAGAAATCTCCTTTGGGAAGACAACTTCCAAATCTTCTGTATGCTCTCGAATTTGTGCCACTATGAATATTCATACCTTTTCACTACTGCCATCATGTTAGAGATGCTGTGTGTAGGAATCAAAGAAAGAAATTATATTGAGAATTTCCAATGATAACTTTTTTGCTTGTTACCTTGGTTTGGGTCCCCCTCCCCACCTAACCTTTGCTAATCTTTAAAAATGGAGACTGAAGGAAGCTCCTTGCCAGGCAATAATATACCTCCAGGGAATGGAGTACATGGTCTCTTTCCTTATTTGGCATTGAAATACCATCGGGCTATATTAATCCAAGTGAAATACACTCTAGGAATATCTTTAAAAGAGTTTTGTAGCTACACTAGGTAACAAGGGGCCTATTCACTGAACCACAGGTTTTATATACCATGCCTTAAGCAAATAGAGGTGACCAGTGCTTGTGTTGTAGTATTCAAATATACCAGGGCCAAGTGTACAAGACTACCTAGAATTTGGGTACTCTTATATGTGTTGGCTTTATTTTAAAGATGTCAAGGGTGGTGACTACCATTCTTTGCTTATACATGACCAGGTCTGGGTTAGTTAAGGACAGTTGAGTGAGTGATCGCAGTGTGTATTTTGCTTGCCTTTAGTGAAACCTGTTGGGCTGTATAGCAGTTGCCACTGCTGTGGTATCATGGGAATACCACTGACCATAAAGCAGTTTCCTCAGCTGGAACAAAGTAGATAGCAGTCCCCCCTTCACTTAATGTGTGTAAGTGGGGGAGAGAGCATCACAAGAGAAAGTACTTGAGAGAGTGCCTTATAGTCCCTGAAAAAGCAAGGAATTGTGCTTGCAATCATTGGCATGATCACTGGAGAGGTTCCCTGGATGTTGATGATAATAAGGTCATTCAAAAAGAATAGATAGGTCACTTTGCCAAACAGAATTCTGTAGGGATTACAGAAACTCCTGCTTTGAGTCACCAAGTAAAATGAAGGACAGTGAAAAGTGTATTGTGTTTTAAATATTCATTTTATTTTCATATTCCGTTCTTTTTTTTAAATTAATACGTTTTTTATTGTGGAAAATACTATACAGAGGGGTTACAATTACATGAGCAAGGTAATGAGTACATTTCTTATCAAGCATTGTTGCCTTCTCCTCCCTTACCATCCCTCTCCTCCCATCTCCTCCCTCTGCCCCCCCCCCCCAGCCAAAGTTGTAAAGTTCATTTTTTGACATAGTATCTTGTACATTTCATTGTTGCAATGGGTCCACCTGTATCCCTATTTAAACAATTTGTTTTTTCCCTTCCCCTCCACAAATTATACCAACATCAAATACAGTGAAAACAGGAGTTATACCATGGGGGAGGGACATACAAAGCAACAGAAAAAAATCACCTTATAAATATATTAGAAACAATAGCAAGAAAGAAAAAAACACTTGTGTCCTTATCTTGGGGTTCATTTTGCCTAACATCAACTTATCTGACCGTTTCTGCTTGTCTCAGATATATACTAGTTATCGCAAATAAGGGAAACCATAGGACCTATGTTTTTTGGGGCCTGGCTTACTTCACTTAATATGATTTTTTTCAAATCTTTCCATTTCCTAACAAATGGGGTGGTATCATTCTTTCCGATGGAAGCATAGAATTCCATTATATATATATATATATATATATATATATATATATATATATATATTCACACACACACACACACACACACACACACACACACACACACATATCAGTTTCTTGATCCATTCATCCACTGAGGGGCATCTGGGATGATTCCATATCTTAGCGATGGTAAATAATGCAGCAATAAACATAGTTGTGCTGGTAGCTTTAGTATGGTCTTGTTTGTGATCATTCTGCTAAATGCCCAAAAGTGGGATTGCTGGGTCATAGGGGAGCTCTATGTGGAGTCTTTTGCGGAACCTCCATACTACTTTCCACAGTGGTTGAACAAGTTTACACTCCCACCAACAATGCAATAGGGTTCCCTTCTGTCCACATCCCCTCCAGCATCTGTTGTTATCACATTCCATTCTTAACCATCAGAACAGTTTCCCCTCAGTCCTAGTTCCTGTCACTTTCAAGTAAGTTCTCAGGCTTGGCTTAGTGAGGTTCTCACAGTTAAACACTTGCATTATCTTCCTTGACCTTCTCTGGAAGGCTGTTTCTCTGACTAATGCACTGTGGCCAGGGTTGAGAGCATTACTCATGGTGCATTTCCTAGGTAGGGATGTCGAGAATCAGTAATGGCCTAGATCAGAATATTCTCTGTGACCTTCTGCCCACTGCCCTCCTACCAATACCTAGTGATTCTGATTACTTAAGGACAGAGCTAAATATGACCGTGGTTCAAGTGTCTGACTCCCTCAGCACAGACATCTAACTCTGTGTCCCATGACCTCTTCCTCCCCTGCTGCCCAATAAAGCCAGTGCTTGGTAAAGATAGAAGAATGAAAAAACATCTTATTTTTATAGTACCTATACTAGTACAACATACATTTTTATTATCAATTGAACAAGGTACATATGGAGGGTTTTTTGTACATATGTTTTAAAAGGCAAAAGAGGAAAAAAGGATGAAAATAGGAAAGTTCTTAGTTCTCTTAAGTGAGTCAAAGGCTTTTGTTCAGAGTTTATTTATGATAGACTAGATATTGAAGATTACTTAAGAATTTGGATGGGAAATAATACTTAAGCACCAAAGAATATATCATAACAGAGTTATAGAATGCTGCCTAAAGGAAGTGGTTGACTTTAGGCCTAAGGGGAGCATAAACATAGAAGTGGAGCACAGGCATGTCAGAGAGAGGGCTGGCTGGCATCAGAAGCACCTGATCGTAAACACTGGCATGCTCTTTGCCCTTAGTAACGCCATAGAGACAGGAATATTGGGAGACTTCAGACTTTCAATGCCACTGAAAATTGTTCTCCTTTGTTGGAAATTCAACTTGACATTCAAATTTTAGTGTCTGTAGGGTTAGGGCTGGGACTGCCCCTCTGACTGTATAGCTTATAAAGTCATACGTGCCATTTAGTTAATAAAAGGGGATTGGATTATACAGCACTTGATTGAATGCTTAGACTTTTGAATCTAATTGAACGCCTTTTTGAATCCTAAACCAGCCATTTGCCCACTGTGTGATCTAAGCCCAATCCCCCCCTTTAAGAAACAAAACAAGCCCAATTCCCCCCTTTAAAAAACAAAACAAAACACTATCATAACACTAAACTAAAAAAGAATTGCTCTGAGGATTAAAGTAGCACCTGCAAAATATTTGACCTAGAGTTGTAAGTACAGCTGTTTTCATCTTCACTGGCATCATCATCTTCATCATAACATCAGCAGCAGCAGCAAAAGCATAGATGCCCCCCTGGTGCCAGTGGCTCATACCTTTTATCTTAGCTATTCAGAAGACTAAGAGTCTAAGGATTGAGGTTCAGTGCCAGCTGAGCAAAAGTCTGTGAGACTCCATCTTCAAAATAACAAACAAAACAACAAAAACAAAAACAGGATAAAGGCATGGCTGCTCAAAAAAAAAAGAGTAGTTGCCACTTGTGTAGTCAGCAAAATAGGACCATCCTGGAACTACCCTAACTCAATGCTAGGGTCTTTCCATTGGCACCACAGCCCAGGGTAGACACAGACTGCCAATGTGAACATATCATTTATGAAAAACTGTAGCAATAAGGTATAATGCCAGAATATTGAAAAGGAGCAGACATTCTAATTTTGGAAACTGGAGTCTATAATACACTGATCTCCAGCAAAATTTAGTGGATCATTGAATGATTGCTTATGAAATAATATTATTATAATATTATTTGGAGATAATATATGCTCACTAAAAGCAAACCATTCCTATATCTAACATTTCATTCCTTCACAGCTCATTGGATTGGTTATGAGGATATCAAAACATGGGTTTTTATTTCTGGGAGGAGTTTGGCAGGGATTCTTACAATATCCTGTCTTCTTATTGAGGGTTAATTAAGGAGATTCATAGCTAGTTGAATAAATATGTCCTTGCAGTTTTGAGCTGATTGATGGATTGATATCCATCTGGAAGGATGTCATGGTAAGCCTCAGGAATCTGTTTGTTGATGCTGTTCTGACCATTTTTCTCATTTAAACTTTTGATGGATGGACAAAAGATGTGCTTTTACAACAACTGGTTGACTGGAAGATGGAGGTAAGGGCAGATACATACAACAAGTAAGGCTGAATCCTAACATGATTTGTGTAGGTTGATGGATAGATTTGCTAAAAGCAACCATAGGTAGCATTTATTGAGTCTTTACTATAGGCTGGGTATAATGCTGAATGCTGTATGGATTCCCTCATTTAATCCCCGTAATAACTCTCTAAGGAATACACTATTAAGTTTCCACTCTAGGTGGCTAAAGAGGCACCGACATGTTAAGTCATTCACTCAAGTCCTATAGCTAAAAGAGACACATTTGGGGTAAACCAAAGCCAATGTTCTTAACTACTGTAATATAATACAAGGGATAGCAAATCAAAATTTTACAGGAGTCAATGTAAGTCCTAAATATAGACTAGCAAAATCTTATGGTATATTCTAAACAAAGAATGTGGGAACTTTACTTGATTACAAGTAATAGAGAAATGTTCTAGGAATGTTAGTTAAAAAGAAACATAACATGAATCAATATTGTCATGTGATACCTAATTTACAAAAAGAAGAGGTCAACTAGTGGGTACCAGTAGCTCATACCTGTAATGCTAACTCCTTAGGAGATCAAGAATAGAAGGATCACACTTTAAGAGTGGCCTGGACAGAAAATTTTGCCAGATCCCTTCTCAACCCATAGCTCTGGATATGATGGTGGATGCCTAGCATTCTAAGCTATTTGAAGGGCTGAAAAAAAAAAAGTGCCAATAAAGAGCTGGAGGCATGGTTCAAGTGGTAGACCACCAGTCTGGCAAGCATGAGACCTTGAGTTCAAACCTAGGTGTCACAAACAAACAAACAAACATTAAAAAACAAGTAAAATACATGATGTGTTTTTAAATAGTACCATTATGGACCAGGAGTAGCAATAGTTCTTCTACTGTAGTAATGTGTGTTTAGCATACTAAGTTAGGCCAGACATCAAGTGGGTCCTTCACTGTTGTAATTAGAGGAGAAAGTCTGGATTTATATCCTTAGAGGAAGAATGGTGAACTCACAATGTTGCCTTGGAAAATAGAAAACCAAAGGGGACTAGGAAGATCACCTTCCTGTTCCTAACAGGGTCATATGAAGAGAGAAAGTAAACTTTCCCCGTATTTAAGAGAGCCCAGAGTCATTTTCTTCTCATTCCTGATTGAGAAGTAGAATCGAGCATTAGTTTGATAATAAAATAGTAGCATTATTCCAGGAAAACTATATTGGAAAATGTGGCTTGATTTGTGGCTTCAAGCCCACTTTTTGTTCCCTCTCCTTCCCTTTTTAAATTAAGTGCTTTAGAAATCAGGCAAGGAAGTTGGACTCCTAGAGCAGGCCTGGCCTTACTCTTTTAGCATTAGGTGGGGAGGGGTGTTGTTTAGATGACTGCGAAAGCCCCTCCCTAAGATTCTCCTGAGATCAGTTAAGACATTCGTTGGTAAACAGCAAAAATTCCAAGTTAAGCAAGTCAGTAGTTTCAAGACTTTGTTTGAGCAATGACGGCCAATGTTCTGAGTGCTGTGGCTTGTCATGTTCTTGGGGTGGCTTTGTGCCAACTGTTTGTTCACTAGTGTTTTGAGTTAAAGGGAATGACAGTCTACAAATTTATGCACATGGTACTCACAGAATAGAAGTCCAACTTCTGGGCTCTAATACTCACATGCAACAAATATAGAGCTCTGTTCTTCCCCCAGGACTCAATTTCGAAGCCTCATTATTCCATTGTGCTGTAGTAAGAATTTCCCAGTTTTGTGGGCAATCTGTGAAACCCGCCTTCCCATAATTTCAGCTTTGTTGTTGTTTTGCTTTAATACTTTGAATTAAATGAATCCTTAGGGGTTCCAATTATAATCATGGAAAAAAGAACTTGGAGTTCTGAGAACATAAAGAACAATTTGTTTTCCTCAGTTAGGTATGTAGGACTTTAGGATTTGGTTATCATTTTCACAACAGTTTCAAGAAAGATTACTCATCTCTGTGATTTCTCAAGAGTGAGAAGGTATACTTGATTCTCTCCTGAATTATCAAAATGACCTTGTATTCCTATGTGGCCTTGTAAATTTTGCAAAGTGCTGTTTTACACACACTAATCATCACAAATAGTCCTGTGGAAGTAGAGCAGAAGAGGCAAGGTAGGTATAATTGTCCCCATCAAGGAAAAAGGGAATGTGACTCACAGAGAACACTGGTGGTGACAATCACAACAAGCATTTCCTGAACATGGCTTCCATGCTAACTTCCTGTAGTAACACATTTGATCCTAATACTTATTCCCTGATTTAGGGACATCATTATCCCCATTTTGAGATGGAGAACCTTTGCGCAGAGAGTTATGGTCATGCGATAAACAGTAAATGCAAAAGCCAGATTTAGATCTAGAATTTCTGACTCTAAATTTCATGCTCTAAATCACTAGATTATCACAACTAAAAAGGTTATAAACCTGCCCGAGGACATTGGCTGCCCAGGGCCTAGGCAGAGTGAGAGCCTATATTTTAGAATGTGTAGCCCATCTTCTACATCCTGGGTGGCCAAATTTTATCCTTATGACATAGAGGAAACTCCTGAGTACTAAAGAGAAGCTCACACTCCTAAGAGACTTTTGTCTAATATTCTCTTTGTATTCTCTTTCTTCATGATCACTTCCACTCCTCTCACTATCTTCATTAGCTAATGAAGGTAGTTCTTGTCTAATAGTAATTCACATGTGCGTTTGTGCCAAGTATACCTATTATACTATATTATACTATATGCTAAATATACTCAATATATTCAATATACTCAAAGGCAGTATATTTCACAACAGTTTGGGAGAAATAAGTTCTCATAGTAACTGTAGTAGAAAGACAAGAGAGTCAATGGTATTCAGTGGAGAGCTCAAACCAACCTTTGGTAGCAGACAAGAAGATTGAAAGTCCCAGCTCAGCCTCTTACTAATAAAGGAATTATAGATGAGGTACTGAAACTCACTCAAAACCTATTTCTGCATTTTAAAATGGGGCTAACACTTGGTGCATGGGTTTGTTAGAGCCAATGGGAAAGGTAGTCAAGTGTCTTCTGGGAATGGATTATGGTAAGAGGGTTCTTGTATTTACCTGATTTAGTCCTCCTGATAGTCCTGTGACATATGATTATTAAGATCACTTGACAAATAAGGAACAGAACCTCAAGATATTCGAAACTTTCCCAAAGTGCAATCAAATGCATTTTCTAAATACTGTGAGATATTCTTAAATCTCCCCCAGAAGGGTCCCCCAGGTAAGGCTGACAGAGTCCTCCAGGCCTAAGTTCCATCATCTTAGTAGTTCCTTCATCAGTTTATTTACTGCTATAAAATTTAATTTAGAATGACAGTGAAATATTTTAAAATCTGTGAAATATTCTTCTGTTGAATGGATTTATATATGACCTCCTTCAGGGATCAAGGGGAGTGTAAATACATGGATAAGACTCCCACATCCTTAGACCTCCTCACTGTCATCCACAGGAGTCAAGGGGAGTCTGGCCATTAATCCCTTTGTGATCTCAGAAATCACCAGTATTTGCCTCGAGCAAGGTAACTTTGTGATAGCTTTGATCAGTTTTAAGTTGTATCAGCAAACTCTCCCATGTTCCCAACTCCTTCCTGAAACTTTTCTTTCACTTGGAGGTGGGCTGAATGCTCTCCTCATTTCTCACTGATGCTTTTCATTCCCCTCTAAGAGCTCCTGGCTTAGAAACTCGTGTGATCAGTTATAGTTAGATCTCAACAGCTTAATTCTACACAGTATAGACATATGCGTTTGGTTAATATGGAGTTTGTGGCTCTTTTATGAAGAAAGTTGCTAATGGACTCTTGATCAAGAACGCAAGTGCTTTTTGGTGAGTCAGTACAGTACTCTATGATGGTAGTGTGTGGTCAGGGGGAATGGGTTCTACTTCCATCAGGCTGACCAAGAGCTTGGATCTGAACCCATTCAGAGTCAAGGACTGCTGTATTAGCAAGTGGAAACATAGTCCCTGCCCTAGAGTGGAATTCACAAGCTTTATTTCTTGGTGGGATTGTGTGGCTATGGGCCAAATTAAATTTGATGTATCTCACTTTCATATGACCTTGTGGAGCAATGGGACAAGAAGAATGTGAGGCAGAGAGTTGGGCATTCATATAGAAGAACATATTTCTAAAAAGGTAGAAATCATAGGTGAGTCAGTGTTCAGAATATAAAGTGTTCATCTACTTAATTTAGAAAGGACCAACTTGGCAAGGCCTTTGACTTAAAGTTAGGCTCAAATAACTAAGAGAGCCTTGTTGGGCTTCTCCCATAATTCTTAGTAGTTAATAGAGGTCAGAACTATTCCTTATCTGTGCCAGGTCTTTAGATTATAGACCTAATGGGGATATAACTTTAATGCTGTATAGTTAAGCCAACCTCACACTATTTACAAGACATGTCATACAACACTGAAAACAAGAAATTAGAGTACATGGAAACTATGCTACTAAAATTAAGCAGCAAAAGGAAAATTAATGTAAGCCAGTAAGTCACAGCCTGACTTGTTTTAGCAGCTGACCATGGGCAATGGAGCCAAAAACAATTTTAAGACTTGTTCTGTCCTGACTTGTAAAGATTATTTGATGTTGCCCCTCACCTCCACCGCTCCAAATGAGCACCAGGGGTTAGGAAAAAGATTGCAATGTTGCCTGGCTTATTTCTGGTCTAACTTTGATTCTGGCTTCAGCAAAGTACAAAGTTTATTTTTTGTTAAGTGTTCGTAACAGTTGACAGTACATTTATAACAGTTTATGTGACTGAAAATAATATTTGTGATACTCTGAGGATGGGTACTAGATAAACATATGCTTGTTAGAAAACAATCTAATCTCTGAGTGATGACTTAATTTTGAGACTACCTGAATGTGAGTGCCATTGTTATGGCATTGACATGGATCTCCTGTTTATTCAATCAAGTGACAGATATCAGTTCAGATGTATAATTATGATGTTAGTACATTTATCTTTCTTTAGGGACAGAAAGCACAGTAAAGAACTGTGAAAATTGGCTTGATTATAAAATTTATACATCTATGTTGAAAAATTGGACAACTAACATATTTTACAAAATAATATCATAGTGTAAAGTTTGTGATATTTTCTGTATGAAAATAGGATGTGTTAGATGGAGTGTGTATATATACACTATGTGTGTATACATGATTGCAACCTAGCACCATTAGACACAGTAGATTATGCAATTAAAATAGTAGTTGTCATGGATATAGGGGGAAACACTAAAGTGCTAAGTCTGATGATAGGGCTGTGGGAACATATTTTCAGTGTGATGGCTTGGGTAGGTAAATGGAAAGCTGACACTGATGATTTAGAATTAGGGAGCAAATATAAAATATTCAAAAAATTAAAGAGAAGGGCAACTTCTCTTTAGCTAAAGCCCTCATCCTGGGAGTGCTGTTGACAAAGCACATGAGTCTTGTGTATCCCTTCTTCATTTGGAATAGGAAAAATTGACAGTTTTCTCCCATGAAGGGTTTTTTATGAAGGAAACCAATAAGAAATTTGAATTATTTTAAAGATACTTGTTTTAACATTAACATAGTTGGACTTTTCTTGCTCTGTAACAGGTCTTTCCTTTTATTCCACTTAAAATAGAAACAGTTGGGCACCGGTGGTCCACACCGAAATCCTTGCTACTTAGGAGTTTGTAACCTGAGGATCATGGTTTGAAGCCAGCTCAGGCTGGAAAGTCCAAGAGACTGTAATTAGCCACCAAAAAGCCAGACATGGAGCTGTGGCTCAAATGGACAACTCTAGCCTTGAACAAAAGGGGATAGTGCTCAGACCCTGAGATAAGCCCTCAGACTGGGAAAGAAAGAAAGACAGACAGACAGAGAGAAAGACAGACAGACAGACAGACAGACAGACAGACAGACAGACAGACAGGAAAAAGAAAAGACTGTGCTTTAGATTGACACAATGACATATTCACAGATGTGGCTGTGTTGGTCTTTGTGACAAATGCCTAAAGAACAACTGAGGATAGATTTATTTTGGCTCACAATTACACAGTTCAGCCTATGATCACCTGGTTCATAGTTCTTGACTGCAGGAGTACATCACAGCAGAGGAAAACGATTCACCTCATAGCAATGACATGATTAGCAAGCAGAGTGACTGAGAGAGGAATGATACCTAAGATTCATCCTTCCAGGAGACCCCCTCCCCATATCACCAACTTCCTCATCTACTTCTCCACTATTCATCTACTTCCATCTACTGCTCATCACTTTCCCACGTTGCCCTCATATTATGGCTCCATCAGATGGATTTGTTTATTGATATGCTCAGAGCCCTGAGGATCCAATCACTTCCCTAATGCCCTTTAGCAGAAACTAAGGCCCAGTACGTGAGCCTGTGGAGAACATTTTATGTTTGTATCTTAAGCAAATGTTCTTGAAAAGTTCTCAAGCCTCTATTGTTTTTTTTGAGACCTCTAGTCCCTTCACCCTTTGTTAAACTCTCATTGTATCTGTTCAAAGTCCCTTATGTTATCTTCTGAGCTCTCTGCTTTCTGCTATGCCTTCCAAGAAGATGAAAAGCAGCTGGTTGCTGTTCTCCACTTAAGAATCCTCATATACTTGAAGAAATTGTTATGTAACAACCCCCCTTGATTTGAGATTTTTTTCAGATAGATTCATTCCCATCACTTTGAATCACTCCCACATAAATCTTATTTTCCAATTCTAATCAGCCTGAGCTTCCCTTTAAACCATCTGGATTCCAGAATGTGGTACTATGGTCCATCAGGCCTGCCCAATTGCTTTAAAAAATACTGTTTTGTGATTCCAAAGAATCCCTTCTTGTGAATCTCATTGGCCTGTTTGAATTTTTATTTATAATTTTGAGATATAATTCATATACCATAAAATATACTCTTTTCTTCCTTCCTTTCTTCTTTTATTTTTCTTTTTTTCTTCCTTTCCTTCCTTCGTTCCTTCTCTTTCTTTCCCTCCTTTCTTTCCTTCTTTCTCTATCCCCTTCCTTCCTTCCTTCCTTCCTTCCTTCCTTCCTTCCTTCCTTCCTTCCTTCCTTCCTTCCTTCCTTCCTTCCTTCCTTCCTTCCTTCCTCTTTCTCTCTTTCTTTTCTTTCTTTCTTTCTTTTTTTCTTTCTTTCTCTTTCTTTCTTTCTGTCTCTCTTTCTCTCTCTTTTCTTTTCTTTCTTTCTGTCTACCTGTCTTTCTTTCTTTGTCTGTCTTTCTTTCCCTCCCTTCCTCCGTTCCTCTCTTCCTCCCTTCCTCCCTTCCTCCCTTCCTTCCTTCCTTCCTTCCTTCCTTCCTTCCTTCCTTCCTTCCTTCCTTCCTTCCTTCCTTCCTTCCTTCCATTTCTCTCCTCTAGTACTTGAATCTAGGGCTTGAATCCAATGCCTTGGCACTGTCCCTTACCTTTTCTGCTCAAGTCTAGGTCTCCATCACTTGAACTCCACTTCTGGATTTTTGATGGTTAATTGGAGATAAGAGTCTTAAGGACTTTTCTTCCTGGGCTGGCTTCAAACGATGATCTAAAGATCTCAAGCTTCTGACTAGTTAAGAATATAGACATGAGCCATAGGTGCTTGGCAATAAACTCATTTTGAAGTATATAATTCAGTGAGATTTTTAAAAAGTTATGTTCACTAGGTTATATACCTATTAACATTATTATCTAGTTACAAAAATCTCCATCACTGCTAAAGAGAAATTTAATAATCATTAGCTGTCATTCCCCAATTCTTCCTTCTCCCCACCAGTTCATGGAAGCCATCAATCTCTTTTCTATTTAATGGATTTATAAATTCTAGAAATTATCTAAAAATAGAATCATTTATTATATACTCCTTTTTGTGTTTGGTTTCTTTCTTTTAGCATAATTTTTAAAGATTAATCCATATTATAATATGAATTAAGATTCTATCTATTTTTATAGCTGGATACTATACTGTTGTAAAGGCAACCCACACTTTATTTTTTTCCTTAATTATTAAATTCAGAGCTCTTAATGTCAAATAATCTACTCCATTATTCTCCTAGGACTGCTCTGTCAATTTTGACTTCTGAATGTTACTTAGCCTTTTAATTATTTTTTCTCCAATTTAATAAGGATGTCTCAATCCTAATTTCACTGCTCAGCATGATATTAGTTATATACTGAGGAAATATCCTAAAGCTAATCTGCACAAAACATTACTTATTTCATTTTTAGAGTAGATCCTTATCCAGTTTTCATTCCTCAAGTTAAACATTCACTACAATGTCTTTACTCTTTTACATGTGATAACGAGTTGCCTAGTTATCTAAGGTATAGGAGGGGTTGGTGCAGGTATTTGACATATGATGTCATGGATGGGGAACCATCTGTTTCCTTTGCCTAAGGATTCTCTCCTAGGAACATGAGACAGATTTGAATTGATGTTTTGTCTGTATCATTTGCCAGGAGTTGTACTTCAACTATATTATCTATTCGATGAAATAGTAGTACTAACCTCATAGGGTTGTGACTTCTACAAGACACTTAAAAGTAATGTTTGGCACATGAAATGTGCTCAATAAATGGTTATTATCCTTGTGTAAAAAGAAATAAAAGCTATAGTGAGCCATAGTATCAAGGAGACAAAATGGATAATAATCCTAAATTTAAGAGCAAAGTTAAATCTACAGAGAAGGCCTAGAGAACATGTAATAATATTTTCTTATCTAATTTTAGTAATCTTTTTGGAAGTAACTATGTTGAAAGTTCCATTGATAGAACTGTTTTTCTTGCTCAAATACTAATTGGATAAAAACCTTCTTGAGGGCTAGAACTCCATTTTCTGTTCCTCTCTATACCCGGAAATATCTCACAAAATGACTGTACAGAGTGGTTGTCCGAGAAGGTACCAGCTTATTGTCCATTATAGCACTCAAGATGCCATCCTTGGTTCTTTTCTTCATTGTACGTGTATAGATTATGCTTATGAAATCAACCCATTCCTGGCCAGTCCCACATCTTTACCTTGTGTCAACTACTCTCCACCACTCCAAGCTAATGTGTCCTAGTGTGGGCTGAGCATCTCTCATGAAGTGTTTGGTGGCTCCCTGCAATTCAGAATGCTTGAGTTTAAACAGTTAGTCTTTCTGAAGTGACTACCTATCACATTTTCCCTATCTTGTTTAGTGGTAGATTTATTATCTGTGCAGTTGTCCTAGGTCACAATTTTGTGACATACAAACTCTCCTTTTCTTTCCTCTTATATCCAGTTGAGTTTGCTTACATTCTATTATCTCCTTCTTTGGGATCCTTTCCAAGACAAAGATCCAATCTTATTACTTACTATCTCTGCCTATGCTAAGGCATGATTTAGGATACATATGTTTTTAATAAATATCTAGTGAGCAGGAATTTTTTTCTATAGCTTTTCATTTTCTGTTGAGAGGACAGCACACTCACAAACACATGTGTGCCTGCAAGCACATACAGAGAATATTCTTCAGCTCTTATTCAGTTCTTTAACTCCCTCAGTCTATTGGTAATATTGTTATGTAGCCCAAGCCTGCAGGCATGTGTAATTGTTAAAGAGATGTGGATTGAGAATTCTGTCTTGATAATTCATAATTTCTTTTGGACAGTTAAGCCACATACCTCCTTCTGTCAAACCATTCTCAACTATTTCTCAACCACTTTCTTTTTCCTTTGTTAGCTATTTTTTATAAGAAAGAAAGAAAGAAAGAGAGAAAGGGAGAAAGAGGAAAAAAAGAAAAAAGAAAATCCTAAGCTAAGAAACCATCTTGGCTTTGACGAGAATAGTTTGGATTCCCAGTTGACCATTTTCCATTCTGTCACGAAGATATATTTGGAGAACAACAAATAACCCCTAGCCTTGCTATTGTTTCTTTATGGTTTATGTTTCATGTTCTGCTGCTTAGCCAGCAGGGAGGGAAGCATACTGACAAACCCAATTTCTGTAGCTGTGTTGATATCACCCATGATTCAAAACCACAGTGAAAAATTACAAATGAACTTCAGTCACATTTTTTTGTTCTTTTTTTTTGTTGTTTTTTTCAACTAAAAAACACACAGACAAAGAAGTTCCATCTTTGGTAAGTGGGACCAAACAACCCAGGTATGGAATGAAGAAAACAAAATTGTGAATCCATAGTGAACTTATTGAAACTATAAAAAAGCAAGTAACTTTGTTCCCTGGATTGCCAGATTTTTATCTACCTCTCTTGATGCAGTGTCATCCTATACAGACTTGTTGGGCTAATTAGTTGTTTTCTCAGCCAGAGGTTGCACTGAAAAATGGTGTGACTCTGTTTCAGGATTTGGATGGCTCTTAAGAACCAATTTCAATTGGAAAAGCTATTGTAAAAATAGCATCTCTTTAGGATCCGACTTCCTTATTTCCCAATCATTTCCTTTGCCCGTGTTTCATTAGCTGTCTTAAGTGGTGCTGTTTTGCCTTCTTCTGCTCAGGGCTCACCTCTGCTCGGCAGATCTCCCTTCCACTTGAGCACCAGTTAAAAAACCTTTAATTTTTCTACGTCCAACTTAAATATCACCTCCTCTAAAAAACCTTTTAACTTCTCATTATGCTCTGTAAGCACCTAGTTTGTACATAGTGGGTATCCAATAAGTATTTATTGATCTGATGTTACTATCAGGCTTAGAAAATTACTAATTTTGTACTACCATGATCTTATTTTTTATGTAAACAGCAAAAGAATGCTTATAAGTTATTTTCTTTTATACCTCACAAGGGAAAAGTATTTGTTAAACAAGAAAACACAAGGGAAAAGTATTTGTTAAACAAAATCAGACATACGATTGTGCAATTTAGAAAAGTATTCTTGTAAACATGGTAATTTCAGAAAAATTATGCAAAGAAACTGAAAACACCAGAAGGATAGTAAATGATTAGTAAATTGTACTTCAGCAATGCTTGATTCTTAGATATCACTGAATTACTTGAACTACTAGAGTAACAGTGATACACAAAAACAAACCTATTTATTCATACTTCATACACACTTTAGAATTCCTATTCAGCCTATTGGCTTTCATGCAGATGTTTCATCTAATTTCTTATTAAAATTAGTTATTCCTGATTGCTTGGAGAAATAGAAACACACTGAGAACCGGGTGGCCAGAAGTTCAAGTTTAAATTTCTTATGAAGAAGCTTCAAATAACCTATGAAGAAGCTACAAATAACCTACTTTCTGTCCAGATGAAGGTGGCCTATATAGCTCTACAAACCGAAGTATGATCATGCTATGCTAGTTTAGAGAAGTGTTCTGCAGGAACCATGGCACAAACAGCTTGCCAGGAGACATTCATAACATAGGTGGAAATTGTGCCCAGTTCTGCAGTTTGTAATTAATGGGGAGGAGTTGAGTCTAGAGGTGGCTGAGAGTTCAGCCACAAAGGTGATTAAAGGATTGGGAAATATGAGGGAATTTAAAGAAAGTAGGATTACTCAGCATGGAAAGAAAAGAGGATAAAGGGCAATTTAATAGCAATTTTCATGTATACAAGATGTTTAGTACACAGTCACCAGAGTTTTCCATATTAGCTGAGGACAGCACAAAGTGCAAAATGAAGGATCTGAGATATGCATAAAGAAGGGTCTACTGACAAGCAGAATTGAAGTGCATTACTGAGATATATGTAAAATTTTAATCTCTGGGGTTATATGGGAGTGTGTGTGTGTGTGTGTGTGTGCGCACACACACACTCACATACTTATTTTCTCTGGGTGTTTTCTTTTGTACATGTGGTGCTAGGAATCAAACATCAAACCCAGGGCCTTATGCATGCTAGGCAAGCATTTTCTAACACTGAGCTCTCCCACAGTCCCCACATTGTCACTTCAGAAACTCTTCTTTACAGATTTCAGCAAGGAGCAAAACATCAAGTGAGGAGACAGTGCGATATAGTTTCATTCCTCTAAAATTGTCCTACTGATCAGATTATAATGCCATTAATTATATTAGTGTTAAGAATAATTAGTGTTTATTAAGGCTGTACCAGCATTTAACTAAATTCTTTGCATACATTGTATTTTATTTTTATAATAAATAATTATTTCATCCCCATTGTATAGAGTTTAAAAACTGAGACTAAAGGTAGGTCAATAACTTGTCCCAGGTCACAAAATAGCCAATGCCAGAGTCACTATTTAAATTTAAACTCAGATGTCTTAGCTTTAAAGCCTATAGCTCATGATCTTTTTCAATGTAGCTCCCTCCTCCCCACCTTTGGCAAGACTACCTTAGTAGTCATAATGATTTATCAGACTTACTAGGTAGTATGCTTAGCTGGTGAAAATGTTCCATGTTGCTAGTAATCAATGCATATAGCTTAATTGATAATTGAATCATTATTGTTACTAAACTTGTCACTTCATTTCATTGCCTTGGCCACCATGTGAAAATTTACTCCAAGACTGAGATTTAACATTTTTAGAAATCTTTGGTTCTTTTTTTTAAAGGAACTTAATTCTATTCATTTTGTGTTTGTCCCTATTATAGCTCTGGCATTTCAGACATGTTTGATAAATTTGTGTTGGCTGGGATCAATGAATGAGAATTTAGTACCTATTAAATATGGCTTTGTTGTGAAGCATTTACTCTAATGAAGGGAACTTGGGACACAGATAATTTGAACTATGGATGTAGTCTGACCACTGAGCAGCTGTGTGAATCAGTTATCATGACTTCTTGACTAACCACTCACATACAATCTGTCCTTTGCAAATAATGGAATTCACTCCAAATAGTTGCTAGAATCCCTTCTAGGTCTCAACTTTTGTAGCTTTCTGCCAACTGTTCCTTGTCACTACTATGGAATCTAAGGATCTATTAGATTTGGGAAGAAGAGTCTAATATTCTCTAAAAATACTAGGAAAATTCTGAATTTACAAACAGCTCCTCAAGGTCTACTGCTTCGTAAGTTCAAAAAGACATGATTTATGGAATAGCTGATATCATCCTTTGCCAATGAGGAAAATTGACAACTAAACCTAGATTTTATGTATGTTCACTTGTAACCAGGCTTCTGTTCTCTCACATTTTACCTGTGTATGTTTCAGTCTTATATTTTGACTTACAAGTTGTCTTACTGGTCAAGCTAACGTACTTTATAAGCTAGGAAGTGGAGAACCTAGTCACTATTGTTTCATTGTATTCTTGGCCTGCCTAAAGAATTCTTGGCAATTGGGATTTCTTATAAAACTTTCCTGGAGGGACCTTTGTGAATAAATGAATAGCATATTACATTTTAGAGTAAGAACCAAGATGATGAGATAATTTTTGAGAGTTCTGGGCAATCCTTAATTCAAGTAAAACTGAGACATTATAGAAGATACCTTGGCTTACTCATGAACAATAGGACAGCTCTAACAACACAGGGAACAGAAACAAAAAGACATATCAGGTCACCACCGCTGGGATGACTCCATTCCACATATTTTCTGATCTTAATTGTGCAGTTAATAATTCATATTCCCAGAAGAGTGCTTAAATTATAAGCCTACCTCTTAGCCAAGGGAAGGACCTATACCCATAAAGACAACTTCACCAACACTGATCATTATAAATGTAGGTGTTACCCAAATCCAAACCAGAGTGTTTCTTCCATATGAAAGGAAATCTCAAAGACAGATGTCCACTATAAAACCTATTGTAGGGGAGTTATCCAGTGAGGGAATTCAATTTTTCAGCCAATAAAATGGATTGTGATATAGAAGATTCTGCTTCTAGAGTAGTTGCCAATAAAGATTTATCCACTTTAATTGTTCTCAGCTGGGCTTTTAGTGTTCTTTTTCTGCCAATGTACTTTTAGTATAACAATTAGCAAGAGGCATCTTTAGTCAGTCTATAATGACTTGGAACAGAATGAATTCTTAAAATTTCTTTGAATACAATAAAATATCATAATCATAATCAGCAAAATTAAGATGTCGGAATAACATCCCAGTAATTTTCTCACTTTTGACTGGTATGGAGTAAAAAGACTTGAGTCTTTGATGGCTTTGACTAAGTGACTGACTTTAAATGAATTACAGAAGGGGTAGTTCTGCTTCTATATGCTGAAAGATTTGTAACAAGAAGCCATATTGCAAATAGTAGATTATAATAACAAAGAGGATTTTAAAATGAGGATAGCACATTGATTTGGAATGTTTTCTCATCTGTATTTACTTATTTCTAAATATTTTCCCTCATGCTTTCTTTTTCAAGTGAATGACCAGCTGTGTGCCACCTTTTTCTTTTCTCTTTATGTCTGTTCCTGATTTTTTTCTTCTTAATCATTTCACTATCCTTCCTCCAATCCTTTTTTCTCTCTAATAAATCTCTTCTCCAACTTTATTTCATCTCTGCCTTTCATTTCCTTATTTGTAACTTCACTTTCTTTTCTTGAAGTTCTCTTCCATTTCCCTTCTCCTCCAACCCTCCATTCTAATGCCCCATGTCCAAACTTCGTATGTCCATGCTGTGAATCCCCAATGTGTTTACTGACCTGTGTGCAAAGGACAAAATCTCCATGCCCCTCCATGCCAGTACAGTGAAGAGCAGCAGCTGTCATTGCTCAACAAGTTTCTTGTGACCCATGAATCAATGGATAAAAACAATTATGCACATGTGTGTGTACAAGAATGACAACACTTGCTGGATAGAGAAGTACTGGATCTTTTCTAGGAGAAAGAGAATTAAGCAGAAAGCTTTTCCTACATGTATTTCTTTATTGCATTAGTGGATGAGGTCCTATGATTATATAAGAAAAATAGAAATAGTCAAGAGAGAAATAGGTATAGGAAACCAATAAACAACCATGCCTCAGAGTATCCTGCTGACACAGTGCTGATGGCAGACACAAGGAATGTATTACAGATGCAGTGATAGAACAGAAAACAAAACCAGAAGAGACAGTCATAATAGTCATAAAAACCCAGGTCATTCACATATTTAAATAAAATGAAGAAGAAAGAAGGAAGAAAGTGGAAGGACAAGAAAATGGTATAAGCCAGGTGCTGGTGGCTCAGGCTAGTAATCCTAGCTTGCTTCTCAGGAGGCTAAAAACTGAGAATGGCTATTTGAAGCTAGCTCAGGCCGAAAAGTCTTTATCTCTCATCAACCACCTGGAAGTGGTTTACTCAAGTGATAGAGTGCCAGACTTGAGCTGAGTTCAAGCCCCAGTACCAGCTCCATTCTCACTCCCCCAAAACAAACAAACAAAAAGGAAATGGAGGTAGAAGCATAACCAGTGGCTAGATGAGAAAAATAGATGAGGAAAAATATAACACCCTCTTTGTATGATAAAATATCTAATGTTAAACAACAAACTAGGGGAAATTAACCATTCACTTGTGTTGTCTATAGTACTTTAGGAATATAAAACCTAAATAATAATACAATAGTTTGCTTCTTTCATTTTTTTTTGTTGGTCACGGGCTTGAACTCAGGGCCTGATCTCCGTCCCCAAGCTCTCTTGCTCAAGGCTAGTGCTCTACCACCTTGAGCCAGAGTACTACTTCCCATTTTCTGGTGGTTAATTGGAGATAAGAGCCTCATGGACTTTCCTGCCCAGGCTGGCTTTGAACCATGATCATCAGATCTCAGCCTCCTGAGTAGCTAGGATTACAGGTGTGAGACACCAGTGCCTGACTCAATAGTTCATTTTTATTTTATTTATTTATTTTTATTTTTTGCTGGCCCTAGGGCTTAACTCAGGGCCTGGGTACTGTCCCTGAGCCTCTTGGTGCTCAAGGCTAGTGCTCTACCACTTGAGCCACAGCACCATTTCCAGCTTTTTCTGAGTGGCTTACTGGAGATAAGAATCTCACAGAATTTTCTGCCTGGGCTGGCTTTAACTGTGATCTTCAGATCTCCTGAGCTACTCCTCCTGAGTAGTGGGGATTACAGGCATGAGCCACAAACACCCAGCCCAATAGTTTATTTTTTTAAAGTGACTTCAGTTCTTGGCAGTACTTCCTTACAATTTTAATGTTCGTTTTGTTTTTTAAATCCTTATTTACTCTCTTTATGTTTTTGTTAAGTTAAAAGATCATTACAGCAAATGATATGTGGGTACATGTGCTATGAGTAGAAAACTCATAGCATGCGCTTCACTAAAAAACTGTACATTGATCAGAAAACAGTCTCTTGGTATCGGATCCAAACCCTGTGAGTATTATTTTACAACTCTATAAATTGTAGGCAACTGATTACAATACAAAATAATTCTGCGCCGTTTAATAAAGTGTAAGATGGCTTGCCTTCCTCACAGTGGAGGAAAAAAAAGTGACTTCAGGACCTGGATCTGGCTCAAGTGGACGAACACTTAAGCTCGAAGCCTGAATTCACTCTCTGGTACTGGACAAAAGAAGAAAAGAAGTAATCGCAAAAAATCAAGTTCCCAATAAAGAAAACTGGAAGAATTTGGATAGATAAGACAAGGAACACTGGCAAGTGATCCAAATCTTAACGTGATTTTAAATTGTGCTCGCATGGTAACAACCTGCAAAACAGTAAAGAGAGGTGATATCTACATCCTGAGTGTTGGGAAAGCAACCTGGTGGAACAAAGGAACAGACCCATCGGACTGCTTGCCAAGTACTGTGCTAGGTACTTTGCATACACTTCTAATTTAAACCTCACTATGCATAAAAATGGAGCCAAGGCCTGAGAATGTTATCCATTGGGAGGAAAAAGCAGAGGGGATTTTCTGAGCTCGTTCCCGAAGTCATGAGACTCTGGGGGAATTACTTTGGTTTCTGTCAAGTTCGAGTGAACAGCCAAAGGCAGCAGACGGAGGATATTGTCAGAGTTAAATCACCCAGCTAGAGCTGTTCTGTCTTATTGCAAGGTCAGAGGACCATAGCAAGCGGCCAAATGTTTTCAACTGTGGAAATCCCCAAACTTTCCAACGGCTGCTGTCCCACAGCTCTGAGGCTTTACTCACAGGATGGCTCTTTTCCAGCTTTCAAATCTCTCCAAGTTGATTAATCATTTTCTTGTTCTGACTCATTCAGGCCTCTAGAAAATAGTCAAGGTACGGAATGGGCTGTTTACATCAAGGAGGTCAGAGAAATTGGTGTGATCAGAGTGCATTTAAAAATCCTAGGTGATACTTCCAAAAGCCTTTAAACACTTTAAACACACTATCCTTGGATGCTCACGTGGGCTGTGGCAACTGAATCTTCCTATTCATCAGGAAACTTGGGTATGTGTGAGTAGTTTAGCGTCTTTATGTAAAATGAAGTGTTACAGGCTAGTTGCTTAGACAGTCAGAATTCCATTGTGACAGCTTATTTTTATAGCTATTTAGACCGACTGTGGACCAGTTCATAACCTTTTAACAATAACAACTGCAAACACATACAGAATGCTTATTTGTCAGGCACTTGCAACCTGTTCTCCCTCACACCGTATTCATCTACTTTCAAGATCCCGTCTAAGTGTATGTCGTAATTACATTATTTTTGTATAGTTAGTATTCTTCATCAAGAAGTTTAAGGAAATACTGTTCATTTTTAGTTTTATGATTTTATTTTGGGATCATAGTGCAAAGTCTATTCTCTTATTTTTGTAATTCATTCAAGTCTCGGCTTACTCATTGAGTTCATGGATGTTTATCAAGTGTCTTAGTATATTGGTCATTGGCAGTATGAGATATCACCCGAGACCTGATATTATCCATTGTGTTTGTGCTTCATGATTTCTATAAGCACAATTCTTGAAAAAATTCAGAAGAAGCAGAAAATATTCTGGCAAAGGAAAGGTGACTGAAGCTCCAACAGTAAATAAAAATTTGTCTAATTGACAACTCTTGATAGGAGTGTCATCAATGCAGGGAACATCTTGTTCAAATGCTGAGTGGTGTGAAGCAGCATAGCATGTTCAGGGAAAAGCAAAGCATTATAGTTATGGAAAAATAAAAGTAAGTCAAAGTAAGATTGTATTGCACCTTGTAGAGCAGACGTTTTATAAGGGCATATGAGTTTTTAAAGAAAGAAAGTGACTTCATTTCAGTATGTTTTCAGGAAGAAAATTCTGATGATATGTAGTATGGAAGAAAGGGGTAACAAGAGACCAGCTGAAAGGAAAGCTGCTGTGTGCGCCTGAGTTAGAGGTGGTAGGTGGGGGAGGAAAAGGATAGGTCCAAGATACATTTCAGAAGTCAGGTGGGCAGACAGCAGTGCCTGGTTAGATACAGGGGTTGATGTTTTGTGAGACTCCTGTTTAGGGACTTAGGTCTCTGGGTAAATGACGATTATCTTCAATCAGGAATTCCAAGGGAAATCAGTCTCAGGGAATGCTGAGGTTACCTTGTAACATGTTCAGTTTAGCATGAATTTGAATTAGGCACAGAAAAGTCCAGTAGGTGACCATAAGTGTCATGAAGAACAAGAGAAGTACCTGAAATACTTGAAGCTAAGACAGGCTGTTAGATGAACCAAGAAGAGAAGGGAGTTGAGGATAGTAAAGAGTATATTTTAATCAATTGTATATCAAGGAATCTATTCATACCACAGGAGTTTCTGGAATTGTAAAGGGTGTGTTTTACCTCCTTTTTGTTGTTGCTGTTGTTATTGTTGCTGCTTTAATGGCAGGACATACTTTGGATTCTATTGTGCTTTATCTTATATATGACTATCAAAACATTTTAATGAGATTTTAAGGCTTAGTCAAAGGCTAGTAGGAAATGACCCCTGCTGGGCTGTCATCTCTGTTTCTTTGGGGAGAATTTGGAGAGTTGTTCTGTAACTTAAATAAACACATGCTCCTGCTCAGCATTCTGTGGTTGACCTGGATTCCCAACAACCTCTAGTGATGGACAGATTTGCAGACTTCCACCCAAAGAAGCGTGTTTGTACACAGCCCTGGACTGATTGCAGCAATTGCCTCCTTACGACTCCTCAGGAAACATACAAATCGAGTGCCTTGCACTTGTTTTCAAGGACAGGTGTAGGACACTTCATCAAATTGGCTGCCCCTTCACCGTTCATTCACCTGATATTTCTATTAGGAGAGCAGCAATGCATCAACCTCCAAAGTCCCTGCCTGGGAAATTTCTTCCTAAGAGAGTTATTGGAAACAATATTTTTTGCAGTGGAGCCAACTCAGGGATTTAAATTTCTTCCAGCTTACAGAAAAAGCACCTGGATTCAAGTGTCTATTCCCACCTGACTCTGAAGAATGAACTGCATATTAAATTGAAGCTTGTGAGCACATTAAGCAACTTTGGGTCTGTTTCCTCCTGCTGTTCACTGGAACAGTGAAAAGTAAATGGATTCAGATAGTCCAGAGTCAGTTTTCTTGAAGTTATCAAAAGACGTCCCCCCAGCCTCAGTGTTCTGGAACTTGTGAACTTTGGTTGTAATGCTTTTGTCACAACTGTCTTGTGCAAGCAACTGGATTCCTTCCGACACCAGTGCAACACTTAAATTTTTTGTGACGAAAACTGACTTCTTATGACTCTTATCATTGACTCTTATTTCATGCTACCCCTAACTTCTAGTTGTTGTTGTTTTCCACTTATAAGATCAATAGTAAGTATTTGTGAAATAGTTGAGTTTCCCAAGTTGTGGAGATTGCTTAATACATTAATACACTAATACACTTGAGCTTCTTGAAAGCAATCCACTTTAGCAATTGCCAAGGAAAGACACACACACACACACACACACACACACACACACACACACACGTATTGATCACACATTGATCACACATTAATTCAAGGTTACAAGCTGGCAGCTGTGGAAGACTCTAGCCCCAGGCATATTTTACTTGACTGTCTCAATGGTGTCATTAAAAAAGGATATTGCCAGGTGCTGGTGACTCATGCCTGTAATTCTAGCTACTCAGGAGGCTGAGATTTGAAGGTCACAGTTCAAAGCCAGCCCAGGCAGGAAAGTCTGTAAGACTCTTTTCTCCAATAAACTACTCAGAAAAAGCCAGAAGTGGTGCTATGACTCAAGTGGTAGAGTGCTAGCCTTGAGCAAAAAGAAGCTCAAGGACACTGCCCAGGCCCTGGATTCAAGCCCCAGGACTGGCACCAAATATGTGTGTGTGTGTGTGTGTGTGTGTGTGTGTGTGTGTGTGTGTGTGTGTGTGTATGTGTGTACGTATGTGTATGTATCATATATATGATTTCAGTGTAGCATTTAAAATTGAGAGGAATCATATAAAAATCTAGGTTTTCTGGCTTTCCTTCAAATCGGTAGATATATCAATATTGTATCTACTCTTACAGAGTGATGACTCCTTAGTCCTGAACAGCTACTACTTCTTCCTTTAGAGTGGGTGTGATGCTCCCAGTTGGACCAAGTCTCTACCACTCCCTATTTCCTTATACCTGACTCACCTTACTTGTATATGTAACATGCCTTGCTTTGTAGTTTTTTATTTGTAAGTTCTGGTAGCAAAATTAATCAGTTTTCTTGATATAATTGATGTGCCATAACACTCATCTATTTAAAATATATAATTTGATGTTTTTGTTTATTCACAAGATTCTACAACTATTGCCACTATTGAAATTTAGGGCAAAAAAGGACCATTGCAACCATTAGCAGTTACTCCCATGCCTTCCCCCTATTCCCTAGCCTAAGACAACCACTAGTCTACTTTCTTTCCTTAAAGATTTGGAATATTTCTTTCTACTTTCAGCTATCAAAAATATTGCTTCTGTGAGCACTTATGTACAAGTTTTACATGGATATAGATTTTCATTTCTCTCGGGAATATACCTAGGAATGAATTCATTGTATCATATGTTAACTCTGCCAGTTAATATGTTGAGCACCTGCCAGATTATTTTTTCATAGTGACCATACTATTTTACCACAACAGTATATGAGGGGTCTAGTTGCTCCAGATCTTTGCCAACATTTTTGTTGTCAACTTATAGCTATCCTAGTCATTGTAAGGTGATATTTCATTGTGGATTTGATCAAAAACTTTTTTTTTCAAAATAGAATTCCTTAATTGTCACAAGGAACTGTTGCAGATAAATAATGCTAACCATTGCTCATCTTGGGACTCTCAGCTTGATTTCAGATCCTAAAGTGAGACCACGTAATGTAATGTTATATGTCCTTGGACTGTGGTCTGTAGAGCACCTGTGGCGAATTCCATGAGGCTGACATGTTAAAAATTCAGATTCCTGGATCCCACTTAGAATATCAGGAGCAGAATATCTGTGGGTGGAGTAAAATCTTGAACAAATTGCATTACTCTGCCTAGCCTCAGCTTCTGAGTTGATCCATTTCTACTCTGGTTTTGGGTGATAATCTCTGCAGTCCTTTTCTATTGTGGTGAAGTCCTGTCACCACCTGTGAATCGATATTAGGAGACATTAGTTCTGGAGGAATCTAGGCACCTTAATAACAAAATAAGCATTTTTTGAACATTGGCAACATACAAGGTCCCATGCTGACCACTGAGGCCACATGAATCCCAAGCTGTATCCCTTATCCTGGTAATACTCCCTGTCCTGCATAAGACTCATTCCAGATAAGACACAACTGTTATCTGAGGAAAATACCTCTGTTCCTCTGTGCCACTGCCCTTGGGAACACCTGGAGGGTACAGGTGGATTTGTTGATTTCTCATGACCTCTCTCATCCATTCTCCTTTTCTCCAATTCCATTTCTCAAGGTTTCACAAGCAGCACTATAGGCACTCAGTGTTGTTAAGTTTGCCAGTTCTGGGAAATCTTAAGTGTGTGTAGTTGCTAAAGAGTCATGGCAACTCTTCTCTCTTTTTTTTCAGCTGAGCCTCATGGTTCCACCCTATGTCTGCGTTTGTCTGTTTTTCCTAGATCCATCCATCTCACCAGCTCAGCCTAGTGGTCTTAACCTTAAAGTTTCTTTTATAATCATCACCAGCCAAAAGAATCACATGAGGCCTTTCTGATATATAACTAGTAGATAATTCAATAATCTCATTTCAAATATTCTGTTTCTTTGTCCTCGTAATATATTTTACTGACAAGGGCTTTGTTTTTTATCTGAGGAAATTTGAAGTACAATTGTGAGTACCTATCAATATCTGAGTAGAAAAATGAAAGACCCAGGTTGGATATAATAAAGCTACATTACCCACATTATTTTCCTTGCTTTTAACCTACTCGCTACACCTGGAAGGCCACATCTGGCTACAAGAATATCCACAAAGGCATCTGGAAGCAGAGAGCTTTTCACCAAGTATGACACTGACATTTTCCAGAAGTTCCAGACCCTTCTTTATCAGCAGCGGTGGTTTTGTTAGGGCATGCTTATTACTGTCAGTGTTCCATCTACAATAATAAAGACAACCTTGGGCCTTTAGTTTTCTTTATCATGGAATAGACCTCAATGTGTATATTTGGAGCCAAGTTCATCCCTGTTACCTTTGTCACCCCAGGATATGGACACCTTTAACAGCCTCAACTCCACTTCCACTTAGGAAAGGGTAAGAAACAAACAAGATCTTCTAGTGATTGTCTGATCAGAGAGAGCAGAGAGAAAAAATATGTGGTATCTATTAGTAGTGCGGGCCTTTCAAATTTAGGCCAACATGACTTAACACTCCTAGGAGGGAGCAGAATACTTTTCATGTGGCATGTATAGAATTAACACTTTTCAAAACTCCACATAGAGCTCCCCTATGACCCAGCAATCCCACTCTTGAGCACTTACCAGAATGATCACAAACAAGGCCATACTAAAGCTACCGGCACTACTATGTTTATTGCAACATTATTGCAACATAGCTAAGATATGGAACCAACCCAGATGCCCCTCAGTGGATGAATGGATCAAGAAAATGTGGTATATATACACAATAGAATTCTATGCCTCCATCAGAAAGAATGACATTGCCCCATTTGTTAGGAAATGGAAAGACTTGGAAAAATTATGTTAAGTGAAGTAAGCCAGGCCCAAAGAAACATAGGTCCCATGGTTTCCCTTATTTGCAATATCTAGTATATGTCTGAGTCAAGAAGAAAAGGTCAGATAAGGTGATGTTAGGCAAAATGAACCCCAAGTAAAGGACACAAGTGTTTTTTTCTTTCTTGCTATTGTTTCTAATGTATTTATAAGGTGATTTTTTTGTTGCTTTGTATGTCCCTCCCCCATGGTATAACCCCTGCTTTCACTGTATTTGATGTTGGTATAATTTGTGGAGGGGAAGGGAAAAAAACAAATTTTTTAAATAGGGATACAGGTGGACCCATTGCAGCAATGAGATGTACAAGATGCTATGTTGAAACACGAACTTTATAACTTTGGTGGGGGAGGGGGAGGAGAGAGGGTGGGGAGGAAATGGGAGGAAATGGAAATGGGAGGCTAAGGATTGTAGGGGAAAAACAAAGGAGGAGGCAACAATGCTTGATAAGAAATGTACTCATGGGGCTGGGAAGGTGGCTCAGTGGTAGAGCGCTTGCCTTGCATGCCTGAGGCCCTGGGTTCGATTCCTCAGCACCACATAAGCAAAAAAAAAAGCCGGAAGTGGCGCTGTGGCTCAAGTGGTAGAGTGCTAACCTTGAGCTGAAGAGCTGAGGGACAGTGCCCAGGCCCAGAGTTCAGGCTCCACGACTGGACCCCAAAAAAAAAAAAAAAAAGAAATGTACTCATTACCTTGTTCATGTAATTGTAACCACTCTGTACAGTATTTTCACAATAAAAAACTTATTAAAAAGGAATTAATACTTTTCAATCACCTAATGTGTCATTACAAGTGCTTTATTCATCAATCTCTGGGAAGTAGTGTTAAAGGGCGATTATTTTTCTAACCAAAGAAAGATAAACTGAGGTTTCACCTAACATATTCACTTGCTGTTTATGGCAAGTCACTGGTAGAATAAAGTGTTGAGAATACACTAAGCCTCTTGTTTCCAGTGGCCTTATGTTTGCTGCTATCCCTGCTCTTCTCAGGGAAGCAAGCTGTGTTTCCATTCCCGTCCCAACTTCTCATAGGTAATGCCAGAACTTGAGGGCTTTACCCACGGAGATTTGCTTTGATGTTTTTCTTTCTGAAAGATTATAGAATTATTATGGGTTTTTTGTTTTGTTTTGTTTTTTGCTGGTCGTGGGGCCTGAACTCTGGGCCTGGACGCTGTCCCTCAGCTCTTCAGCTCAAGGCTAGCACTCTACCACTTGAGCCACAGTGCCACTTGCAGCTTTTTCTGCTTATGTGGTACTGAGGAATTGAACCCAGGGCCTCATGCATGCAAGTCAAGCACTCTACCACTTAACCACCTTCCCAGCCCCAATTTTTTTTTTTTTGGTCGGCCGTGGGGCTTGAACTCTGGGCCTGGGCGCTGTCCTTCAGCTCTTCAGCTCAAGGCGAGCACTCTACCACTTGAACTACAGCGCCACTTCCGGTTTTCTGGTGGCTTATTGGAGATAGGAGTGTCACGGTCTCTCCTGCCCGGGCTGGCTTTGAACCTCGATCCTCAGATCTCAGCCTCCTGAGTAGCTAGGATTATAGGCGTGAGCCACCAGCGCCCGGCTTCCAATTTTTTTTTAATTCAAGTTAAACTATCAGAGAAAGGAAAAGGAAAATATCATTTGCTTTGCCTCTGGCTGTATGCTGAACTCTTTATATATGTTGTCGTATTAAACTAAAATTTTATATACATACATACAAGTGTATGTAACTCCTCTGCAGAGAAAAGCAATTCCATGAACATTCTGTCTTTGCATGTCTATCATTTGTTCTGTTACCAGTGATTGTATGAAATCATAGTTTTCACTCCAGATACCACCATGGCCTAGTCTATGACATCTTCTTGTCTTCCCTTTTAATATGTATCTCTGGTACACTAAAAAACCTAAATTGAATGATCTTCCCCATTGGAAGCTGGTATACAGCCTTCTCTTTCTTTTTCTTTTTTACTTGTTCTCTCTGTCGTGTGAGGAAAACATATTGTGCTCTTTTAAATGATCAATCATGGTGTCATGATAGAAATTTTGATTTTATCATTCTAGGTAAATTAAGAAATATAGGTACCATCTGAATTTAAATTCTTTTAGCTTTCAGATTTTATTTTTTTATATATACAGTTTCTACCTACCTTCCCCATCTCCTGCCCCAAGCTATACAGTTTTTCTATTTTTCTTCTAGCATTCCTAAGAATGTTTACTGTGCCTAATCGTGTCTCTGCTCATGAACTCTGAAATTTGTATCCTACTGACATCAGTTCTGAGTTGTGTGATTTGGGCAGTGCCTCAGTTTCCCCACCTGAGGACACTTAGTGGGTTGTTATAAAAATTAAATAACTGGCACATCTGCCTCATTTCCAGGCTCCCCTGGCTGTGTTTACCCCATACACAACTGTCAAATCAGATTGTTTCAGTCTGGCCATTCTTTGGCTCTTGAAGTTTCTTTTCTCTGGTTTCTATTACCTGTGCCTTGGCATCCGAGGCACCTTTAGCAAATTCCACATGACTCTTTCTAGATCTGTCTAATCACTGCTTTCCAGCATGAACTTCTGTCCCCCAGCTAGCCTGGAGTATTTAGCATCCCTATGAAGACATTTATTTTTTTTCCAATTCACAGTTGACTCATTCTATCCCCCTTACCTAGAATGAACTCTTTTCTCATCTCTGCTTACCAAAGATCCTTTTGCCCTTCAAAATGTCCTTCCTAGGCATCCTAACCTAGGAGCCAGTGTAGGTGATCAGGTGATCAGCAACCTCATGGAGATTGATGTCTCTACTCAGATAGCACTTGTTTTGGTTTACCTAAAAATAATACATTCTATTTCCCTTGCTAGATTAGAAGTTCCTTGAAAGTAGAACGTCTAATTTTTCTTATATGTTAAGTGCTTTGCATTTCCTGAGTATGTAAATAATAAAGCCCCTTTTGTCACTATTTGTCTCTTCAGTTTAAATTGAGTAGCTTCCTCTTATGTTCAAATAGAAGAAGGTAGAATATATAACTCAACCTATCTTTTTTCTTTTTCTTTTTGAGACACTGTGTGGGAGGGAGTGGACTCTGGGGGATGGAAGGGGGCGGGTGTCTCCCTGTGTTGCCCAGGTTGATCTCAGAATCCTGTGATCAAGGGATCCTCTTGCCTCAACCTCCCAATTAGCTGGGACCACACATGTACACTGCCCCACCTGGTCATGTCAACATTTTTAAGTGCCTATTAGGTGTTAGAAACTGTGCTAATTACTGGGGCATAGTCATAATTATAGCTACAATTTACTGAGCTCTTCCTAGACAGCCGGCTAAAGAGTACTTTTCAAATATCATCTCACATTATTCTCATGACAGCCATACAAAGCAGATCTTATTGTCAGGTTATTAGTACCTAAACTCTATGTCAAAGAAGTTTGTACCTTGCTAAGGTCACCCAAGTTCACTGGTTGGAGCTGTTTCTTATGGGATGTGATCTGCTTCAAGAGCATGATCTAGGGCAGGAAACCCCTCTGAGTCTCATGCGCACACTGAAGGAGGTCATGCTGCAGGCTGTCTGCTGACCATATTCCCTGTACTTGGTAGCACGGCCTTCCTTGAAGGGGGTTCCAATAGTGTATTTTAGTGTCTACCACACAAATACGTTGCTACATGTACTACTTTATTTTCAGATAGGGTATTGCTATGTAGCCTACACTGGCCTCAAACTCTGAGTCCTACCTCTGCTTCTCAAATCAAGTATTATAGTTGTGTGTCATCATACCTGGCCTCATGTGCTGAATGTTAATAATTTAAGATTACCCTTTGAAATTAAATAACATCTAAAATGTAGGACTACTTTTATCAGAAGTTGTATAGCAAATCACTACTTATTGCCTTTCTATCAGTCATTGCTTTCATTTGCATAGGATAATCATTGACATTACTTTGTTCTCTGTAATCAAATTTTTGTTATTATAAATTTTGGTATCATTTTGGGGTATCGCAAATACCAAAGTTTTGTTCCAAAAATTTGCCTGGAATTATTAAACCTGTTTTTTTTAGCTAGCGATAAATATTCAAGATTATTAAACTCCTAAATCTCTGTGCTTTGGGGAAAACTGGCCACTTTTCTTTCCTTTCTCTGTTCTATAAAGCATTGTTCGTGTTTTTCCCTATCCTAAACTTATTTATATTATGCAAACTTTTAGGCAAAGGACCAATTTTCTGTGTATTTTTAAATTTTTCTACCTTTTTTTTTTTTTGGTGTCAGTCCTAAGGCTTGAACTCAGGGCCTGACCTCTGTCTCTGAGCTTTCGTGCTCTGCCACTTGAGCTACAGCTCCACTTCTAACTTTTTGGTGGTTAATTTGAGATCAGAGTCTCATGGACTTTCCTGTCTTGGTTGACTTAAAACTGTGATCTCAGATCTCAGCCTCCTGAGTAGCTAGGATTACAGGCATGAGTCACTGGCACCTGCCTTAAATAATTTATCTTTTTGATGAAGAGATCTAGCTTATAAACATCAATGAGCAACACCACTATTAACTTGTCATGGCTGTGTTGTTTTATATTTTTCAACGTCTAGAAAATCAGCTCATTGATTTATTTGATCCAGTCTTTTACTTCCTTAAAAAATCATGTTTGTTCACTTAAGAGTTCTGCTGTAGTTGGAGATGTGGTTTTTATTGTTTCAATTGCTCCATAGTAATTGACACACTAAACATATTTTAGGTTCCAGGCTTCTGTTACATATGGGTGGCACACCCTACTTGATGACACAAATATACTATACTGAGTCCCCTTTATTATGGGATATCGTTGGGATTCTAGGTTACTGTCTTGGTCTGTTCCCCAAACAAGTGACCAACACAGTACTTGTTTGAGACAGGCAATGTTTTATTTCTGTAAGCATTCAGCATTACAGGGTAATTGTATGTTGACTTGTAATCTAGTATAATTGTATGTTGACTTGTAATCTACAGAGGTTTCCTCTCTTTTAATTTCCTGTTGATTTTCTCTCCCTCCCTTTATTTATAGTCCTCCAGGATTATTATATCAATTTCATTTTTGTTAAATAGCTCTCCTTTCATGATGGCCTACTTCAAATACATTACTTTTCTATTTGGTAACCTTATCAACCTGTGTAATCTGTTTAAAAAAGGAGAAAACATCACACTGATACATTAGTGGACTTCATGTTGCCCTCTAAAATGTTATGGGAATTTGGGTAGATGAATGGGCTTGCTGGCATTATTATTTTTGTGAATTGCAGTGGCTCAGATCTCTCTGGTATATAGTAAGACACCTGACCTTAGGAGACAAAAACAAATCTCACCAGAATCCTCACTGAGCACTGATTTGGGTACAATGAAAATACATCAAATACATAGAAGCTGCATTTCCTAGGAAATGGGCTTTTTCCTGTATTTGGGAGTGGTGATGGATACGCCCAAGGACTTGGAACAGATATAGCATTGGCAGACAAACAAAAGATCTGTAGGGCAGAACTTCCTTTTTGTTCCCCTGAGCTTTCTCTCCCATTATCTTAGAGAATATGGAGCAAATACACAGACAGAAGCTGCTTCAGTATCCTCTTTTATTGATAGTCTGCTTGTGTTCAGTGATTCCTCAGCCACATAGTGACTGCTGGACAGTTGGAGGCTTTTTGAAGCCATTGTATGGTTAGAGAATAATTAGAGTGACTGAAGCAGGGGGCAGGGGTTAACAACAATTCATTGTTGCAAGCAGTTGCTAGTCTTGGCATCAGTATTAGTAACAAGGCCAATCTACTGGAAGGAATGGAAACAAAAGATGGAAAGGTTGTGGTTGGTTTGTCTAATCCATCCAGTAAATTCACCCATGCATGACCATTATGCCCTGTGAGCTCTTTGGAAATGCCTTTGGTCACACTGCATTCCAAGCCGCTGGATAGGCGATCTCTGTGCAGTCTTACACATGAATTTCCTAGAATGCTTCCCATAGCAAAAAAAGAGGATACAGGTGTTGAGTTAGACAATATCCAAACACAAAATCAATGGGTGGATCTATTGATATTAAGGCAAAAACACCTAGACAAAACCCTGACCTGTGTCATCAGGGTCCCCTCTGTTTCCATTAGGCCAATCATGCCCAATTCTGGACCCAGGAGTTTTCCTTTTACTTGTATTGCGAGCTAGAGGAAGCTCATCCAACATGAATACAGCAAATTGGAGTGTCTATGAATATAATATATAAAAAATAGTTCTTATTTCCATTTCTTGGAGTTCAGTTTAATAAGCATTTTATATGATTGAGTACACATATCTGGTTTTGTTTTCCTTTTGTCTTGTTTGTTCGTTTATCTGTCTTTGGGAGGGTAAGTGGGGGCACAGAAATGGAGAGAAAAAGGGTGAACAAATACAACAATGATACTCACTAGATACTATGTTGAAAATGAACTATACAACTTGGGGGTAGGGATGGGTGGGGAAAAGTGAGAGAGAAGGAGGGAAGGGGGGGCAGTGTTCAAGAAGAAATGTACTCTTTACCTGACATATATCTGTAATGCCTCAGTATATCATCTTTACAATAACAATAAAGAAATTCTTTTAAAAATAGTAGTTCTTTGGGGATAGGGCTATAACTCAGTAGTTGTGTGCTTGCTTAGCATATGCAAGGCTCTGGGTTCAATTCCCAGTACTGGAAACAAAATAATACTTATCACTAAGTATCTGTCTCTCCTCACTAGTTTGAGGAATCAGAAACCTGAAGCTCTAGGTAATCACATTCTTGATGTATTAGTTATATATGCCAGTAACCTCTTACATGGGGAGCCTAGATTTCCTCTTGGGGCCCATCATTTAGATTTTCTGCAGTGTATCTTGCCTCAAGTTTCCTCCTACCAAATCCTTCCACCAAAGTTTCCCAAGCACAGTGGCCAGCCTCAAGTATTTGGTTTCAAAATGTGCAGCACTATTTACAATATATCTTGTTTTGTGTTGCTTATCAAGGAAGACAAAGACACTAAGGCAGTGTAGAAGTAGAGACTGGGATGTCTCTAAGGAGTCTCATGACCTTAGATACACGTCCCTGAAAGGCAAATTCTTTTTTTTTTTTTTTAACTTTTATTTTATTGAACTCAGGGCTTGATCTCAGCTTTTGTGCTGTACAGAGGGGTTACAGTTACATGAGTAAGGGAATGAGTACATTTCTTGTCCAACATTGTTACCCTCTCTTTTGTTGTTCTCCCACTATCCCTTCCCTCCCCCACAGCCCGCATTCACCCCTACAGAAGTTCTAAAGTTCATTCCAGTATAGTATCTTGTGAGTATCATTGTTGCAATGGGTCATCCTGTGTCCCTGTTTCAGTTTTTTTACTCTCCTTCCCCTCCCCAAATTAGATAAATGTACATACAAGATGCAGGGCACCAAAATCAAAGTACAGTGACAACAGGGGATATACCATAGGGGGAAGAACATACAAAAGAAACAAAAAAGTCACATAGTACATTAAAAACAACAACATCAAAGATCTTGTGTGTCCATATCTTGGGGTTTATTTCGCTTAGCATCATCTTATATGGTCATATGTATATAGCTTTTGAGCTTTCCTGCTCATCTGATAAAGATATCCTAGATGTATACTAATTATTGTAAATGAGGGAAACCATGAGGGAACCATTGGGTCTGGCTTACTTCACAATATGATTTTTTTTCCAAGTCTTTCCATTTCCTAACAAATGGGGTGGTGTCATTCTTTCTGATGGAAGCATAGAATTCCATTATGTATATATGTATATATATATTAGTATATATATATCAAAGTTTCTTGATCCATTCATCTATTGAGGGGCATATCTTAGCTATGATGAATAATGTTGTGATAAACATAGTTGTGCTGGTAGCTTTAGTATAGCCTTGTTTGTGATCATTCTGGTAAATGACCACAAGTGGGATTGCTGGGTCATAGGGGAGCTCTATGTACAGTCTTTCGAGGAACCTCCATTTTCTTTCCAGAGTCGTTGAACAAGTTTACACTCCCACCAACAGTGCAGTAATGTTCCCTTTTGGCCACATCCCCACCAGTATTTGTTGTTATTAGATTTCTTGATTATAGCTATTCTAACTGGGGTAAGGTGGATTCTCAATGTTGTTTTGATTTGCATTTCTTTTATGGCTAGAGAAGTTGGGTATTCCTTCATGTGTCTATTGGCCTTTCTTATTTCTTCTTCAGAGAATCGTTCTTTAAGTTTTTTTTGTGTTTTTTTGTGTGTGTGTGTGTGAAAATACCATACAGAGGGGTTACAATTACATGGGCAAGTCTCTTTAAGACTTTAGCCCACTTATTAATGGGGTGGTTGTTTCTTTGAGGATTTGTTTTTGGAGAATTTAATTTCTTGAGTTCTAAGTATAGTTTAGATTTGAGGCCCTTGTCTGTTGTATATAAAAGGAATTCTTGCACTCCCATATTGTATAGGGTTCTTACCCATAGTCTGATGAGACAAAGATGACTTAGATTTGCAATGGCAGACTAGAACAGTTCAAGATTGCTATTGAACCCTGAGTAGCAAGGCCCAGGTGGTGTCCATGTATATGCAGTTTCTGTAGCACACATTTGACTCTCTGGTCTGGTTCTGTGTATGGAGAATGCTTGGGGAGGTGGTCGAAGCAGGAAGGAGCAAGGGCTGAATTGCTTATTTTTAGTTTGTCAGCTGCTTTGGAAAAAAGCCAGAGTGAATGAGATACAACACGCCCAGGAGTTATTGTAAGCTAAGGAGAGGCAAGGCTCCTCCTAAAAAAAAAAAAAAAAAAAGCTCTGTGGAATTTAAAGTTTCATGTATATTTGGTTTAGAGCAAATGTAAAATCTCTAAACTTTCCTCAAGAGAATGTTAACTCCTAAAAGCACCCAGTGGGCCCTGGGTCCCTGGACAGCAGTATGGCTTGAGGGAGAGGAAAGAATCCACCAGTGTTCCATTTAGCCTCCTAGCTCTGTTTGGCAGTGGAGAAAGATTGATGAAGACCTTGATTAGACCTGTCTCCATGGCCTCAGGCAGATTATTGGAAAGACTTGAAAAAATCCTTTTGACATAGAAGATGGAAGTTCCTGTAGATGAGAGAAAAGAAGGGCTAAATCTTTCTGGCCAAAATATGCCAGGATATATAAACCTGAATAATCTAGGAGACTGAGCAGAGTCCAGCTTTTTTTTTTTTTTTTTTTTTTTTTATCAACTCCAGCAATGGCATTATCCTAAAGGATGCTGTAATAGATGAACATGTAAAATAAGTATGAGAAGAACTCTTAAGCCTGATTAGTTATGATCTCTGAAACTGAAGTCAACAGCTGTTTTTTGGCTTTTAGGTTTTTTTTAAATTTTTTTCTGGGCATGAGTTGTACCCTTTACTGATGAGCATGTTCCAAGTTTAATCCCTCCGGTGTGACTTTGGTCTGTCAGATAGATTATGAAAACTCCAGGCTGTTTTTATCGTATTCCCAAGTAGTGTTGACATTTGTAGGGAGATAGGAAATCTGAGTAAATAGAATACTTTTCTTGGTATTATTAAAATATTATTAAAAGGGGGCACAAGGTGTTTTCAGAGATTAATGAAAACCCTTCTTTTGCAGTTTTGAAAACCCAGGTAAGAGTCTTTGTCACCCTTTCCTTATAGCCTGTTTGTTTTTGTCCATAGTGACTGTGAGCAGCTCTAGGAAATTCTAACACACAAACACACCCATACTACACTGGCCATCCTAAGTAGGATGTCATTTGTATTATGAAACTTTTAATTTTCTCAAGAATTACATTCTAATTAGTCTGTAATAAGCTTTGAATTTTCTTTGAATTTAGCTACCAAAAGCAGAATAGCTTTTTATCATAGAGCTGATAGGATTGGTTGTTCATGTACACATTTGGAAACTGAAATTGGGTGTAGGTAAGTAACTTGCTTGAAGTGAAGCAGCTAGTTAGTGTAGGGACAGTTACTGTAGTGTCTGGTTATGATGATGTAAGCTTCATCCATAAAAAGGAAATTCCATTCAGATTCTCAGTAACTTTTAGAAATTACATGAGGCTGGGGGTGTAGCCCAATGGTAGACTACTAACTATCATATGGAATGCCATGGATTTGATCTCCAGCATGGCGAAACAAAATAAAAAGTGGTTTGAATATTTCCATTTTAGCAGAACAGCGAATCAAGATAGCCTTACCTCTCTCTCTGGAACATCCATTTAAAAGGAGACACTTGGAATAGCCTAATGGTAAACGACAATGCTAGTGCTTTATTAGCCTAATGAGATTTTCTTCATATGTTGCATGATGTACTTGAACATCTTTTTAATACCTCTTTTAATCTTAAGAGCACTTAGTGAAGAATGAGCACTGGTAATCTAGGACACATTGAATATGCATGCCCTTTACACAGAGGGCTACATAGAAATAACTGATTACTATAAATTAGGGACAAACACATCAGGGAAATTGTCTTCATAGTGCTTTACAGTTTATACTATGTCTCCACATTTATTTCCTACTGATCGTCTGGCCAGTTTTTTTTCAAGTGGGAAGAATGAATGTTAAGTATAATTGCTTTCTAGAAGACAAAACAGAAGCTCAGGAGTACTGAGCAATCTGTCAGTACTTAACTGTGCACAGCTAAGAAGCTACTGAGTTGGGGCCTAAACCCAGACTCACGCTGTAAGCCTACACTTATTCCATTACCTTGTGATACACTAGTTGCTAAAGTGAGGATGTTTCTAGAAGCATCCTTATTTTCTGTCTTCTCCATGGCAGAATTGGCAGTGACTAGTCACTTCCCCAATGCCAAATTGTTTCACTGCCTAGTTTGTATTACTAGATTCTTGCTATTTACTAGTATAGAGGGAATGGGCCTTTTAAACATAACTAGGATGGACTTTTGAGGTTTTACTCTTTTTCTCCTTCACATTTGAACTTAGACCCAATGCTCTTTGGCTTCCCATCGAAATGAGAAGAACAGTTGTAGTTGTTGGCCATGCCTCACCCAGCTGCCAGTGTGAACGAAGCAAGTTAGCAAAGTTCGTATTCTCTTTCTATTCAAACAGCATTTTTTTTTTTTTTTACAAGATGCCGTTTGTTTATTTTCTTGTGTAACACTAGGTGGCAGAATAACTACACTGCAAAGCAGTTTCCTTTGTTTCTGCTAGTTTGGGGGTGGGGGGTGGGGGAAGGAGACCTAAGTACTGAGGCATAAACCATCTGTGGCTGCAGATTAGACCAACCAACCTGGCCAAGGAACTGGCTGCAGGGATTCTAAAACATATGCTTTCAAGATACTGACTTTAAGTTTGTTTGTTTCTTTTCTTCCTTCCTTCCTTTCTCTCTCTCTCTCTTTCTTCCTTCCTTTCTTTCTTTTCCTTCTTTCTTTCTTTTGGTTGCTCCCTTGTGTTTTAATGTTTCTGCCCCATTGCATTCTTGGTAGCAGAGGCCAGATAGGAGCTGCTTCAAAATGGCAGATTGAGATGGATGTACCCAGTGATGCTGGTGGGTCACAGAGGGTCTAGGGAGAAGGCAGCTGAGCCCTTGCCGTGAATATCCCAGCCACTCAGTCCAAGGGACAGAAAACTGAGCAGGATCAGCTTGGAAATGGCTGCCCAGGTTAACTCAGCTATACAGAGGAAGTTTTTGTCTAGAAATACAGTTGCGAAATTGACTGCACCAAGTAGCTGGTTCGGAAGTTCTGCAGCACTGTGGAGGCTACAAGGCCTCCAGTTTTCCCTTAATAAGTTGCTGATGTTGCTACCCTGGATGCCTCACATGCCACTGGACACGCTAGGCTAAATCAAACTACTGTGCAAGTTTTGTTCATTCGTGTTGTGAAAAGTATGAACTTGACTATAAAGACATACTTCTTTGGACTTTTTGTGGAAAAAAAAAAGAGGGAAGGGAACAAAACAACCTCTACAACTGATAATAATACTTTTAGTGTGCTCTGTCTTAAGAAATGCCATGAAAATCAACTCTGAATATATACAATTGATCAAACAAGATTTTATTTTAATTACAAAAGCATTCTTTACAACCGAAACCACAATCAGATTTCATTAAATTGTGAATAGTGAGTTCCTGATGTGAATTGTGAATGATTCCATGTACAAAAAAACGGGTGGGGAGGGGCGGTGCATTTAACTCCCAACTTTTCAGGAGCTGACTTGTTGCATTAAAAGAAATGGCTGCAGTTTTACACACATAATCACGTCACATCTTATACCGCTTCCCAACTGGGAATCCTGTGGTATTTTTAGTTTTTAGCTTGGGGTCCTACTAGTAGTGTAATTGTGCACACAAAGACCCAAAGACCTTGTTAAAGTGACCAGGTTAGTCCTAGTAATGGGGATAACCCTGCAGATTAGATTAGGGATGCAAGGGTTGGTTTGCTTGCTTGCCAACATTACAACTATTTCATTCAAAAAGAACAAATGATAGGAAATGTCCTCATTACCTTACTCATGTAACTGTAACCTCTCTGGACAGTATCTTTACAATAAAAAACATATCTAAAAAAATGAATGATAGGACTTTTGGGACTATTGCAAACAGCATACATAAATTAGCCCAAGGATATTCAACATGGGCCAGTGCCATAATGATGCTTTGAAGCTAAAGAGGTTGGTGAGACCTTCTTGTTTAAGAAAGAAATGTCATAAAAATGTTAAAGCAGAGCTAAAATTTCCAGGGGGAGGGGCCACTTTATTGTTTCCTTTAATAGCTGCTTTTGTATGTTACTGAATTACTGTGTTAAACAAAATATCCTGGTATAGGTGCTGAGCAGTAGCTAGGCTTTGCTACTGCGTTGTGTATCATGTCTATTATGATATTAATTTATGGTATTTTTTCCATTGTTTGTCCTCTCTCCCTTCCGCCCCCTCATTTGTCCTGCCTTTATTTTCACACTTCTCCAATTAATTCATATCTTCTGCTCTTAGGGTTATAGCAAATATGTCTGAGAATTTGTATGTGGATCTTCACTATATAGCCATCCTTTTAAGTTCCTGGAACAGAATGCTGGTAAAAATGAGTCACTGCTGTTTCTATATTTGTATCTGAATCAAGAAGCTTAATTTTCTCACTATTATGCCTGAAGTATAGAATTATATAGTTTACTTTTAAAGAAAACAACCCAAACTTAGTTTTTTTTTAATTAGATGTCTTCAAATATTACAAAATTCTTTAGGTTTGTATTTCCAGAGTGAACTACACAGTGGTAATGGTTTTATTATTTTTATCCATAGGATTGAAAAGCTTACCCCAAACAGGCAAAACCCTCCCCCAAATCTTCTGGGAACAGGTAATTTGGGTATTGTCCAGGCCTGCTCACAGCCTTAGGACAACCAGTAGTAATTTACTAGAGAACCGCATACCTACATCTAAATGACAACTCAGACCATGGACCGGAGGACCAGGGATCTAGCAGTAAGAAAACCAGAGAGTGGAACTGCAGTTGGGAGAGATATTGGTAGCAGGAAACAAATATGGACAGTTCTTAAATGTTAGTTTATTGCGTTCTCCTGCACCGCCTCATAACTTATATTGATTGAGAGAAAAAACACTTTCAGAGAAAAGAGAGATGCTAGAAAAAACAACTTTGTCTTTGCTTAGTTGTCAAGCCCTGTTTCTTGAAGTAATGGACAAATCCTTGATTCTTATATGACAGACACAGAGGGATAAAAAGATGATTCATCTTCTTCTATTACACCTTTCAAGGAGATTTCCTTCCTTCCTCCCTCCCTCCCTCCCTCCCTCCCTCCCTCCCTCCCTCCCTCCCTCCCTTCCTTCCTTCTTTCCTTCCTTCCTTCCTTCGCTCCCTCCCTCCCTCCCTCCCTCCCTCCCTCCCTCCCTCCCTCCCTTCTGTCCTTCCTTCTTTCCTTCCTTCCTTCCTTCCTTTTTTTACAGAAATACATATGTTGTTTATGAACTTAACAAAACTAGCAGTGGCCAGTGAGCTCTCAAACTCCTTATAAGGTGTAATTTACCATTGTGTTCCTCCTGCCTAAGTTTGTACACCTCAAGGAGCCTGCCCCATTAACATTCGTTCTGAAAAGCATAAAGTGAAAGAGCCAGTCATGTTGTTTTTTAAGAAAGGAGGTTAGCTTTAAGGGAAAAGAAGCCCCAGTTCCTTTTCTATTATAAATGCTTTGTTTTTCAAACTTAAAAAAATATCTTTAAGTAGTTGTATGATACAGTTGCCATTCAACAAATCAGTTTATGAATACAGTGAGTCATGGTCAGTGTCCTTTTTATCATTCTCCCTCATCCTTCCCAACCGTACTTCTTCCCTCAATTTTCTTAGTTTTTTTAGAATTATATTGGGTTTTATGACTGCATTAAATGCTGATTAATAACTTAAAACCTGATAATGCCTTTGAAGGAATGTAGAGAAGTTGTCCTTTTGACTCTAGTGTTCAGGAAAGAACTTTAAGAGACTGTCCCATGATGGGCTCTATTCTCTGAATGTTTTGCAGATAGCACATCTGTCTCTCCAGGGACCCAAGTTAATTCACTTGCCTGTGTGACTATTGGGTCCATCATCCTTGTCCATTGCCCACTTGAATTTTTTCAGATTGTTGTGTTGTGCTTTCCCAAATGAATCTTGTGAAAGTATGAAATCCTATTTTTCAGAGAAAAAAGTGTTGTTTACATTTAACATGTGCATGTGTGTAAAAATTCTCTATTTTATAATATTATCAAAGAAACATCAGTGTCTAAGTGTGACTGCATATAGTTCTCAGTCCCTGTTTTAGCCATGCAAATGCAGAGAAATCCTCTCAACTGGTAAGGTATGGAAGGAACTTGATTATTGAGATTTAAAGGAATGTTTACCAGAACCATTTTTTATTTTTGAGCTTCTTATTTCTAAAGGGTCTCCTGCAGCTTCTACAAAAGAGAAGAAGCTCAGGTTCCTAATCCTACAGCAGCAGGAATCAAATATACCTGTGGCCAGGCAGCTAAAACTTAAAACTACACAATGGTGACTTTCTAAAATTTCATTTCACTTGTGGACATTTTGAATTTGAGAATGACATGGTCCTAGTTTTCTTGGAAGCAATCTGCATAGGAATCCAAATGTAGGTCTTTTCTATTATTTGTCCCAGCTGCTTGAGCAATTATATGAACAGGAGGGGAAAAATAGGAACTATCTAAAATAATGTAAAATGTAGCTTGGGTATACATTTTTCAAGTTATGTTTGAATTTATATATGGCCCTCGCTTACATTCTGGAAACTTAATCCACTCACCTCAACCTTAATATATTTTCTGACTTCTTCAGCCACCATGTTTTCTCTCTTCTTTCCTTCCCCCTTTGTTCCCCACCCCCCCATACTCTTTGCCAAACAGTAGAGCAATGTACACAGCATTTTTTTATTGTGAAAATACTGTACAGAGGGGTTACATTACATGGGCAAGATAATGAGTACATTTCTTATCAAGCATTGTAGCCTCCTCCTTTGTTTCCCCTTCCCATTCCTTCCCATCCTCCCCCCTGCCCCCCCACCCCATCCTCCCCCACCCACCAAAGTTGTAAAGTTCGTTTTTGACATAACGACTTATACATCTCATTGTTGCAATGGGTCCACCTGTATCCCTATTTAAACGATTTGTTTTTCCCTTCCCCTCCACAAATTATACCGACATCAAATACAGTAAAAGCAGGTGTGGGGACATACTTACATATAAACTGTTTGGCAACTTCTTTTTATGTAGCGATCTTATAGAAACAGTACACTTCCATTCTGTTACTTATTAGTTCATGTTGATTACATACATGCACATGTCTTTAATCCATTGAGAAATAATTTGAAGGATGAAAAATTTATTTTGGCTCAGATTTGCACATACTTTAATCTATCTTTTGAAAGTTTTCTCTTTCTTTTTTTCTTTCTTCTATTGAAATGTTATTGTATACTTTATTTTTATTTATTAAGGACCTTACATGGTGAAGTTGTTTATGTTTTAGTTGTGTTTTTATTTTTTGGTGATACTTGGTTTGAACTCAGGACCTTGTTTTTGTTAAGCAGGTAGCCCACCACTTGTATCACACCTCTAGACCTTGTTCAGTTACTTTTCCCAGTTTTCATTTGCCATTCATACACGTGTGTGTGTGTGTGTGTGTGTGTGTGTGTGTGTGTGTGTGTATGTGTGTAGGTATATATATACTCTCTAGGCCTTAATTTTCTCATTATCTCTGATTCATTAATGTGCAAATTAAGGCCCAGAGAGTCATATGGCTAGTAATATAAACAAGATTTAAACTCAGACAGTATTGTTGTGAGCCTTCACTCCTACCTTCTATATTCTATCACTTATATCTTACTGGCATATTGCACTTCAAATATTATGTCTCAACAGTCACTAAAAACAAGAAAATATTCATATTTTCCTTTAATGTTTTGAATAGTTTATGTATAGTTTACTTGGATATAATTTTGAAAGGCTGTGTGAATGGGTCTCATATTTAATTATTCAATTAGTTGTGTCTTCAGTACATTAGCATTCTTTGGGAACTTGGAAAGGACTTGCTTTCTTCAAGAGCCCTTTATAAAATTAGTGTCATATCATATTAATTGTTCCTTCAATTATTTATTTCTTCAGAGTTCTTGGTTTCCTCAGCAACTTTGATCTGTATGGTATCTTTAAATTTCTATTAAAATAATTATATTAGGATGCTTATTATGATGCTTACTTATGCTCATATAATGTACTTTGATCAAATCAGCTCCAATGTTATTCTTTTTTAATCCCTGTTCCTCCCTCCTTTCATATAAGGTCAACTCTTACCTTCATAAAGACCTACCCACTTCTTTTACAAATTTTTTTCTTCATAGGTTAACCATTGACTCTATTTTCAAACAGGCCAACAAGGAAGGGCCTGTTTCAAAAGAATGTGACTATATTATATCTATATTGCAACTATATTGTTGAGTTGCAGTCATTGTTTTTGGGAATTGGTTCAAAGGGCATAGGTCTTTTATGAATAAAGTTACCACATAATTTTCTCACCTGAAGTGGAACTCTTGAGTGTATTCAGTTACTGAGATATCTGCACTATGGTCCGTCCTACCTGCTGCAACCTAATAGTCACTGGGCACAAATGCCATTTATACACATCTATAGAGCTATAGAACTTTCCTTAAAGTAATTTCTATGTCTGGGATAATGCCATTTTTTTCTAGATGAAAAACATTAGCTCGTCTTACAGCTCTTATAAGCTGAAAATTAGAGTTGCCTTGGGGAGGGAAGTGAGGCCCATGGATTGTTTACATGAGTGCTATAGTTTCACTTGTTATGCACCAGTCACCTTGGAAGAATTAATGCCCTTCCAGTGTGCCAATCAGATTGCCCTAGTCATCTCTAAACATTCCATTTGGCTTATTAGAATAATAAATACTGTGCTAACAGAATGTTCATCTGGATTCAGGCTATTAGATTGTGGTCAGCAGAGGAAGTATATGCTACACCTTACCTCAGTGACAAGTGGGTTGGAGTAGTAGATACAGATTTACCCTATGTGGGTGTTGGACTTGATGACTAATCTCCAGTGTTATAATCCTTAGAGATATGCCACCTGTCTAGGGCCATTAGTCATACCCCTTGACATCTGATGTCTCCTGAGTGGTCTCTTTGGGAAAGATTAAGAGGTTTCATTCCTGCAGGTGAACTGAAGCAGCAATATCTACTACCACTCCCCCCTTCCCCATACAGCAAAATGTCCATGAAATATTTCTTTTAATGTAATGACTGTGAGTCTAATTTCATTTCTATAGGGGAAATTTTACTTTTTAAGTCTGATTTTTACCTCCTTCTATGAAATACCCATTCTTGTTTTATTGAGGCTCCCTTTCAGCAGTTTTGTAGCAACAGGTCTAGTTGGGGAAACAGCCATGGAAATCACCTTGCTTGGACATTGCGTCTCTGCATTTTCTCTCAGGCTGATTTCCTTGTTTGAGGCTGGCTCACCATTCTGCCATGTTTCCAGGGACCAGGTGTTAAGCTGCTTCTTTAGGACTTACCACACACTGGGAAGTTCTCTCCTTCCTGTCTTCTCTTGGACTCAGTGCTTGACACTATTCTAGTCAACTTTGGCTGGGGATAGATCATCTTGATTGCAAAAATGGCCGTCTAGGCCACTAATAGGAGAGGCTCAAGATTTTTAGGTATTTTGGAACTTCAATCTGAGGATGTTGTTTGGTTATATATTTTGAAACAGAGAAAAAAATCTTACTTGTCCTTAGCAGCAAATTCAAGGGTAGAGGGGTAAAAGAAGGGTGCATGTTGTCACAACACTGGCAGAAGGACCTGTGGGCTGATTGTTTTCCTCAGAAGGAGACAGTATTATGCAGGCCAATATCTACATGTGTACAACATAGACATACAAATTATCACTTTTTCAGGCCTGTAGGATTTCTTTTTCATAAGTTATTAATATCTAGATACAAACTATGACTCAATTCACTAGAGGCAAGACATTCTAGTTAGAGAGAGAAAAATATGTATAAGGCCTAAAATAGAGTTCAGAAATAAAATGTCAGTTCTATACTAGTTTTTGATCAACTTCCTGGTCTCTGTTAGGTTCCTGACTCTTTTTCTCCATATTATACTTAGAATCATACTTGATGAACTCATTGCTTATTGTAAGTCATCTGTGCAAGATCCTGACTTCTCAGATAGAGTCCCTGACCTCCATGAGTCTTTTTTTTTCCCTGCATCCAATTTCAAAAATTTTCATGGTCTTACCTTCTCCCCAGTGATAACAATTATACAACTCTTAAGTTTATAATTTCAAGAATCCTCTCTCTGATCACCACCTCCATGATGTATAGTTCGTTTATTTTATTATTTCCACTCCAGTAACACTTTAACTACATCAAGATCCCCCCAGGCAGTGATTATACCACTTTTCTACTATCATCAAGTCTTCAGTTCATCTGTTTAACCAAAACTGACTCCATGGTCCATTGTTATAGTCATTTCTTTGTACATAACCTCAACTCTTTTCCTTCATCATATTCACTGAGCAAGATTTCTGTTAAACTTGTTCAGTCTGTGCCTTCACCAGAGAATAACATATCCACTTTAAGCTGCATCCATAGTCTCCTTTGAATGCTTTCAGTCCTTCTCAATACCAGGTCTTATAGATACTCTTCAAAATGATCATTCTGTACCTTTTCCTTTCTCCATCTGTTGATATGTTCTCTCTTCTTCTCCCTAGTGACCTCTTTTAATTTCACCAAGAAAGCAGAGGCAATCACAGGATATTGAATTCATCTGTTACCAGCAAAACTATCCATTTCACCTGCATCCATGTTTCCCCTCATCTTATCTACCCACCCTGCATAGAGTGAATTCCATGCACTTTTACCTTTTTTTTTTTTTTTTTTTTGAGATTGGTCATGGGACTTGAACTCTGAGCCTGGACACTGTCCCTGAGCTCTTCAGCTCAAGGCGAGTGCTTTACTGCTTGAGCCACAGCACTATTTCTGGTTTTCTGGTTAATTGGAGATAGTCTCACGGACTTTCCTGCCCAGGCTGGCTTTGAACCATGATCCTCAGCTCTCAGTCTCCTGAGTAGCTAAGATTACAGGTGCAAGCCACCAGCGCCCAGCACACTTTCACCTTATTAAACATTACAGTTTCTTTCCTCATGAGGTTTCATTCAAATACACTGGACTGGCTTTCATCTTTTAAAAAGTTACTCTGCATTTCACATTTTCCCTCTGGTTGCCTAACTCAGCCCTAAGAACTTCAGTCCTCACTCACTGTCTTCACATCCCCACCATCCATTCTCTTCTTGATTCCCTCTGATCAAGCCTTTGTTCTCACCATTCTACTAACATGCTCTTGTAGGCAGTACTGATGACTACCTTTGCCTTGTTGACTCCAGTGACCAGTTCTTAAGCTTTTATCAAAAGTGCATTCTTGGCTTGGCTTCTAGGACATGGTGTTCTTGTTTGTTTGATTTGTTGGTTAGTTTGTTGTTTCTTCCTTCAGTGGCTGCTTTTCTCTGTCTTTTTTCTGACCCCTTCTTCCACACTCAGAGTAACCCAGAGCTTGAGCCTTTATTTTTCCACTTTTCTGTCTTTATTTATTTCCTGCCCCATTGCTTTAAATATTAATTTTGTACACTGATTCCCACTCTACCTTATCTTTTTGTTTTAGATTCACATATACAAATGCCTCTTGAGGCTGTTGCATGGATGTCTTCATAGGCATCTCAAACTTGATATGTTCAAAGTAGAGTACTTGATTTTTCTCCAAAGCTGCTTCTTTCATTATCTTTCTGATTTCTTTTTTCTTAATTTTTATTGTAATGATACTGTACAGAGGGGTTACAGTTACGTGAATAAGGTAATGAGTACATTTCCTATCGAGCATTGTTACCACCTCCTTTGTTTTTCTTCTATGATCCCTTCCCTTCCTACCTCCCCAACTCCTCCCCCCCCCCGAATTTGTAAAGTTCATTTTCAACATAGTGGCTTGTGCATCTTATTGTTACAATGGGTCAACCTGTATCCTTGTTTCAGCCTTTTGTTATTTCCCTTCCCCTCCCCAAATTAGAAAAAAAAAATGTATATACATTGTATTTGATTCTGATCAAATACAGTGAAAACAGGGGTTATACCATGGGGGAAGAACATATAAAAGAAACAAATAAAATCACATAGTATATTAAAAACAACAACGACAAAGATAAAAACCTCTTGTGTCCCTAATCTTTTTTATTTCATTTAGTGCCACACCATTCATTCCCAGAATTCTTCATGATTTCTTATTTTCACTCATTTATCCATTGAGTCCATCTGCAAGTCTACCAGCTTTGCTTTCAAAATAAACCTTGAGTCCCTCCTCTTCTCACCACCCCCTCTACCATTCTAACCCCATTATTAGTTATCTGTAATATAACCTGGCTTCCTTTTTCTTTTGTCTTCTTATATTTATTCTCCACATAACAATTGTATTTGCGTGTGTGTGTGTGTGTGTGTGTGTGTGTGTGTGTGTGTGTGTGTGTGTGTGTGTGAGTGTGTGTAGAAGGGTCTTTCTAAAACTTAAGTCATGTCCTATTATTCTCCTGTTCAAGTCCCTCCAGAGGCCTTTCATATATCCCAGGGTAAAATCCAAAATCCATTCACAGCTTCTAAAGTCTCCATATAAGAATCTTTCAAAATACTGGATTTTTCTTACTCTTTCATATCTACAGTTACTGTTTCCACAATCATATGTTTGTAATATCCTACAAAATTTTATGGATTTCCTGAGGAAATCTAAATTTGGCTTTTTTGGTGCTTGAGAATGAATATTAAAATGTTGGTAATCACATTTTAAGGAAACATCGGAATCTTAGAACTTATAGAAGTAAGTAAGTTGAACATGCTCATCTTTTCTTATTGGGCTTATGTGGTCTCTTGATACTTTGAACTACACACACACACACAACATACAAAGCAGAAGGAGATGTCTCTAAGAGAGCTGGGACTTAGTGCTTAGTTGCAGAGTGTTACGTCTAAACTTTGTAGAGCCTCGAGTTTGATCACAGTACCAGAAAAAACAAGATGAAGAGGCGGGGGGAGGTGGGTGGGGGGAGGGTAGAATTATATGAAGTAAACTTTCTTAATCATCCCAGGAAATTTTGGTAATAGCTAGTGGTTACATTTATCTTAATTCCCAGCTTGATATTTTCCAGTGGATATTTGTATAAAAAAGGTCTGAAAAGAAAAAAAATAAAATGTAGCCAAGAATTGGTATCCTGTACTCTCTGGAGAAGATATTACCTTCTGGGATCTATAGTTTTTTTTACTTTGGAAGTCTATATAATCTTGACAGAAACAAAGCTGGACCTAAAAAACTCATCTGATATGTGATTTTCTATCTTACAAAGATAGTTTAACTACAACCTGATTGAGAAAAATAATATGGGGAAATAGAAAGAGGACTGGATACTGAGTCTCAAAATTTAGGTTCCATCCCTGATGTTGTGAAAAACAATGGGTTTCTTTATGACATTTTCATACATGATCATATTTACTTCTCCATTAAGTACAGGTCTTTGAATTGAATTTTAGCAACTCCTATAAGAAGTGGATAAATTCCTTTGGAGAAGAAACAGGTGCCCTGAATCTGATTCTTATGCCACAATCATGCTGGCTTTTCCCTGTGAAGATCTTTGTGGTCATGAGGAGTCTGGCTGGACAAGGTTGAAGGAGTTTTAGTTACTGGTATGGAAGCTTGGTTCTTTTGGAGAGCTCATACAGCAATGTATCTGATATTCCTGCCAGATGATGGTTTTGCATCCCTGATCTCCCTCTCCACTTTCTAGTAGGCAGACAGTAGAGATTATATATGTATGTGTGTGTGTGTGTGTGTGTGTGTGTGTGTGTGTGTGTGTGTGTGTGTGTGTATACATACAAACCTCAAACCAATCAATTCCATGGCAATTCTTGGCTGTCTATAACCTTAGGCAGGTTAAGCTCTTGAAAATTCATTTTTCTTCTTAGCTCCTCCTTTCCTCATGCTTAGGGAGCAAGCACCAGTTAGGCATTATGATTTGGCCAGGAAACTATGGTCCAGGCAAAAGGAAACCTGTGACTATATGGCTGTGGCTACATGGCTGTTTTGCCTCAGAATTATCTGTTTTCTCCTCAGGTATTTATTGGCCACTTGGTTTGGGCTAGGCATGTTTTAGACATTGAGGCAAAAGTTGTTTTAAAAGACGAAGATATGGCCTTCAAGGAGCTTGCATGTTAGTGGAAGGATTCAGATGATGAGTAAATATAATAATTTCCAGGTTATGATACATGGGACAAGGGAAGTAAAAGTAGAGTAATAAAGAGTTGACGGGGAGATTGTCTGCTATAAAATATGTAGTCAGGGAAGTCCTTTCTAAGAAAGATTAGAGCAAGTATTTTCCAGGCATGGGGAGAATTGAGGAAGACAAATTCAAACAAACAGAAGTGGCTGGTGCACAGATACTGGGAAAAGAACAAAAAGGCTAGTTTGTCTTGAATATATGTGGGGAGAGAAGAGCGATTGTAGGGGAGAAAAAGTAATATGATATCCTCATCCATTGCAATGTTGATGGTTGACACCTCTACAATTAAGCTAGATTAACAAGAGAAAAGCCTAACAGATGTACTTAACCAAAGTCAAGTGACACAGGAGCCTTCAAAATGAAGACTCAGACCTAAGGAAAAGTATTTTTGTGCTTAGCTTTGATGAAGACTAGATAGATATGTAGAAGTATGATTGAATCAAAAGGGGGTCATGACACAATGGTAATAAACTGGGGGGGAGGTTAAAAGGCCTACTTATTAAGAATCTTCTTGACCTTTCTGTTTATCCTTCCCTCCTGCCTAGCACATGGGGTTCTTCATAAGAGAAGGTCAGAAAGATGATCTTGCCTCTGTAGATTTCCCAATTTCTTTTGGCTTAAAATACTCATCTGTCAATGTGCCACAAACTGGAGTCACATTTCTTGTACCATATGGTACTATAAATTCATTCCCTCACGTTTTTGAGAATTTCAGAAGCTGACATAAAAAATTATCTGATTCATTTTCTTCTCCCAGTCCCTACAGTTTTGTTTTGTTTTTAAGATACGGTCTTGCTGTACACACACACACACACACACACACACACACACACACACACACACACACACACACACACACACACACACACACACACACACACACACACACACACACACACACACACACACACACACACACACACACACACACACCCTCTCAAACTCAGAGTTCTACCTCTGCCTCTCAGTGCTAGGATTATAGGTATTACTAGTACCACCAAGCTCAGACAGGTATTATCATTGAAGGATGGAATTAGAGGATATAATGTTAAGAACAATAAATACACTTGCAAAATTGATCAATCTTTCATAAATTTTTAAGTGCCTAATTTTTGTTTTAGTCTGGATATCAGCTAGAATGCTTGTTTGTACTTTATTCTGCCTGGTCTCTTGGAATCAATTTTCTCCTAAATAAAGCTGTATAGCCTCAAACTTTAAGACAGCTGATCATGAAGACCCTTGAGTCTTGGCAGGGCTGAGTACTGTGGATGTAGAAGCCTAAGGAAGCTTTCTGAAACCTGAGCATCTCTCAGAGCCTAGTGCAGAAGTTAATGCCTGCAGTTTTTACTGGCTCTCTCTTTCAGAAATCTTTTGTTCCTGCCACAAGGCAAAAACAGGAAAAGAGATCTGTGTGAAAGACTGCTCTCTCTTTTCCTTTTGTGGTGATTGTGTATCTTAAGAGAAGGCCTCAAAGGTTCCCAGAGTTGTCTGTCTTTTCATGTAAATGGAGCCTATAAGCCTATTTGCAAGTGTGCAGAAAGACTGTGGGAGTTGAGGTGAAAAATAGAGAGCAGCACCCTCAGCATCCCATGTAATTTATTCAGGTTCAGTGTGTGCTTTCTTTCTTGTGTATAACTAAAAATGCTTCAGAACTGTATTTTGCGCATGTACTTTTGGAGATGTGCTATATACATACATTACTGTATACACATATTACTGTGCAGCATTGTAACGACAAAACCATGCATTTTATGGTTGCTGGGTGGTTTAAGGGATTTTCCAGGGTAATTTTGACAATGTAAATGTTGGCTTCCATGACAGCCTTAGAATGTAGTCCCTATGTACATACAGTGTGACCCTCCATCTTGGGTATTCTTAAGACCCTGTTTATCCCTAAGTACAGGGAACTGGAATTGATTGAAAGAATAGGACTCATTTGAACAGAACTAGGATGCACATTTATCCTTAAGCCCCAAACCAGTAACTGGTATGGTTTGGTATAGGACTTTAGGAGACTAGGCAAGGCAGAAGGACCTTCTGCAATTCCAGTGAGGAGCAGGACCTGAGGTTAGTGACCAGACATCAAGCACTCCAAGGTCAGGTGAGGAAGGGTACTGAAGGATAGATAGCTCACAGGTGAGACTGTTGCATACAGTGAATGCCAGGCTCAGAGCAATATAGTAATGGGCTTAGTAGGGCATTTGTAAGTGGAGGTTAGTACTAATGGATGGATCTTAGCTCCTTTCTTCTAGAACCCTTCACCTATTGGTGAGGCTTGTTTGTGCGTTGTTTCATGTGAGTTTTGCCCTCTGTGTGCACATGTAGCAAACAGAATAAGAGAACAGACCAGCAGTGCCAGAACAGAGACAGGGCATGAGTATTTAGGGGCCATAATTTGGCTTTAGGAGCAAGTTCTGCCTTGTGTTGCTCTGTGGCTCAGGTGGTACTAGTTGTGAGGAACCTGAGATACTAGAGGGGTGATAGATTGGCAGTCAGACCTTTTATCCCTGTCATAAACTGCTCTGGAGAACCAGCCTCTGATCCTCTTCCCACCGGCTACCACCCCAAGGCCAGAGTCTGTTTAATCCAATGCAGAATATATTCAGCTTCAGTGATTATAAGTAAGTAAAGGTAAGCAACCCACCCCTATACTCCTTCTCAGTACAATTGAAATTCATATTCATGAAGCCCTGTTATGGGATTTTCACCTATCCCCTAATCCTAAGCAATAGATTTTTAAGTCATATCCCTTGAGTTCAACTCCTTCCCATGAATCTTAGGACATGCTACTCAAAATAAAACAAGACAAAAAAAAACACAGAAGCAAGAAGGTCACTTTCAATTTTCTCTCTCTTTAAGTGGTCATAATACCCTCATTGGAGAGGTGCCCTCCAAAGGAAAGGAGCATCTTTATCTCTGAAGACCCCAGATACAAACAAGCCTTGCTGAGCCTCCTCCCATTTTATTCATTTGCCTTTGTCAAATCTTACTTCTGCACAACTGTTACCTCCCTATCAAACCTACCCATAAAATTATATCAGTTATTTCTTTGGGCTTTCATCTATAAGACTTCCATGTCACATAAAACTTACGTTAAATAAATTTGTTAACCTGTTGCTTGTCAGAGGGAACCATCTGTGAACTTAGCAATGAGTGAGGGGGAAAATTCTCCTTCTCTTGTATAGGAGCTATTAGTTTCTGAGCAAGTCTCTTGAGTGTCAGTTTCCCCATTCACATCAAAGAGATGGCACCTACCACTATGATGTGTTGTGAGATTGAGACATAAGGGAATGCCCGCAGGGACCTCTCTGTAAGTTTTACAGATTGCCTATAAAGCAACTTCCCAGCAAGAGAGTTTGAGCACACACACAAGAATTTTAATGCATCATATAACATGTCAAGACTTGGTTACAAGTGACAGAACCCTAGATCTAGCGAGCTTATACAGAGAAGACCTAGGCAGGTCATGCAGGAATGAAGTGCCAGACTCATCTAAGTGTTGTGAACTAATTTTAAACAAAAATTTTAAGTAAGGCTTTTTAAACTTAAATGTTATTTCATAATAATATTCATTATGAATACTCAGCTCTAATTTTATGTGTTTAGAATTATATAATTAACATTGGCTACATATGCAGTTAAGATTAGTATATTTAACGGTGCTCTTTGCCCCCAACACTGGTTCTTGTTTAAACACACAAAGCTGTTCTTTACTGTAAGCTAAAAAGAATATGTCAGGCTTTCAATTTGGAAACCTGAGTCAAATCAGCAGTCTTTAGGAAGAAAGTTCTTTCATAATGGGCCTAACCCTTCTCCCTCATTTGATATTTTCTTGTGGAAAACATCTGGTTTAAATAAGCACTAATGGCGGCCTTGATCATCAGAAACCAGAATGCCAAAATCACAAACAATGTATACTAGGTACAAGAGATGCCAAAAACCAATGTACAAGGCAAATTCAGCAGTAAATTTATTTTATTTACAGATTTCACCTTTTGATGCTTGTCTTCCAACTGCCTTATACTTCTCTCTTTTGAGAACAGTTAAGGCCCCATAAGGGTAGATGATCATCTAGCCTACCAGACTCCTGAGATGGCTCCCCAAACATACCCTCTAATTCATGGACCTTCCAGGACTCATTGAAAACAATGATGGAGGGGCTGGGAATGACTGAGGCCTAGGATGTATGAAGCCCTGGGTTCGATTCCTTAGTACTACATAAACAAAAAATAATAATAAAATTACTTTTTAAAAAAGAAAACAATGATGGATAGAGCACTCAAGATGCATTTGCTTAAAACAGGGACATTTATTCCAACTCAGGCTCTTAAATTAGTAGGACAATTTTTACTATCTTCTTCTGTTAATCAGGAATAGGGTTGTCACATTGACCAAAAGGCCTACTATGTAAGCCAGTCCTAAAAAAAGTTCTTAGGCATCCAGGAGTTCTATGATTAGTATTGTAGACAAGGGATGGAACCAGATTCCTGACAAAGTTTTGAACATGTATAGACTTGGCAATGAGTCTAGCATAATGGCAAAGAGAGCAAGTGTTCGAAGAGTCCTTAGATGGCCAAGAGTTTGTGAGAAATTTTGGGATAAGCCAGTTAAGATACTTCTGTGTATCAGATCCTCATCAGTTGGTGCAGAAAGTCAGAGATACAGGACACATCTACTGGAGTATTTCACTTTTTAGAGGCTAGGAAACATAAAAGTTGATACCCGCTGGTTACCAGGACTTTCTAGAACTTTGAGCCATTGATGAGGGGAATTATATTGGGCAGGGATTATTTCAGAGAAAAGACTAGTAAAGACTAGCTCAAAGCATTTGGACAGTGCTGAAGTATAAAGTATCAAAGCTTTCAGAATCCAAGGAAAGTACATGAAGAGAGTGAGAGACAGGCATTAGCCTTGTGTTTAACTTCTTTTACCTTTTGTCATCTGCCTTGCCTGGTTATTACCTATTCCAAACTGAAGGGGAGAAAAACAGGACCTAGCAAATCTGAAGACCTTTATCTCTTGGAACTGTACCTCTAAAATAGTATGTAATACTCATCACAGAATTTGGTGTGAAATAAACAGGATAATCTAGGGCAAGTGTATTAGGTAGAGTCTTGGCCAAGTGACCAGACATTTTGGAATGAATAAGACAGTCTTGGATTTCAGCTTCCTCTACTGTATCCAGTTCACTTTACCCTAAGGGATTCCTATTACCCAATGTCTGAAGTGAATACAGTCTTATGAGCCTATGAGAACAGTTATCAGTAGTCAGAATAGAATACCTAAACTAGGTTCAGAATTAAAAATGGCAGAGTTACTGTATGTTTGGAAAATTAGTTTGACCTTAGAAAAGTTTGTTCTTAAAATTTATTGCTAATGTATGACTAAGTATAAATCACACACAATTGTTATGTCCCTTAATGAGCATTCAGAAATCATTTCCTTAGGATTTACTATATAACAAGTTCTGTGCCAGTGATATAACACATGATCCTTGTTTTTAAGATGTTTCCATATCAGTGGGACAGAAAGATGTGAAAATAATTATACCTCTAAGATAACAAATGCTATTCTATTGGTACAAATCAAGCAGCTCAGTGTAAGAACACAATTTGCCAGAAGATCAGGGAAGCTCACAGAGAAGGGAATGGCTAGCATATAAAGGGATGAATGATTACACTAAAAAAAATGAATTATAAATATGTCTGTATTGGAATGCACCATTAATGAAATGTAATACTGCAAGGTTGGATTGAGTATACACACTAGGCTTATAGACAAATGGTCCTATCACATCTGTTACTTTATTTCCCTCAGGAGGACTCAGGAGGATGTTCTTGTCTGGCAAAGTGATCAATGTTTGCACTATTAGAAATGGGTTTTAGGTCTCTTTAGGCAACAGAAGCTAAAGAGGAGAAAAGGTAGTATCATTTTATTGCTCAGCACAAGGATCATGGATGACACACTATAGCAGAGTCAGATTAAAGAGTCAGAGAAAAGCCAAGAAATTTCTTAACCAAAGGTTTATGCGATACAAGAGTCCTCAAAAAATGGAGACCCAAAGACCCAAGAAAACTCTTTTTAATACACTGTCAGGCAGAAATATGATTTAGAGGACAAACGATTATAATCTAATGACCATAAACTGGAAAGAGTGTTGCAAAGCCTATTCAGATTCTTCTTTGCTTCTAGGTTTACAATAAGACCACTCAGAAAGAACATCTTATGACCTACTTTCAGGGGAGGTAATTGGGGAATTCTCTTATTCTTTTCTCTCCACTTTAGGGAGAAAGGAGGGAGGTCAGAGAATGATCTGCCTGCCTCTGTGGATTGTTTGTTTCAACTTCCTTTAGTTTAAAATACGCAGCATGCTAAGTTACCATATTTCAAGTTATCATGTCCTGAGCTCCAACTTTTCTTTGGAAGAGGAATTGATTTTTAATATATTTTATAATTAACATATATTAATAGTACAAGGGGTTCCATTGTGGTAATTTCATAAATGTATATAGTACACTTGAAACAAATTGCTCCCTCTGTTATATTCCCTTAATCCTTCCCTTCTGCCCACTTTTTCAAATACTATTTGGTGGGCTTCATTATGTGACTTTCATGAATATATGTCTAACATGCCTCAATCTCTTTTACCCATACAATTGCTTCTCTTTTCTCTCTCCTTTCATCCTGACACCCTCCCCCAGCAGGCCTCCTTTGCACTCATTATTATCATTATCATTTCAAATCTAGATTCTTTATATGAATGAAAATGCAATAGGAATAATTTGATTTATTCCTTCCTTAACTGCATCTTTTTTTTTCCTCTTACCTTAGTTGTCTGGCTAGGAATTTTTAAAATTATATAGAATAATTGTAGGGAGAGTAGGCATCCTTATGGTATTCCTGACTTTAGAGGATAAGTTTTTCTCTGTTCAATATTATGCTGGCTATACATTTGTCATATAGCCTTTATTGTATTAAGGAATATACCTTCTATTTCCTTTTATTGACTTTTTTTGAAGTTTGAGTCAAAGTTTAAACTCAGGGCCTTATGCTTGACCTTGCTTGCTCCACTTGGTTGTTTATCTGGCATTCTACCACTTGAACCATGGCACCAGCCCAGCTCTTTGCTCAATACTTTGGAATGGAGTCTTGTGGACTCTCTCTCCAGACTGGCTTTGTGCTGTGGTTTTTTTTCCCCCAAGTCTCTACCTCCTAAGTAGGTAGGATCAAAGGTATGATCCACTGATCCATTTGTCCATTGAGGAGCATCTGGGCTGATTACAAACCTTGGTTATGGTGAAGAGTACTGCACTAAACATGGTTGTGCCGGTGGCTTTATTGTATCCTGATTTGTAATCTTGTGGATTTTTTCTTTCCTGTTTTTTTTTCCTGTTTGTGTAAATATTTTCCTCTTTTATGTTTAGGACTACTTTAAGTAACTTCTGCAGTGTTCGTTTAGTGCTTATGAGTTGCTTTAGTTTTTGTTTATTGTGGAAGGTTTCTTTTCTCTTTCAATTATGAAATAAAGCTTTACTGGATACATTATCTTAGCACAGTTCTTTTCTTTCCAGACTTGGAATATATTCCATACCTCTTCACTTTCAGTTTCTGTTGAAAATCTGTTGTTGTTCTGATAGGATTCTCTATATTTTGTTGTTCTCTTTTTTCAGCTTTCAGTATTCTTTGTCCTGTATATTTTGTGTTTTAACTGGGATAGATGTTTGAGTGTTTCCTTTCTGATCTTGTCTGTTAGTTATTCTGAAAGCCTCCTGTACTCTTGCTTTTTCTTTCTCAATATTGAGGAAGTTCTCTGCTATTGTTTCATTAAATATGTTGTTTATGCCTTTAGCTTATTCCTCTTCTCCTTCTTTACCTATAACTCATAGCTTTTGGCTTTTTGATGGTGTTCCAAAGGTATTTCATGTTCTGCTCATATTTTCTTAATATTTTTCCTTTATTTGTCTGACCTAATACCTCTACTTTAATCAATGATACATTATTTTCAACTTTTTCCATTATATTAACAAGACTTTTAATTGCAGTTTTTTTTAATTGTGAAAATACTGTACAGAGGGGTTACAATTACATGAGCAAGATAATGAGTACATTTCTTATCAAGCATTGTAGCCTCCTCCTTCGTTTCCTCTTCCCATCCTCCCCCCGCCTCCTCACCCAATTCTCCCTGCCCCCCCTTAATTGCAGTTTTTATTTAGGTTATTAAGCTTTTCCTTTCCAGGATTTCAACTTTTTCTTTTCTTTTCTTCTCAGGATTTCTATATCTTTATTGGATTCCTGTTTCATACTTTTCATTGTCTTCCTTATTTCATTGAGATACAGACTTGAATTCTCTTTGAGTTCATTTAGGTGTTTATTCTCATCTTCTTTGATATTATTCAGGTACTAAAAGATGTATTTTTTAGCTTTGCTGATCATTCTTCTTCTTTTTTAAATGGTTGGTTATGGAGCTTGAACTAGAGCCACAGTGACATTCAGGGTTTTGAATGGTTAATTTGAGATAAGAGTCTTGGTATGACTATAGGTGTGAGCCACCAGTGCCCAGCTCATCATTCTAGTTATTTTTCTTTGGAGTTCATTTTTTGAAATTTTATCTGTCATATCATTTGTGTTCTTTGTTGTGAAATTATTGGTTTTTTTGGAGGAGATATATTGTCTTGTATTTTTCTTATTATTTGTGAGTCTATAATGAGATTTACACATCTGAGGCTAAGTTGTTGACTGGAAATTTAATCATCTTTAGTTTTTCAGTTGAAATAGTAACAGTGTTCAGGCAGAGCAAGATAGTGGCCAGGTTGAGATGCTCTTTCTCATTACCACTGGACTGGGGAATATGGCCCCAAAGCCATACATTTTCCTATATCCTGAAAGCAATAGGAATCAGCCTAGAACTACTCATAGTGAGATAAACTAGCTAGAGACTCATGTGCTGGTTGTGGGCTTCTAGAGTGCTTTCACTATAAAGCTTCTCTTCTTTGTGTAGTAGGAGTTCCTGTTGGCTATTGAGAATGTTACAACTCCTATGCTGGGGAGGTTCCCACTTGCTCCATGTATTCTCTACACCTAATTTGTGTCCCCAGAGGCACTAAGTGTCCAAACCTAAGCTTGATCCCTAAGTGTAACCAATGGTGGGGGAACAAACACAGAACTGATTAATTCACTGGTTGGGGAGGTACTGAGGGACCTAATCACTTTGTCTGCTTGTCTCAGTGCTTACAGACCCTTTCTAGCAGTTAAACTCTTCTCTGTGAAAATTCTATGATTTTTGAGGATCTGGACTATGGACCTTCAGTCCTCGATGTCAGTCAATACAACAAAATTTAATTCCCCAAGGGGGGAGTAAGTGCTTTCAGGCCCTTCCTGACAACCTACCTCCCTATATAAGAGAAAAGGCTGTCAATATGACATGATTGGAGGGTCTGCATGCAGGGCTTTGTTCCACCTACCAGACAACATGTACAGTTGGGGGGCAAACCTTAGAGGTCAAATATCCAGCCAGGCATTGGCTTGGTGCTTTGTTTCTGTCTGAGCCTCAGATGATGGGACTAGATCCTGAACAGGTTGGAGAGGGCCTTTGACCACCCTGTCCTTTGACGCTGCTGGTGCCCTCCACTACTTGGACTTTCATGTAGGATCACAGCAGACCTCCCTCTCCTTGTCCACCTCTCATGGACATCTTCCAGTCAGACTCTGCCAAAGGGTATTACAGGACTCACTAAGCCATGAGTATTCTTTGTTTTCAGGCAACTACAGTATCTCAGTCTTAGTGAATAGGTCCTCTGTCAACATGGTATCCTGCTACCACACTCTTAAGTAAAGGGAACAACAGAATGTCTTTATCAAGGCTAGAATAGTTAATGTTTCATAAATCCCTGGGATTAAAGCTTGTGGGAGTTGTGAGATATAATACAACTAAAATTGGAACTTTCTCGACAGGCTGTCTGTCTGTCTTTGTTGTGGTATCTTACACTTCTCTTCCCATCCTGGGAAGCCAGGATTGAAACTGTTTGCTGCTTTTCTGAGTTGCCCTGGTTTTCTGTGTGATTTTCTGAAGTACTACTACCTCTTTTGTGATTTCTGATGTTCTTCTTCTCTTTCTCTCTTCAGAATATAGTCTCTCCTATGTTTCCTGATTTTTATCCATGGAGTCAAAGCAATGGACATTTCTAATTCGAAAATTGTCAAAGGCAATACAGTATAAATAAAGAGAGCTTGGACTATACAATCAAATTGACTGCATCACTTAAGAGCAGAGTGCCTTTTGACAACTTATATATATTCTTGGTGATTCTAATATCTCTTTAGAATGGGTTGATAATAGTACCAACCTCAGAAAGTTGTGCCTCAAGTGCAGTAATTAATATAGAATAAATTTACAAATCACTGCACAAATAATTTCACATTCCTTGTAAAGTGCTTTGAGAATATGAAAATGTTATTGCTTTATTTTTAACATCTGCATATTATTTCTTTATATAGTTTTATACATAATGAAGAGAGCCACAAAAACATAAGATTACTTTTCTAGGAAAACAGAATCAACTCTAAACTAGATGACAAAGCCTTGATTTTTTCCCTAAGTACTCTTTCCTCTGAAAAGTTGACTTATGAGTCTTCTTCATTATTGTATCTCTGATGATCTAGAGAAAAAGCAATTTGAAAAGAGGAAGAGTTCTGTGCTCTTAGCAAAGACATTACCTGCTTTGCTTTTTTGGAAAGTTTTACTCTTTCAGTTTTGAGCTATGAAAGTGAACAATCCAGCTGATTCAGATCCCCAGCGTATTCGTAATAATAAGAACACTGTGACAACCACAGATATTAAAAACATACCTCAATTTAGACAACCAGGGTAAAGCAAATACATATGGTATTATGTGGAAAAAATTCCCCTATGCAAACCTAGAAATGTAATTTAATGTCATTGCATTTAACATCAAAGGGCTGCTGACAAAAAGAACATGTTTGCATTGGAAAATTCAAGTGAAAGAACTAGTCTTCTACACAAAGACAAGAGAAAGATAATAATAAAGATTAATAATTCTCGTGCATGTGAAAAGAAAAATTGGGAACCTGCATTAAAAGCAAATTTTCTAAAATTAAATTTACATATAGTAAAATTTACATTTAGTTTGAACTTTTGCAAACATGTATACTTGCTAACCATGTTTCTATCACCCCCAAAGCTCCCTCATGTTCCTTTGCAGTCAGGTACCTCAATTCCCCTGGGGTTCACGCAGACAGATTTGCTTTTTGATGCTAAAATTTTGATAAAAGTTTAATTTTAACTTAGATTTTGCTGGCAAATCAAAATGGCAATTGAAATAAAAATTTAGGATTCAGATACTACTTCCTTTAGAGAGAGTAATGCCAGGAACTTCTGAGCCTCAGTTTTCTCATATCTTAGGATAATAACTCTCATCCAACTCATAAGTATTTTGTAAAAAAATTAAAGAAATGATATATGAGTAGTTTATAGAGTTTGATAGACTATTTGGAAAATACTATTGTTAATAAAAGTTGGCACTTTTAGATAACAGCCATTTTGCAGTGGGATTATGCTTGAACTCTGCAGTGCCTTTCCAGATCTTTGAAGGACAGTCTTCAAGTATATAGAACTTTTTGTTTTTAAATATTTGCCTTAGGATTTCAGAATATAGTCTTATATCTCGCTTGACAAATATAGGAATCTAATCTGTCAGTCTGATGTGTCTTAGATTAGTCATGTCACTTTGGGTATGGCTAGAATGTAACAATATTCTCAGTGGCTTTATTTTTATGATATTCTTCATAATGAAATAATTTATTTCATGTTCAAGAACCTACTGCCCAAATTCTGAGAATTTTCAGTTTTATGCTTCACATTTTACACAGATTAAATAAAATTTTCAGGTGTCAAGTAATGTGCCAGAGGCTTTCAGGTAATATTTCCATTTCTGTGATAAGTCTGTGCTGTTCTGAGCAAGTGACTTACTTGTTAATTTTGTTAGAAATTGAGAGAAAGACTAACAAGTCCTCTGGTAGAGTTCTGACATTTCTCCTGTAGACAACAAGAAAATCCCATTTCCTGATAGCTAGAGAAACCAGTTTTATCTTCCTATCTGAGAGATATTGTTTTGACACTCTTGACACTCTGTCAGCACACCTAGCATCCACATATCATTGGTTTTTCTTGGATAAACTGTTAGAATGAATGTATACACAGACACACAGACACAGACACAGACACACACACACACACACACACACACACACATACACATTTTGCTTTCACTTGTTCCTGTGTGTGTCTATGTATCAGAGAGGGCATGCGTCTTCTACAAGCACAGCTGACCATCAGCAAGGTACTCTCACTTCCTCCCATGTACATTTTATAGCTTCCCCATGGAGAAGTGAAACTGAGGGTAGTTGGCAGAGACTGAATTTACTGAAGTGGATTCTTCCATGTAGATGACCTTTATTTTCCTGAGGGGTAATGGCAAGAGTTACAAATTTCTGACAGGATATCTGAAAACATCCTATCATTAGGATTCTAAACCACGGACTTTGCAGTTCATTGACCAGAGACGGTGATGAGCAGGTATTAAAAGGCCTGTGTGGGCTGGGAAGGTGGCTCAGTGGTAGAGCGCTTGCCTTGCATGCCTGAGGCCCTGGGTTCGATTCCTCAGCACTACATAAGCAAAAAGAAAAAAAAGCCAGAAGTGGTGCTGTGGCTCAAGTGGTAAAGCACTAACCTTGAGCTAAAGAACTGAGGGACAGCGCCCAAGCCCAGAGTTCAGGCCCCACGACCAGACCCAAAAAAATAAAAAATAAAATAATAAAATAAAAGGCCTGTGTTTAGCTGTCTCTAAATATCTGCATGTCTATGAAGATAAGCTGTATATACCACTTGGGAGCTATTTTCCCTCTTCTGGCTTAACTTCTCCATGGAACTTTCAAATTGGCAAAGGCTTTCTGCATCTTTAATTTATACAATATTCACTTTTTCAACTCTTTTGGTTGAGATGTAATAAGTACTTGCTCATTGATAGAGTTAGACCACATCCTGCCTTAGAAGAGCTGGAATTCTAGTTGAATATTTCCAGTTAGAAATATGCTGCCTTAGTGTTTTGCTACTATGAAGATTCATCTGGGACAGATACTATATTCCCAAACAACTTCTCCCCCACCAAGTGTTACCTGAGGGGAGATGAGACTTTATGGCCCTCCTCCCATGATCTTTGAGGCCCACCATGCCAGTCTCTACACTTCTCTTAACTCTTAGTAGCTCAACAAAGAAGAACTGTAGTAGATATACTGTCTTTTACACTAAGAGGGAGGGATTGGGTGCTCACGAATATCTTCAGCAGGTTATACCAGACACAAAACTGTACCTTCCGTAAAAAGATTCAGTGCTGATGTTTTAACTTTGCTGAATTGCCATACTTAAAACCATAAACTAGATCATGTTAGTCTCCTCTTCAAACCCATTGGTGTCTTCTTGTCATCCTAAAAGCAAACTGAAAGCTTTTATATAGCCTTAAATGAGCTACTAGACAGACCATCACTTACCTGTTTTCTTCCCTTGTTCTTCACTTGCTAGTCATGCTGGTCTTCTTTGGGTTCCTAGGGCATCCACACTTATTTCTCCTCTGGATCTATACACACACACACACACACACACACACACACACACACACACACACACACACACACACACACACACACACACACACACACACACACACACACACACGTATCATGGTCCTAAATTGACCTGTTCCCTTAATCTGAAGCTTCTGGCTCTGCCCAACCACTAAGTGGAAATAACTCTTAAATACTGCTTTCTTTTTTTTCAGGGGTCAACAGGTAATTCAAAAGTAGAAGCACATTTCAAGTAATTGCATAATAGTAGCCTAAGATCACTTTGATCACCAACTGGACAGTTTTTGTTTTTTTTTGCTTCTTTAGGGCCCCACTTACTTTGTAATGCCCTGTGATTCATCCTAGAACAGGAGAGGCCCTATGGATTCCATATAAAGCCAATGACACACGCCTGTAGCTTGAACAGGAAGACAATTCAAACAGGATCTATTCACCCAAATTCAATGTCTAGCCATGATTCTTCCTTATTAGAAAGTCTGAAATTGAAGGATGAGTTCTTAGGATCTCTCGTAAAAGTGAAGTTCATGAAGAGATTCTCACAGTAACTTCCCACAGTTTTAAGTTGAACTCCCAACAACCCTTATAGTATAATAAGTTCTTAATGCAGTATGGGGCAGACTTTGTGTACTCACAGAGAGTATAATGTCGCTTGCCTTGTTGGTTTTTCTGGAGATAACACATTTGGGTCAAAGAGGTTCAGCCAGTCTTTGGCTGTTACAGACTACAGTTTTATGGGAATAGTTTTGTAATGTTAACATCTGTGGGTCAAGAACTTGAGGAAGACATCACCCATATTGCATGGGGAAGACCACTCACTTTGAGAATGAATTCTTTTCTTTTCTCATTTTCTTTTTCTCTCTTTTTGCTTTTCTCTCTCTCTCTCTTCTCTCTTTTTTCTGTCCTTCCTCCCTTCAGCCTTCCTTCCTTTTTATGGGGGAGGGGCACGGTGGGGCTGGTTGGAGGTTTGAACTAAGGACTTTAACTTTGTTGGGCAAGTGCTCAGATCCTTTTGAGAGCTCAGGTCCTCATAAGGCTCAGTCCTTTTGCCTTTAGTTTTTATTTTTCAGATAGCATCTCACACATTTTTTTTTCCCAAAGCACCTTTATCCTAGACTCTCTTACCTCTGCCTTTTGAGTAACTAAGATTGTAGGTATGTACTACCACCACCCCTAGCTTGTTTTTCAGATAGGGTTTACTAACTTTTGCTTAGCTGTCCTCTAACTGCTTTACTCCTGTCTCTGCCTCCAGAGATTCCAGATTTGTATCATCATACCCAGTTTGACAGCTTATTCTTTTTTTATTTTATTTTAGTTTTTGGGGGTCATGCAGCTTGAACTCTGGGCCTGGGCGCTGTCCCTGAGCTCTTCAGCTCAAGGCTAGTGCTCTGCCACTTGAGCCACAGTGCCACTGCTGGTTTTCTGGTGGTTTATTCAAGATAAGAGTCTCACAGATTTTGCTGCCTGGGCTGGCTTTGAATTATGATCCTCAAATCTCAGCCTCCTGAGTAGCTAGGATTACAGGTATGAACTACTGCGCCCCGCCTAAGAGAGAGAGCTAAGTCTTTATAAGTAAAATATTTAGCTCTCCTTTTACCTTACCCAGACATAGTCAACAACCTTATCATTTCCATCTGTAATGGCAATTGATCTGTGTGAATATTTTCTTGTCTCCTTATACTATATATTTTTGCCAGGTTGGGGATAAAACCAAAGCCTTTAGCTTTTTTACTTTAATGTTTCCTTGGTATTTTCACGGAAGATAAGATTTTCAAGGGTTAAAAGATTTTCCTATAGAGATTACTGGTGAGAAGAAATAAAATGGACTGTTAATATCCATGTCTGCTTTTCTCATTCTGCCAAGTCTATATTAATATTTTCCTTTTCCAACAAGCCTCTCTAGCTTATGAATGCAACTTATTCCTATACTTTATGCTAAACCTATGTTTGTTTTATATAGTCAATATTATTTCTAATATATGTCAATTATTCATTGTATTTATCATCTACCTCCCACTACTTGAAAATAAACTCCACATAGGAAGAATTTCTTTCTGTTCTATTCCTTTGTATCCTAAGTGCCCAGATCGCATTGTCAGGTATAAAGTAATCCTGGATAAATATTTTTGGTGTGAGTGAACTGTCACCTCAATGTAAAGAGAAATAATGTAGTACAGATGACGCGTTTAGGTTTTGATATTATGTAATCTTGAATTTGAATCCTAGTTTTCCCAGCTGTGTCTTTAGAAAGTGATTTCACTTCTCTGAGACTCAGTTTTCTTATCTATAGAATAAGCATTGTGTTACTGCATGTGTTGTGTAAATAAAAATAGATGAGGCAATTTAACATGGTAGATAGAAGGCAGGGGATTGGAGACTCATGCCTACCTAAGTTCCCCTTAAAGGCAAGTTAAAGAGAAGAAAAATTGTTGGTCATTCACTTGGTTAGTACAGAATTGATATGAGAGAGTTAGGGGATTTAAGTGCTCATGATATCAACTTTGTTAGCCTCTTGCTCAATCTCCATAGTGCAGACTTACCTGACAGGTTGGCCTGTATGTCCATTTGAGTTACAGGTATCTCTGGTACCATACATAAGTTTTGGAACCAGCACTACGACATTTGCCTTTATCTTTTATACATAATTTTTCACTGACACATGTCCTCTCTATGTCCTGATAGACTAACAGCCAGATAGCCAGCCAGCCAGCCAGACAGACAGACAGACAAACAGGTAGATATAATAGGTAGGTAGGTAGGTAGGTAGGTAGATAGATAGATAGATAGATAAAGCTTAAATTTTATTTTTTCATCCAAGTAAAACATGTATATTGTTTTATAAACCAACAGGATAATTTTTGAATTGAAAAATCCATTTTCTGCCCCAGTTCCCTCTGTCTTCCTAGATTCTTATTCTCTGGAAGCAGCCACTTTTGAACCATCTGTTGTTGGCTTTGCTAATTTTCTCAACATTTCTACCTGATGTGCTTGAGTTGTCTAAAATTTTCTATTTGGTACATTATCTTATGTTTTCTATGTAAGATAGCCCGTGGGAGCTGATACCATTCTTTCTTAGTTAAAACCAAAGTTAGAATTTATATTTTTGTCAAAATAAAGATATTCATGGCAGAGCTACAGAATATACCATGATTATGTCTCTTCTTTTTTTCTTCTGATGGCTTATATTTTTAGAGTTCTATCCAGAATACACATTTATCACTTACCTACATTTTTAAATCAATAAAAGCATTTAAAACCATAGTATTGCAAATAAGGGAAACAATGGGACCTATATTTCTTTGGGCCTGGCTTACTTCACTTAATATATTTTTTCCAAGACTTTCCATTTCCTAACAAATGGGGCAATGTCATTCTTTCTGATGGAGGCATAGAATTCCATTGTGTGTGTGTGTGTGTGTGTGTGTGTGTGTGTGTGTGTGTGTATGTGTGTGTGTGTATCACATTTTCTTGATCCATTCATCTACTGAGGGACATCGGTGTTGGTTCCATATCTTAGCTATGGTATATAATACTGCAATAAACATAGTTGTACTGGTTGCTATAGTACGTCCTTGTTTGTGATCGTTTGGGTAAATGCCCAAAAGTAGGATTGCTGGGTCATAGGGGAGCTCTATGTGGAATCTTCTGAGGAACCTCCATACTGCTTTCCAAAGTGGTTGAACAAATTTACACTCCCACTGACAGTGCAGTACGGTTCCCTTCTGTCCACATCTCCTCCAGCATCTGTTGTTATTGGAGTTCTTGATTATAGCCATTCTAACTGGGGTGAGGTGGAATCTCAATGTTGTTTTGATTTGCATTTCTTTCACAGCTAGAGAGGTTGAGCATTTCTTCATGTGTCTATTGACCATTCTTATTTCCTCTTCAGAGAAGTTTCTCTTTAAGTCTTTAGCCCACTATAAGATGATGTTAAGTGCAATGAACCCCAAGATAGGAACACAAATACTTTATTTTCTTTCTTGCAATTGTTTCTAATGTATTTATAGTGTACCATGTGATTTTTTCATTGCTTTGTATGTTCCTCCCCCATGGTATAACCCCCATTTTCTCTGTATTTGATGTTGGCGCCCTGCATCTTGTATGTACACTTCTCTAATTTGGGGAGGGGAAGGGAAAAAACAAAATGCTTGAATAAGGATACAGGTTGACTCATTGTAATAAGGAGATGTACAAAACACTATGTTGAAAACAAACTTTACAACTTCAGCGGGGGTGGGGAGGTGGTAGTTGTGGAGGTGGGAGGGAAGGGATGGTAGGGGGAAAACAAAAGAGGAGGCAATAATGGTCAGTAGGAAATGGACTCATTACCTTGCTCATGTAACTGTAACCCTCTGTACAGCATTTTTACAATAAAAAAAGTACAAAAAAAAGAAAAAAGAAATCAAAGGATAAAGATTTTTCTACCAAACCATTAAAAAAAACCATAGTATCCATGCCTACAAAATTATCAATAATGTGTTAGTATCATCTACTACTCAGTCCATATATATTCAAATATCCATGATTCTCTCAAAGACTTCCTTTTAGAATTGATTAGTTTGCATAAAAGTCTAAATTAAGGCTATTATATTACACTTGGATGTTTTATAATCTAACTTTATATTATAACAGCCCTCCCCCATATTTGTGATACTGATTATTTGGAGAAATTGGATATTGAAAATCCCACATTCTTGATTTGACTTCCTAACTGTTCCCTTTAACATGTTCTATTACATCTCACATTTCCTTTAAACTAGAAGTTAAAAGCATTACATTAGAATTTAGATTTTTTTAAAGCAAAAAATACTCTGTAGGTAGCACTGTGTACTTCCTAGTTTTTATATCACAGGCAGTAGTTTTTTATTGTAATTATTTAGTGGCAATTGATCATGGGCTCAGATAGTATATAATTCAGTCTCTGTTAACTTTTCATCTTATTATGTTAGCATCTCTTAATGATCATGGTCTAGGGATTGTATTTTTGTCCTTTTATTATACAATTTTGCCTAAGCTAATCAGTGCTGATTACCCAGTTTAACTTCAAAACGACATTTTATTTTACTCATTTTCAAATCTTCATTAGAGTCAGAGCTTCTCTGTGTTTCCTATATCTTATCTGATAACTGATTTTATATTTAAAATAACATTCTATAATTGTAGTGCCTATATTTTTTCTTTGTGTCTTGTTAAATATCTGACAACAACTCAGTTTTGTAGGGTTCATTCCATGATCACTTAGCCCCATATGCTTGAGCAGAACATCATGGCAGCCTGGAGCATGTGATGGAAGAGAGATGTTCGCCTCATGGCAGACAGGAAGCAGAGAAAAATTCACAGGAAGGGGCTTGGACAATGTATAGCTCTGAGAATTCAAATAGGAAGTAGGTCACTCATAATGCCATCAAGGAATTAGTCCATTAATTAGGTCAGAGTCCTCAGGATCCACTACTTTCCTGAATATTTAATATTCAAACTTTAACAAATCTCTAGTTGAATTTTGCTATTGGCTTTAAAATAAAGATTGAAAAGCGGACAGCTTTCTGACCATCCACATAATTGACTAAGAAAATGCTTTTTTTTAAAAAAGGGACTCTCTTTTACTTTGTATTACCTCCTTTATCCAGAGTAGGGAAACTGAAATCTAATGTGTCTTTTCTATCTGAGAGAATTGAGGGAACACTGTCAGGATAGGCACTTTGAAGGCACACCGGCATTTGAGAACATTTTGGTTGTTGTTTTGTTTCAGTTTTTACTCCTCTAGTTTCCTAAGAAGTCTTTGATAAAAGTTTTTCTTAAACTCTGCTGCATATGAATTAGGACTTTTAGTCTGTAATAGGGCCTCTTACCTTTTGATATGTTTGTACAGAATGTAACTTCTCAATGTAGTTTTAAACAGTTCTCTGTGCATGTATCTTATTGTTAAAATGGGAGAATAATGTTATCTCCCTCATAGGACTGAGATGGTAATTAAAGGAGGACACTTACTGTTTATTGCAATGCTGAAGTTTGAACCTGGAGCCTCATGTATGCCAGCTATGAACTTTGCATCTGAGCTACAATGTCTTCAAGTAAATAAGATGTCAAGCATGGTGTTTGACACTCCGTATATGTTAGTTTTCTTCCCCTAGCCTCTTTAGTTTTCCTCCTTATCAGATAGTATTTACTAGAAATTCTAAGCAAAGCCTATCCTTGGGTGCTTTAACTTTGAATAAAGGGGATGGTATGGGAAGTCTGCTTGGGATGGAAGGCTGCAGGAGTCAGCTATGTTTATTTGTTTGTTAATAAACAGTAGTGACTTCTCATCTCCTTCCCCTGGTCTGGGACCTGCTGAGTCACTGTCCCAGACCCTTGGCCCCATGATCTCTGGCTCTGTATATGGAATACAGCAAAACCCACAAGAAACCAACAGTAATAAATGGGAGATCATTTGAGGGATTTTTGTTTGCGTTCCTGTGCTTGCTCCCCTGGTGAGATAGGAAACCTTTAATAAGGCTTTTCCTAAATAATGTTGCATGTGAAATGAGGAATTTTTTTCCTCCTCTCTGTTCTCTTGACAAATGACCATTTCATGAGGTTTCTTTTCTTTTTTTCTTCTTCTTTCCTGCTTCTCAGTACATTCCACAAAGAGCTTATTCCTCTGCTGGTTACTGATTGATGGTTCTACTCTGTGTGCCCTTTAATTTTGCAATAAACCAACAAGGAGTAGAGACCACAAACTTAAAGAGAATTGACTTATTTATTTGACTGGATTCACTGGAGCAACAGGCATATTTAGTCATTGCAGTGTGGGCCTGGGGAGGGCAGGAGGAATCCATGAGAAGGAGCATTGTGTTGTCAATAACCAGACAGAGAAGAGCTTACTTGTCTTCCTACTCTAAAGTGGCAGGGCATCTGTTCTCAGCAGTGATCCCTTTCCAGGCCTTGATGGGAGCAGGAAGTCTTCCACAAGACTTGTTCTCAGTTGCAGAATTCAGAATTCCTCAGGACTTATGCTATGAGAAAACAGCCACTTCCCACAGATTCTGTGTCCTTCTTTTCAAAGGAATCCCAGTATACCTTAAAGGAAACCTCCACTGTCACTAATTCCATAAGGCTTGGCTTCTTGGATAGTGACTTCAAGGATTCAGAACAAAGTGTCTCTACCACCTCCATACTAGCTGTGTCTTCACTATAAGGCCAAGTGTTTCATTAAGATGCAGAGTCACTAATAGAATTCATGACTTGGTTTTCAAATATACTAAGAATCAATTGTATTTTTTCTTATTTAGCATTGCCACCATCCATAGTAACACCGTGAAAATTACAAATGTCATTTCAAATAGGAAAATAAAAACAAATATAAACAGTTCAAAGAGTTCATAAGTGAACTATTTTATACTTTATACTCAGGATTATTTTATGCCAGTGATGCAGATAGAATCTGTCTCAGCTCTGAGCTCCTATTTCGGATCCCAGTATTGTTTGTGACTCTACCACATTCAACCAATGAACTCCTTTTCTTATGTGGCAACTCTTCTTCCACTACTCTCGTCATATTTTAGCAGAAGTGAAAATATGAGCAGAGTGGCTAGTGGCCAAGACAGAAATAGAATTCAGGAATCTGAATCCTTTCCCTTGCCATACCTACTAGAGCATGGTTCCTCCCAGCCTGTGAACTCAACGTTTCCATTTCCAGTGAACAGAATTCTAACAGTCGACTCGTTTTGTTTTTCTCCTTAACTCTGAAAATTTGTTTCGTGCTTAAATAGTTTATATAATTTTCTTTACATATGAATTTGCATTGTACTACATGGAAGTTGGTTAATCTGATATCAGCAAATGGCCCACTTTGAGGAAAATAACCAATAAACACTCATAAGGCCACAAGTTTTCATGTTGAGAATATTTTATGTAGAAGAACCAACATAAACTGATAGACCTGGTTTGAGTATGGCTCCCCCATGGGCTAGAAAATGTCTATATCAGAAGACTGCTCAATGCCTCTCAGCCTCAGTCTCTGCATCTTCAAAACTAAGATAAAAACATTTCTCCTCACTGAGTTGTTAGATGAAGTGTTAAGTTGTTTGGTAAGTGTATGATATATATGTAGGAAATTCTCAATCAATGCTAGTTTCCACTCTTCTCCCTTCTCTCCTTTAAAGTGGGATCAGAGTTACAGAAATATATTAAATCTTATTAAGAGAAAGAAGGTAGAGAAAGGAGAATAAAACATATGAAATAATTAGAGAAAACTTCTTGTAGTAAATTACTTGGTACTTATGCTAAAGTAGGAGTAAAAAACTAAGAGGTTAGTTGGGGCTACAACAGTTAGGGAAATTTTCATAGAAGTGGTGGGATTTAAACTGGCTCTCTAAAAGATGAAAACTTAAAAAGGAGTGAAGAGGGATACTTCAGACAGGCATTTGGGATGGGGATGAAAATCACAGGAAGTGAACCATGAATGACACATCAATGAGAATGTCACAGAAAAGGTAGAATTTTCTATGTCCTAATAGGTGTTAAGTACTTTCAGTGTTTTATCTGCTAACTCTTTATCTTCACAATAAATATGATTACTATCTCAGTTATGTAAGCAGTTGTAAAATTGAGGCATATAGAGATTTTATGGTGTATAAAGTAGCTATAGAGTACATGTTCCACAGCTGAAATGGGAGCCGAGGATATTTGTATCTACTGCTTTAGTAAGTTCCCAGCATTTCTTCTATGCTGGCACAAAGTGCCGTGAAACTATTATTCTTGATGAAGATGGAAGTTAACAGCCACCTGAATATGAGAGAGGAAAGAACAGAGGATGCCAGCACCCGTGTATAGTTCTATTAGGCAAGTTTAGCCAATGTGCAGTAAATGTACCTTCCCTTCCCCTCTAGCAACTCTGTGTCTTGGCATAGCCTCACATTTCTTGGCAGAGCTCCAATTGGTCATTTCAAAGCCACCAGAATGGGCATCAGAGACTAAAATTCTTTTTTATCATCTGGCATTAGGGCTTGGGCCTCAAGAGAGATATAACTTTAGCCTGGATATCTGTCTTAACATACTTGTAGCATGTGATGAGCTTCATTCTGAGGACATCACTGTGGAAGGAAACCTAATCCTATTCACTGGGTAAATATTTGTCCATTTAATGTATTTGCTCTGGCTCTTTTCTTCTTGCCTCTCCTATGTTGACTTTGTTTAATTGTAGGTTATTATTGTTTCTTTATTCTGATGTCATTTATTTAAGTATGGACACTGAAGCATTATTTCATCCCTCCCCCCCTTTTTAAAAATAACACCATACACAGTTCCCCTTTCTGGAAGACATGAAATAATTTTTGTCTAAAAGCATATCTGATGATATGGGAACTTGTTGCTAGGCAGGACTTTAACCCTCATCTATGCAGATAGTGAATGACTTTCCCATTTTATGCCATAGATCACTCTGGAGATAGAATTAATTGTACCTGTGCAGTTTGGAGAGCCCTTGGTGGCCAGGCTGACATTTGTGCTGGTGGCATAGAAACACATGGCTTCCCAGATCTCCCCTGAGTCCCTGCTCCTGTTTGCTGGGAGCCATTGTTAAGTGTAGCTGGGGCCGATGGGGATAAAAATTAGTGTTTTATCAAGACAGACATCCCCAAGAATATATTTTCATACCTCTGGGGAACAAGTGACTCAATAGAACTGTTTTCTCGATCTTAGAAGAGTTTAAGGAGGGGAAATAGTTAATACCCAGTAGTGTATGATGGTCTGATCACAAAGCTGCACCTTTTTAATCCTCCTTGCAAATCAAAAGATGGGGAATCCCCAGCAAGTAGGCACACACGTGAATAGAAAGCACCGCCAAGTAACAAAAACACCTAAAAAGGTCAGCAGAAACTCAGGGGGCTGCTAGAAATTCACCACCCCTTTCCTTTCTGTAGGGCTCAGTGGGCAGAGACAGGGAGTGGGTGAAAACAACCAAATTTCACACAAAGGGGATTCAGCACAGAAATTGCACAGCACAGCTGGTAGGAAAGTTTCTTCCATGTCAGTGTGAACCCCAGACTCATCTGACAAATGGCCTTGTTCTTTTCCACACCTTAGCTGGCCAGACACTCTTGGCTCCTTGCTAACTACAAAATAGCACACAGTTGGCAGAGGCATCACTGGAAGTCCCTGCGGCGGCCCTGTGACAGCTCACCAGTGCGTGTCACTTCCTGCCATGGGCCCAAGATCGTTGACGTGATGCGACTACACCAGGCTGAAGGTAGAAACGGCACACCAGCCTGCTGCTTGTGGCTTCCTCACAACTGTCCAACTGTGTGAGACTCAGAACCAACAGGTGCTCACCTCAACCATTGGAGGCCAGACAAACAGCATCCCTGACTGACAGGAGACCAGTGTAAGCACCGGGAGAAGTGGGCTACGGTGCACTACTGCGCACACAGTTACCCCATGTGTTATTTTAACCAAATGACAGACACAAGATATCCTACCTTAGTACATTTCCTCCGAATGAAGTGGTAGAGACAGTGACTGTGGTAGAATGGAGGTCGTATTCATACCTGTCCCTTTGTGACTGGATGAGCAGGCAAAGCTGGGGAGATTCATCTCTCCCTCAATCTGCATGGCTCAGATGGAGCCCCACTCTTCTCCAGGGAATCTCTTGTCAGGCAGCATGTTTCTGTAGCTTTGTGACAAGTTTCACCATGCAGTCTATAAGAGAGATGCTTCCGAGAGCCTTGGATTTTCCTTCTTTCTTTTTTTCTGGTCCCGGACTTGAACTCTGGGCCTGCATGCTGTCCCTGAGCTTTTGTGCTCAAGGCTAGTGCTTTACCACTTGAGCCATAACTCCACTTCCGACTTTTTGTGGTTAATTGGAGATAAGAGTCTCATGGAGCTGGGTGCCAGTGGCTCATGCCTGTAATCCTAGCTACTCAGGAGGCTGAGATCTGAGGATCCCCCTTCAAAGCCAGACCAGGTAGCAAAGTTCATGAGACTTTTATCTCCAATAAGCCACTCAGAAAACTGAAGTGGCGCTGTGTAGAGTGCTTGTCTTGAACTGAAGAACTGAGAGACAGTGCCCAGGCCCAGAGTTCAAGCTCCACAACTGACCCCCCCCCCCCCAAAAAAAAGTCTCATGGACTTTCCTGCCTGGGCTGGCTTCAAACCATGATCCTCAGACCTCAGCCTCCTAAGTAACTAGGATTACAGGTGTGAGCCACTAGGTCTGTCATGAATTTTCTTAATAGTGAAGGTATTCTCACCAAAACCACAAATAGATCATCTCTCCACCCTCTCTTCCCCTCTTTCTGTTTTGGCCATGCCAGGTGGTCCTGCATAGGATAATATGCTTAAAGTTGGAGATGGTGAGACTTATGACAATGAGGAATTTTGAGGACAACTCTAGTACTAATGAGAGGAGAAATATACGTAACAGTTTTCTTAGCAGCTTGCTCTATTGACATCTATTCTCTTTCTAGTTCTGGTAGTTACAACAGAAAGGGGCAAAGGGATAGATGCACACAGGTTATGACAGAGCCAGAAATAAAAGATGGGCAGTCAGAACCCCACACCAGTGTTGTCTTCGGGCCAAATTGAAATGTGGTCTTTTCATTACAAACATTTCAAACGGAAAATCCCCCTTAGCCTTTCAGATTTTTCCCAGAAAACAGTTGTCATACAGCCCTTCAAGATGGAAATAACAGGCTAGAATACTAAAACCTTATCAGTTCTTCATTCTGTAACTGACAGTTGATATTCTCTGCACTGAAGCAAAAAGAAAAGGAAAAAAATATTTTTGTTCTTTTTGCATCATGGAATGATTTATAATTTTCCAGAACTTTGGCAAAACTAAGCCGGTGAATAGTAAAACCAGATTTGTTTTTGTAATGCTCAAATTCCAGAATATTTGGTCTGATTTTTTTCCTTACAAGTATACTGAAGATCTTTTCCCAACGCTAGAAGTAAGCGGGAAGGAGATAGGGGAGTCTGGGAGCTTGGCCCTTCAGTCCTGCATGGTCGGTATCATTCTGATCCTTTCCTCAGCCTCTTGCCCTCCCAGCCTTTCTCTTTCATTTTCTCCCCTGTCTACCTCTCATCACAGCTCTGTGGCAAGAGAAGCGTTGGGGCAGACATGTCATGGTTGGGAATCAAGAGGAGAGCATGGTGAAAACCACTCCAGGGGCTTTCTCTCAAGCCTGAGTGATGAAAGAACTCAATGAACCCGAACAATTTCTCACAGGAAAGTTCCGCCCTCTGTCTCTTTAAAAGAAGGCATTCTACAACCCTTAAGAGAATCAGGATTAAGACTCAGAATTTCTGGCTTATCTAAGGCATCTGAATAGAAAGCTAGGTCTCTATCATATCTGGAAATGATTATCATTATAGTTACCAAAGCAACTTTTATAAAAAAAAAAAAATGGTGCCTGGAGCAGATAGATCCTTTTCAGTACAAAAAGAAAGATTATGCTTTTAGAACTGATTAAAAAAAAAAAGGCAGTGCCTCCTCATTTCAAAAGTTGTAGACTTGATTCCAGTCTGAATATAGTCAACACCTACACACTCTTCTTGCTCTTTCTTACACTAGCCCTAGTATCCAGTGGGTTGCCTGCTTGCCCAGGGGCCGAGGGTCTCAGGACAATCACTGCACATACCCAGTCCTGTGCGGCCAGATATAGTGAAACTTCTCTGATTCTCTGTGTCAGAGTGTGGCTACTTTCTGCCAGGGAGTGGGTGTAGAAGAGGAAGCTGTGTTCTAATGGGCATAACAATGCCAAGATGCCTGAAGTGGCCTCATAGTTTCTCTAGAGAATCTACCTCTTGAATTCTGCTGCAGATAGACACAGGTTTTTATGAAGAGCTTAGGTTTCCAAGCGCCCAGTTATCTTAGAAACGATAATCCATTCCTATCAGGCCACCACTGAAAACCACCAGAAAGACTGCCATCATTTACGTAGCCTTCCTTTTACCCTTGACATTTGTAGAAGCTGAAACTGTATACCTCCTTGGCTTATGGTTATTAGAGTCACAAGATTGGGCTTATCACAATTTAGCATTTTGCCAATCTTTTAGTGTATGTCTAGGCATTAGATCCCTTTGTTTGTTGACTTTCATAGACTAATTTCTCTAGGCTAACACATCAGGACATGGGCAAGTTGCCTGTTATTGGGTCTGGGAGGATAATCTCTCTTTTCTCTTCTATCCTACCTATCCCTCTTCCTACCTGTGCAATTAATCTCCTGTCTATGACTATATAGTTCATGCAGTATAAAATGGAGATTACAAAATTTGCCTCAACAATTTGCTCAGTTATTGATATTTGTCCTATGCATGGATCCCTTAAACATCTGACTTATATATATTGAGTTGTTATTTTGCTGTCCTTCAGTGTTTCTTCTGCTGTCCAAATAGGACCGGCTATCATATGCTAACCTGTTCTATCTCTGCCCAGCCATAAACTCCCTCTTCTCCATCCCCTTCTTATATCAATGGCTGTGCCTTTTTGGCCTGGCAGTTCCCCATTCCTATTTTCTTTAAGACTCTCTTGTTTTTTCATCTGACCAGTAACTCATGATGGATTCTGATATACCACAGGACTATTCATGGAGTCCTCAAAGATATTTCCAGGTAAATCAAACTAGACACATTAAGACAGATTATATTAGAAGCAATAAACTTAATAAACTTAAGGGTAGTAGTAGTATAGCCTAGCTATAGTCTCTTCATAGCATAGCCAAGGAATGATGCATCAACTGAAGGCAGGTGGTCTGCATGGACACATAAACTAGTAGAGAATTGGGCTTTGTTGGTCTACCTCTGACCCTTAGGACTGATAGACCAGATTATTCTGCACCCAACTTCTGGTCTCAGAGTTGTTAAAGCTGCCTTTTTAATTTTAGGGGAATAAGTTGTATGTTATGTTTATTTACATGTTTGTTAGATTTTCATGCCTATAACCCTCTGCCTTCTGACCAAGTCTATATTGATTTCCAAGCCATCTGCCTTGCATGTTCACCTCATCTGTCTTGCCTGTTTTCAACCTCTTTTCTCTACCTTAAGTTCTTTTCTCAATTTCTTTTCTCTGTAATAGAGGGACCTGTTGGGTTGTTTATGAATGTGTGTGTGTGTGTGTGTGTGTGTGTGTGTGTGTGTGTGTGTATTGGTCCTGGGTCTTGAACTCAGGGCCCGGGCACTGTCCCTGTGCTTTTTTTGTTCAAGGCTAGCACTTACTACTTCAGCCACAGCTCCACTTCTGGCTGTGTGGTAGTTGATTTGAGATAAGACTCTCATGCACTTTCCTACTCAGGCACACTTCAAATTGTGATCCTCAAATTTCAGCCTCTTGAGTAGCTAGGATTACAAGTGTGATCCACTGGCACCTGGCTTAGGGACATGGTTTTTGAAGGAAAAAAATCTTTTTTTGGGGGGGGTGGGAAAGTCCGGTCGTGGGGCCTGAACTCTGGGCCTGGGCGCTGTCCCTCAGCTCTTCAGCTCAAGGCTAGCCCTCTACCACTTGAGCCACAGTGCCACTTCCAGCTTTTTTTTTTCTCTTTTTGGTTATGTGGTGCTGAGGAATCGAACCCAGGGCCTCATGCATGCAAGGCAAGCGCTCTACACTGAGCCACCTTCCCAACCTCTAAAGGAAAAAAAATCTTAACCCCATATTCCTTTGGAAGGGGAGTATTAACAATGGGATTCAAGGTCTATGTGACATTGTGTGAGGGGCCATTTTACCTACAACTATAGCTCTACTTATCCTACTAAAAGGCAGTGCAAAGAAGTCTTGAGAGGAAATAGTCTCTCAATAAAACATTGAGTTAAGGGGCTGGGAAGGTAGCTCAGTGGTAGAGCACTCGCCTTGCATGCCTGAGGCCCTGGGTTCGATTCCTCAGCACCACATAAGCAAAAAGAAAAGAGCCGGAAGTGGCGCTGTGGCTCAAGTGGTAGAGTGCTAGCGTTGAGCTGAAGAGCTGAGGGACAGCACCCAGGCCCAGAGTTCAGGCCCCACCACCAGACCCAAAAAAAACCAAAAACCAAAAAAACATTGAGTTAAATCAGTGAACAACTTATAAGGCTTCTTATTCCCTCTAAACAATTCCCTCTCCATTTTTATTCTCTCTGAACAATTCTTATTTTTCTCTAAATGATTCATATTCCCTCTAAATAATAATTCTTATTCCCTCTAAACAATTTATAAGGCTTCTCATTCCCTCTACGAGGTAGATGGTATGTTTCCTGATGAGTAAGCTTCAAGCCAGGTTCTATTTCCTCCCGGCTTCTCATGTAATTGTGACCATTATAGAATGTATCTTTCCCATTGTCCAAGAGTCTCACTGTGGTGTTTGGATTTGTGGTCAATAGTAGTGGGGCTTGCTGTATGTTTTCAATTAGCCATACTTTTAAGGAAATGGCAAAAATAGCACATGTATTTTCAATTAAAATTTTATTGTTTTTAAAGATATAAACAGAAAATATTTGTGCTTTGTCTTTGAGCTCTAAGCTGTACAAAAGGGAAGCAGACCTCTTTTTATGATCTTTTGAAAATGAAAAATTTTTATTTTTTAAACTCGTTCTTGACCGAGATGTAAAAATATGACATTTGTCATTAATGAGGTATATGGTACCTCATTGATATGAAACAATATGACACAAATCAGTAAACAAAAGGCTTCAGAGCAACAAGACACAATGATGGAGGTCGCATTTACATAGGCTGAGTACAGTGGTGAGGACTAAGGTAATGTCCAGATCCTCACATCCCTGTAAGTTAAATGTTCCATGTAGTAAGGTTATGATACTTGCCAGAGATACACAGTTTGGAATGGTAGAGCCCAGAATCTGAACTCAGATCTGTCTGATTCCAAAGCCCTTATCCAAACCACTGTACAAACTGCTCTTGCACAAATGGAGTCCTGAGCATCAGAAACTCTGATCTTTCTAGCAGAGCAAGGCCAAGGGAGCCCCTCTGTGGTATCTGTCCGTCACAATTCATTTTCAGAAACCAGATAGTGTTAAGATTCTGTTTATAACTTGTAATTGTATTTTATGTTATTTTAAGAACATAGTTTTTGCATTTCCAGATTGCCTCCGAGAAAAACACATCTGTAGGCCTCTACCCAGGTCATGATTGTTTATAATCAATTCTTCTGTAAAATGTTTCCATTCTATCGTTTTTGTTGAACACAGATTTAGAAAACCACACAGTTCAGTAAGATGATGTGATTAACAAACCCTTGAATTGGTGCTATCTATGCCGTCAGTGATTTGGCTTTGATACTCATACCAGAAAGAAAGACAATTATTACCAAAACCACTTATGAGCTCCTTTTTCCATTGGAGAGTGAAAATGCTTTCTTTTTCACATGTTCTTCTTATTGAAGTAGGAATGATGGTGGGAAGTTTTCAAAGTTGCTTGGATCAAACCCAGGGCTTTATACGTGCTAGATAAGCATTCTTCCACTGAGCTATACCCTCATCCCAGAACAGGTATTTTTGGAGTCATCTGTAGTTTGTTTTAGGTTCTGGGGAATATCATCTTATTTGTTCTGTACAATAAAGCCATTATCTTAGTACATTATGGGACCAAAATAGATCTAAGTAGTTTAGTCTGTATCTTTCTAGAGAAGTCACACACTGCCTTGATGTCTCAATGTCCTTCATATACATGGTGCATGCTTTGATTTCCATGTTAAGCACTGTATTAGTTAAGTCTTTTTTTTTATGCTGTTAAAATATCACCAGAACTCATGAGCATTCTTGCCAAGCCATCGTAGAAGAATCCCATAAAAATTTATAGCTTACATATTTAAACTTTACAGAGTTTCACAATTTTTAATACTAGTACAGACAAATACACTATTTTGTTCTTTGTTAGGTAAGGCATATAATATTTTCAGAGCAATGTCAGTATCTTATTGACATTGTTTCCATCAATTACTATCTCTTTCTTACACAATTCCTTACTAATTAAAACTCTCCCAACTCCTTCTTTGGACCTTTAGGCTAAAATTGGTAGAAATGATCAGGTACCAAAATATTGCCCAGTCAGTGTAGAAATTATGATTGAGTGTCATATCATTAGAACTAATTATCTGGAGTATATGGCATATCTTGAAGGAAGTAATAACAACAATGGCTTCTATTTATTAAATATGTACTAAATGCCAGATACTTTGTTAATACTTCCTTAGTTGCTTCATCTAATACTCATAGTTCTATAAGAGAGACACTATCTTACCTATGGACACATATAACTTGAAGATTTAGTAATTTTCCCAAGGCACACAGTGTCAGTCAAGATTTGACCCGCCTTACATTAAACTGTGAAACTCATGCCCCATGTTATTAAGAGAAAGTTGAATACAAGACCTTAATCATACTCTTAAATATGAAGAATCATTTCTTTTTCTTTTTTCTTTTTTTGTCAATCATGGGGCTTGAACTCAGGGCCTGGGTATTGTCTCTGAGTTCTTTCACTCAAGGCTAATGCTCTACCACTTTGAGCCACAGCTCCATCTCTATTTTTTTAAGTGGTTAATTAGAGATAAGAGTCTCATGGAATTTCCTGCCCGGGCCAGCTTCGAACTGCAATCCTCAGATCTCAACCTCCTGAGTAGCTTGGATTACAGGCATGAGCCACCAGCACCTGGCTGAAGAGTCATTTCTTTAAAAAAGCAGGGTATTGGGTCATTCAAAGTCATTTTAACTGAAGACATATCCTATATGATTTTTACCATTCCAAAGGAAAATGATAGCAATTCAGAAGAACAGAAGGATGAGATTAGCAAATACTGAATGTGATCCTGTAATATTCCATTAGCATTGAAGATCAGCTGGAGACTCATGGGTCTTTAAGAGATTGTCTGTGCTGATAGAATACTTAATACTCCATTCTTAAACCTGGCCTTGCTATCCTGCTCCTCTCTCTTTCCATCCTCAATTAAGCTGCCATTTGTATAGGATTTATTATGTGCCACTGGTCCATTCGAGAGATAGTAACAGAGGGGTGGAAGAAAACTGGATCATAAAAAATGGAGCTTACTTCATTTTTGGCTTGTCAAAGGGGCAACCAAGTCATAGCTGACCCTGAGAACAGACAGAGATAACCCAACTACAGGTACATTCTAGGCACTGAATCTCACACCAAATGCTGACTGCCTTTGTCAGCAGTAGATGTTTTTTTCTGAGTGACCGAGATGTACAAACTATCCAAAATGAGTGTGGTGTGGAGTATGTCATATTTTTCCAGGGAAGAATCTGCATTTCCTCCTTCTCTTGGGCTTTTAAACAAAACGGTATAAATGCGGATTTTTAAGGAAAATAAAGTTTCTTGACCTATCAAAATGTGAAAATATTGTATGGCAGTAGACCGTGCGAGTTCATTTTAGAGTCCTTTCCAGGAATTTTGAGTGTTAGGAATGTTGTTTTATGTAAGTGGGATTATGTTAAATCATATTTTAAATGCCTAGTGAAATTTGGGACTCTTTATTCATTGTTTTCAAGTCAACTAATTTAAAAGAAGACTGTTACTTCTTTAGAGACATCTTACTTCTTTCACAAGCTTGGAAGTAGAACTCTGACATTTGTGGTAATAGGCGAAGAAACCACAAACATCCAGAGTTTAAATGATTGCTTTTAGTCAGCACTAGCAATATGATAGGCTGTGAATATATAATTTTGAAGTTAAAATTTGATAAGCGAAAGTATACATGGGCATCTTAAGTATAATTAACCCTCTGCTTCTTTAGCTAATATGATCCCACCTCCCAGTCCCAATTTTCTCTGCATTTAGGAAGAATTGATTAGCTATTTGAGCTCTGAAGAAAAGCCTGTTTTCTGGTCTCTGGGTTTTGAATAACTGATAGGCCTTGCCTGAAGATAAGCTGGTGAAAGTTAGAGCTGGGGTTTCCCTACCTGGGTACTTATCAGTCTTCTCCTAAACCACAGTCTGCCTTTTGAGAGCTCTAATAATTAATTTGGTCTTCTCTCTTATTCTTCTACCCTCCCCCTTCCTCCTCCCTGTCTGTTCACAGGTTATCTTGACGAATCAAATTACAACGCATCTGAGTGGAGCCCGTGCTGCTCAGGCAGACCTGGTGTCTCCCGCTGATGATTTGTCCCTGACGGAAGGTAAGAGATCTGTCCTGAAAGTTGACACTGACATACAGCCCCGCTGCCTCCCTGCCTCCTGTTGAGAGCTGAGAGATATGGCTAATGGGTGCTGGCCAGTGAAGCCCAGCCTGGGACCGGGACATATAGGCTTGGTTGCCTTTCAAGGCACTTGATCACTTGGCTCCCAAATCTCTTGTCCTGTCTCTGTAAGTGAGCTCCCTTTTCACATGAATGAGTCATCTTCACAGCATCCAGTATTTCCATCTGGAGAGAAGCTTGTCCAGCCTCTGTGGCTAGTCTCAGGTCCTTAGCATGAGCACTGACAAATTGCAAAATGACGGTTTCTGAGACTGATGCTCAAAGGCTGCCTTGACTAGTAGTTTGATAGCAGTTTAGCTGTTCATTTGTACCGAATACCTTTGAACTGACTAATGATGAACGCATGTGCTAGAGATGTGTCTCTTCTGATCAGCTTTATAGCAATAATAAGACCAAATCTCTTTCACAGTATTAAATCTGCAAATTTTGACCTACCTTCTCCTGCTAGCAAAGGTTAGGCTGGATATATTTGTGGTTGCAATGAGCCTTGTGTAGCTAGCTGGGGAGATTATATCAGCAAGCCAGAGGGTGGTTTTTACTTTTATTGTAAGTTCTTACTTGACATTTCTGAGTTCTTCTAGTTGTAGTTGAATTTCAGGAACAGTGCTATGGGCCTAAGTAGATGACCATAGTTCTTCAACACTCCTCTTCCCTTTCCCTTTCTAAGAATTGTTCAAAGTGGAACACAGAAAACTTTTAGACTTAGCAAGGCTCTTAAGTAACTCCCGGGTATTCCTCTGAGGATCAGCTTTGGTATATAGCTCCAAAAGTTGCAAGAACCATACCCTGCTATTTGATGGTGTCTCTCAGAGTGCAAACTAATGATATATTTGTAAAAGTTGTCAAATGCTTTATGCTTTCTCTTTCTAAATTCAGTGATGCATCCTCCTCCTGCCACCTGGGCTGAAAGTCTGAATCACACAGAATTTATACTTCCTCAAAACCTGCTTTCATTACCATGTCTGCCTTCATTTTTCTTTCCAAATATATCTCTACCCTGTCCCCCTGTTTTATAATTTATATTATGATCAACTTATTTATTAAACCCATAACTATCTCAATTCAATAAAATCTAAAAGACAATCCCAACTCAAGTCTCTGCCACTTCCAATTTGTCCCTACTTTCTCCTTCCAGCTTCTTTCTTTTGTGTCTCACTCCTATTTAAACCACTGGGAATTGTCTTCTCTGAAAATGAGCTAGAATGAATCAGATAGTATTTGAATACTCAGAGATTTAAGATTTGTTATAATCAGCCAGCATAGAAAAATTTACACCATGGCCTCAGAAATGCAAAAACTCAAGTGTTTTGCTTTTCTTTTGAGTAGACCAGTTTTCAGAACACCACTAGGTAAGTTTAATGCTTCTTAACACGTTAGAGTCTACCTTTTCCTTCCAGTTCATCCTGCTGATTCCTTAGGTGAAACTCCTATGCCAAGTGTGTCGGTCTTCTGCCTGCCCTCCTTACTCCTCTCCATGTGTCTAGATACAAATTAGTTTTTCCCTTTCCCAATTCTATGGCTTTTTTTTTTTTTTTTTGACATGGAAGCGTTTTAAAGACTGCCTCTTACGTGAAACCTTCTTGCCTCTACAGTTGGACTTGCTCCTCCTCTCTGGCTTCTCTACTTTTTCAGTTATATAAAGAAAATGTCCTGAAAAATTAACAACTTTTTATATTTTCTGACTAAGATGACAGATTTTTAAAGTCATAATTTACATTGTTTTTGGTGTTGTGTTGATGGTTTGCTCCTGTGGTACCAATGTTCTAGACACATTATAATCAGTAAATCAATACTAGATGACTATTATAGTACATACATTTGGAAGAACAATAACTATGTTAATTACATAAAACAATTAGGAACATCATTAAAAATGGTTATAATTATACACACTCGCGCGCATGCACGCACACACACATACACACAGATCTCTGAGGAGACTAGAAGAGAATATCTTACTTTTTTATTTCAAAGTCAAAAAGTCACTTTTCTTTGTCTTGACATCCTACTTTATCTTAAGCAAAGAAGATTTGCAAAACACACAAAATAAATGGCTCTGAATTCTAGTGTAACTGCTTTGAGAAAAATGATGAGGTTTTAACAAAGGGAGAGTTACCAGCTCAAAACAACTTTTCCTAATTACAACATCCAAGGGAAAATGCAATTAGTATTTCTAGATCTCTTTTTTGTACAACTAAACATGTAAAGAACAGAAGTATTTTTCTAAAAGTCTATAATGAAGCTACTTACCAGTGCAGTAAAGTAGACAAATGTGAGCTGCGGATATACCTGGTGGTTAACCATTTGCCTTGCATGCACAAGACCCTGGGTTTTATACCCAGCACTGAAAAAGAAAAGAAAAAAAGAACACACATTTCTGAGAACATTTATTCCCATTCAAGCTTATTGCAGTGGCTGAATGAAGTTACAGATATGAAGTATTCAAAACATAAATTGCCTTGTTTCAAACATTCATTGTATCAGTTTTGCCTATGATCTTGGGTTGACCTTTTAAGCATATTAGGCCTCAGTTTCTCTTAGGTTCAGTGTTAGGTTGGATCACTAAAAGATTGCTCAAGTCTTTTCCAGCTGACAGACTTACATTGTAAGGTGGGTCTGCACCCCAGGAGCACCCACCCCTGCATGGGGTTTATGTACTGATTTACAGAGGCCTGTAATAGATTTCAGCTGCAAAGCAGAGGACATTGCTTAAAACAGTTGTGGGGTGAGAACAAATGGTCAAGAGCAGCCAGCGAGAAAATGATCTGAGGTGACCTGAGAGGAGAGGACCCAGCAGGGGCTGATGCAGGAAAATGAACGCTCTTCTGCACTGACGCAAGTGACCTGGCCCAACTGAAAGATCTCTTCTACCCCAGCGGATCCTGTGCTATTAATATCTGCCAGCTGCAAGCCCAGAGCATCCCCTGCCGAGATCAAAGGAGCCCCTATCTTAGCTAGAACAAGGTCATCTGCACAGGGCTATAAAAGTGAGCCTGGGCTGGCTGCAGGGACATTTATGGGGGAGGAGAAGTCAGGAGATGGGGAGGTGCTCTCACGCTCCTTTAATCTCAGCTGACCAGCTGTTGCCCTCTCCGTGTTTGTAAGGTTGAGAGTTCTTTGTTTTTGTGTTGCTCTCCCTTCCCTTCTTTATTACATTTACAGCAGGGTTGTTGCTTAGATTAAGTAGACTCCATGCTCACTGCTTGAGTCCACTGTATGACTTCCTTCTTGGAGATTTCATCCACTGGAGTTTTCCAGCTCCTAAGCCGGAAAGCCACAAAAGTGAGATGTGAATTCAAGGCCAATGACTTGCTTGTGTCTTGAGAAAGGGACGAGGTAGCAATTTAATTTCCCTTATTTAGTTAATGCTGTTTATATATCATGTGCTTGTCAGTGTGTACCCTGCCTTTCACAAACTATCTCATTTATTTGGGAGAATGTAACTTTTAGAATTCATGAAACTTGACAAGAGTTACAAAGTCATCCATCCTAGTGTTTCTTATGCTCATTGGCTGACACATACCTGATTGTCTCTATGTTGGTCTGAGAGAGAAGCAAAGAGAACAAGAGAATGACAAGATCAGCAATGTACACATGGTGAGAAAGAGACTTCCATACACTAGGAAGGGGGGTGGGGAGGAGTTGTTACAGGTACACCAAAGTATCAAGATTAAAGTTTCTGAAGGTCCTTATAATTATGTTTAACCTAGGGCAGTATTAGTTACTCTTTTTTAATTTTTATTAATTTTTTGTTTATGTGGTACTAAGATATCGAACCCAGGGCTTCAGGCATGCTAAGCAAGCACTCTAGCACTACGCCATATTCCCAGTCCTATTAGTCACTCTTTACAAGAGAATTAAATCTCATCAGTAGCTGAATGCTCCTGATCTCCATACCCAACTCATCATCTTATAATATCACAGCTGAAGGAACTGAGTAATGTTCTTTTTGTCCACAGAAGAGATGGTTTTGTATTTTGCATTATTCTGAGGTAGCCACTGTGATTAAATACATTTTCTTCCATTTTTGTATTTTTGGCAAAAACACCAGTATATACATTATCCTGACAGTTGGTGATTAGTTTTGTGACAGTTCTGTTTCTTAGCCCTTTGCCACTTCTTCCTTGTGTCCATTTATGACCCTAAGGATTGTTGGAACCTCAATCACAGGGACCGCCTCCTTCCTACATTGACAGAGAAAAGATCTTGAGGCTACATCTACTAGAACACAGTTGGCAGGTGACATTGATGTATGGAGACAGTTGAGCCTTGTGCTTAATTGAAGCCTTGCTTAACCTAGACCTTTAGCTTTCTTCTTTTGATGATTTGGTATGGTCACAGTTACTTTCAGTGTGGTGACATGGTCCATACCAGCATCTGGCATGTTGATATTTTTATATTGATATTATCCATTTTTATAGACTAGAGTACGTGAAACCTAAAAATTAAAAGGTCAAGGAAAGAACATAAGGGGAAAAAAAGTTACTGCTTACTAGAACCCAGAGTGGTTTCTCCTTTTAGTGCTGGAATCCTTCCTTCCCAGCTAGAGTCAAGGGAGTTGATGGCTGATTTCATGTTCAAGAGAAAGTATTTTGGGATTCAAGTTCCCTAACAAGCCATCCCTGCAAAAAGCTGGAGACCATTTGAAAGATTATATGCAAGTGTGTGTGGCTTGTGTCTCTTTTAAAATAAATTCAGCAAGCAAGAGCAACACAGAATGGTTGGGGCAAATCAGGGACTCATGGTTGTGAAAGACGCAGACTTCAAAGTGTGGTATGATTTTCTGAGTTTTATTTCCACTCTTGCTTTCCAGCTGGATCTGCTCTGGATTTACTGCAGGATGTTTGAAAATGTGGCTCCCTGCTAATCTCAGACAGTTGCTATGATCAATGGTTTCTTGCGTTTCCGATAGAAAACATTGGTGTTTCTGCTTAAATTGTGTGTACTTTCAGCTTTATTATTTTAGTTGTGATTTATTGTTCTGCATTACCCCAAATTTGTAATCCATTAACCACAAACTTTTGGGTGGGTTGGTCAAGCTAGCAGAACTCTCTCCACACATTAGCTCCAAGACTCTTCAGAGCCAAAATCTTGAACTGAAAAAGTTCATTAGTTTGTGTGGAACATGGACAAATGGATATAGTTGAGACAGCTTGCAGAATCTAACTCCTGAGGGAAATGGTGCAGGTTGATTATAATTAGTGCTTTGAAAATACAAGATGTCACCATGTGACTACTAGGTTAATATTAACTACGATTCACATGATTAGCCTTAGCTGTTCCATCAGACTTTAAATGTTTAAAAATGATAAATTTCTTAATCCACCTCAAGCAACTGAAGCATGAAAGGAAGAAAGGATCGCTCAAAGGCCGCCCAGTGTGTGTGAGGCAGCAGTGTTAGGAACAGAAGTCAGAATGCTTTCCGTGAAATCTTAGATTTGCTGCTGCCTCTTAGAAACAAGTTTTGGATTAAAACAAACAAACAAGCACCTTTTAAAGACCTGGTGATCTTACAAGGTTTGATTCCAATGCCATAGACATATGTCAATGAACAAGGCTTTACATGCTTTCATTCACAAGGGGCATACCCGTTTACCCGTGCTCTTCTCTCCCTGGTATTCAAGAATCCCCAGCACTTGCAAAGTCCTGTATTACTTTTCAGAAAAAAAGGTCAAAGGCATCAAAAATGTGTGATGTTTGGTTAAAGAAAGTCTAAATATTATGTGAGGTGGGAGAGACTAGACTTGAGAGATGGGTACTGCCTCCAAATGTCAGAAAAATTATAAATCACAAGAGGGAGGGGAACTTGAGGACTTTCTGTAGGAAGGCTAGGGGGCAATATAATCATGGTTGAGGGATCCAAAGGAAAAAGGGAACATTAAAGTCAACCACCAAGAAGTGTTTCTTAGTCCTAAGTTCTGTTTTGCTAGGGTTAGTTCAACAAAGAAAGATAGGTTCGAAACATAGGTTGCATTGGAATCAATTTAGATGAGAGGCAGAGAATTTTCTTTGGTTAGCAGTTTTGGGGATAGTTTGTGTGAGGGCTGGGCTAGACATTTTGTTTTGTGACAGCCTCTTGCTATGTAACCTAGGCTGGCCTTGAACTTGAAATTCTCCTGCATCTGCCTCCAGGGTGCTGAGATTATAAGTATGGGTCACTACATCCTGCTCTGCGCAACACTTTTGGAAAGCTTTTTCTTCTCATTCTCAGACCTCTTTGCCATCTATAATTTACTCTGTTATTGTCATGAGCTGTTCCTGTTAAGGTCTTCCGCCAAGAAGTCCAGAAAACACCAAAGCTAGTTTCATTAGTTGTCTGGCTACAGAAGTGACAGAGCCAAAACATAATAGATGACGTGCCCTGAGTTGGCATGACCCCAGACAGAGGCTTTTAAGCTGGAAGGATTCTCTGAGAAAACACCCTTGATAGCCATCATCATAGAATTCTATACCAAGGGTGATAGGTCAGAGAGATTATAAAAAGGGGAAGAATAATGACTGTAGGTGTGGTACCTAGAGGCTAATTTGGTTTGTGTTGTAATTGGCATGTAATACTTTTAGAATGCATCTGTGCTGTTTACTGGGATTAGTCGGGGAGGAGTATAACATGGTCTGGCCAGCTATAATGGCCCAAGGATAGTCTCGCTGAGCTCTGACATGGGTTCTAATTTCCATCCTTTCTAAAGGCACATGCTCAAAAAAGACGGATGACCTTTCTAGATAGACTAGGGCTGTTCTTCTGGAGTGGTTATGTTTTTCTACTAGAAACTTTGTTCTAGTGGTTTCAAACTTTAGTATGCATCAGTGTTACCTGTAAGCCTTTTAAAATTACATATTCCTGGACTACTAGTCCAGGAATTTCAGTTGGTTTAGAAAGAAGCTAGAGAAGTTGATGATACTGCTGGCTGAGGGGCTATACATTAAAAAGCAATGTTTTATTCATTAACCCCTATCACATATAGCAAGACAAATGTGTCTCCATCTAAACTCTCTAAGAGACAAGATCTTAAGAGAGAAGACAAACATGCAGCATTTGGGATAGCCATTTGCCACTGTTGGGTTGCCAGTGATGTTTTCTGTATACTTGGTCTCAGGTCTTGAATAGAATAGTGAGGTTGGAAAACCCTTGATACCAAGAACAGAAAGCCACTGAAGTTCACTTTTTAAAAGACAGGTCTATTAATTAATAGTTGTATTTATGGAATATATATTATGTGCCTGATGTATAATAATATCAGTAACAAGAAAAGTAATAGTAGTAATAATAATAACTAGGAGAATCTAAGCTTCCTGGCAGTTATCATCTCTAGCAATAAATGAATGATACTCATCTTGTACTGGAATAGGGAACCAAGGGGACAAACTTTATTTTGTTAAAAAAATTACATACAAACATCTGAAGCTAGAAAAGTGTCCAAATAAGTTGAGCATGGTGATGTACAACTGTAATCCCAACACTCTGGAAGCTGACACAGGAGGATCACAAGTTTGAGACCAGCCTGGATTACAGAATAAGACCGTAAATATAAAATGAGCATTGAAATCTTCAAAGTGCTCAGGAAATAAATGTCAGGGAATGAGTGACTAGCAGAACCCAAGGGGTAGATCCAAGTTCAGCCAGGAAGAAATCCCATACTCCTTCAGATGTCACACTGGATCCTAAATGAAAGCAGAAACAGTAAGAAAATCCTATCTTCAGCATCATTAGAAGTAAGTTCCTTGAGGGTAGGACTTTTGTTTATGGCTAGATGCCCAGACCTACAATAGTACCCAGCAATAACAGTTACGCAGTAAATATTTGCTGAATGAATTAGACATCCACACCTAGGAAGGGGGCTGTTTAAGAATCATTTAAGGCTTTAGACCAGTATTTACCTAAAAGGCTTAAAACCACCATTGTAACTTTTGTCACTCAGGCATCAGAAGTGCTCCAAAATTCAATCTGCTTGAACTATCAAACCATGTGTGATGAATGACAAGTGGTGTGGGGAAAGGAAAGAACAGAAGCAAAAGCTCAGCTTTTGAATAGGAATTTCTTATTCACACAAAGGTGGTGACTGGGTGGTTCAATCTGCTACACGATAAGTACTTAACTTCTTAAAGCAATGATAACCTTATTTCAATACTTCTAAGGTCCATCAAGTTGTGTTTAAATTTTTAAATGTTATTTTAAGGGTGATATACAGAGGGGTTACAGTTACATACATAGTGAATACATTTCCTTTTGTCATAGAGTCTCAATGACTTTGCTGCCCAGGCTTTCTTGGAACTGTGATCTTTATCTCAGCCTCTCACAGAGCCAGGATGATAGGCACATACCACCATGCTCAGCTGTGGGTTAAGAAGGGATCTCATGAACTGCTCTGCCTGGACTAAGCATGAGCTACAGTCTTAGCATTCTCAGCCTCTCAAGGTTACAGGCATGAACCCCCAGCTCTTAGGTAGATAGTTCTTTTCTCTATCCGGAGGAGTGAGACTAAACCTAAATTTGAGCATTAGCTCTGCTTTTTCAATTGTTCATTCATTCATTTCTTCAGAAAAGAGCACCTATAATGCAAAACACTTGCTAGGTATTCAGGGGGCAATAAGGTCATATTAGACCTGGTCTCTGACCTCAAGAATATAAAGGCTAATTTTCATTGTCAGCTTGTCTAATTGGAACCCTAGATTTCTGCACACCATAATGAAAACTAAACCTTACATCTAAATTGGTCAGATGAGTTCTCTACAATGGGCATATAATAGGAAAAGATAAGAAAATAAGGACAGAAGATGAAGCTCATATACTTGCAGCAGATAAAGTCACATCATAGTACAGCACCTAGTAAATGGCTCTGGTAAGGGAAGCAGAATGTTAGTGTCAGAGACATTTACAGAAAGAAGTAGGCTCATGATGTTTTGTGATGGAAGATGTTAGTTCTATCAGGACAGAACTAAAGAGACTCTGTCTTGAATCACAGTTGTGTATTGCATATACTATGTCCTAGATATCAGCTAATAGACAACATTTGTTTCTGGTTAAACCCACTCAGAAACTGGCAGGCTGTGAGTCACTGCATGTTTCCTGAGAACTCATCAGGCTGGTCAAGGCAGGTTGGCATAGCTTTGCCTGTGTGGTGGGTGACCATTTTTCTTGGCCAGCTATTTGAGCACCAAATCAGATAAACTGTCCCTTGATTCTTAGGAACCTCACCTTGCTGAATTTTAGATTTGATGCGTGATCATTTCTCTTTATGATAATGTACAGATGAGCCAAGACTAGCATCATTTGTTCCCAATCTAAATTAGAATGAGCCCAGCTGGGAAGGTGGCTCAGTGGTAGAGTGCTTGCCTTGCATGCATGAGGCCCTGGGTTCGATTCCTCAGCACCACATAAGCAGAAAAAGCTGGAAGTGGTACTGTGGCTCAAGTGGTAGAGCACTAGCCTTGGGCTGAAGAGCTGAGGGACAGCGCCCAGGCCCAAAGTTCAGGCCCCATGACCGGACACCCCCAAAAAAACTTAGGAATAGAATGAGCCCAGTTCTACCACGGGTCATCATGTAAAATTCTTATGTGTGGCTATCTAGTTTGGAGGATTGCAGTGAGTATGACCCTCTGGTCTATTGATAAGCATTCTAAGTGTACCCATAGTTGGTACCACATGTTTGGGATAACTTAGTTGCATAGCCACAGTGAACTGACACTGGGAAGTACCTTGTGGAGAAAGACATGGGTGAATAGGTGCCGATTCATCCAGGACAGATTCTGATATGCCAGGAAATGGATTGCACCACTTGGAAAGAAATCTAGAAAGAGACTTAGAAGGAAGGAGGTGATTCTGTTGACCAATCTTTCTTGTTCAACACACTGTGGAGGGGGAACGAAACCCAGAAACTTACATGACAGTTCCTCTTGGATTGGATGAAAATATTGATTTTTTTCCCCCTAGCTGGAATTTGACAGGGTCAGTGCATGTCTGGGTTTTCAGTACTTAATACAGGGCCCTTTTGTCCTGGGAGGTGGCTGGACTGGTTTTTCCTCCAGGCAGGTGCACAGAGGGCATTTATTGTAGCCTGAAACACAAACACCGAGCCTCTAGGCCCTGATCCCCACACTCTCCAGCGTGGCTCAGGGAAATAAAGCGAACAATGACTCTTGCAACAGGCAAGTACTGTAAATGCCACTCCTGAATGAAATATTTCTGAAAACTTTGTATCCGTAACTTGATCGGCTCTTAAAACTTAATTATATGTCAGGGGAAAGGAAGCCATTGGCTCCTCCAGCTGTCCAGGTTGACGGAGAGCGCACAATGGCGCATATCCAATATTCAGCCTTACTTAGGTTAATCAGATTAATATCTCTTGAATTGAATTTACCCTTTGATACAGCGTCTTTCAGCTGCCTTGTTTCACATCTCAAATTCTGACAAAGCTGTGCGGCCTTTGAGTAATTTCCCTGAAATCTATATGCGGGAAGTCTGTGCTCTTTCGAGCACTTTTTTTGGAACTTGTACCAATTAAATCTGTTTCTGGCACACTTTTAATGGCATACTTTCCCCTGAGTCAACAACTGCTCCAAAATCTGAGGTCATTTGTTTAATTTAAAAGCAAAGGTTATGGAACAACCATTTCAGGCCTCACCAGCCAAGCTCCTGTGGCTTTGAAGGGGGGGGTGGGGTGGGGAGAGGGACAAGACTGGTGCGGGAGAGAGGCTAATAAACTGAATTTCTGACACACAAAATAAATTAATTACTGGGTGTCTGTTAAAAATTAGTATGAAACTGAGGTTGGCCCCCACCCTCTTTTCCCTTTCTCTTTAAACCCATCCTCAGCTTATAGAGCTTTTTACTGAGAAGGGAGGTTCATCCTCTTACTGTTGCTCTTGCAAAACAAACATCTGGACTGGATTTTTTGTCAGCTGGAGTCAAGAGAGAACTGTAAATGATGCAGTGATTTTTTTTTCATCCTTATTAAATTTATTTATAGCCAGTCTGTAGCCAGGAAACATGCTTGAGCTCTTGATTGGAGGTTCTCGAGGAATGTAGAATGGATGGCATTCCCCCCTGTTGTTTTCTAAATAATATCAAAGATACAATTGCATAATTCCCAACTTGGATTTTTACCCCCCTGAAAGACACTGCACTAGGACATTTTGTGCGTCAGAATTCTTCCATCGTATTAGCTTATCCAGGATGCCTTCCTTTCTGTCAGTGAGAGGAATGGAAATGTGACTGGCATAGGATTTCTAAAAAATTTTCAGTGATGAAGAGTGAGTTTCTCATTGCTTGAGAACTCAGATCCTGTTCCTACCTTTCCACTTAACCCCTTAAGTCTAAAGCTCCCAAATCTCAAAAACAAAAACTCATTTCCTCTTTTTTGAAGACAATGGAAGGCTCCCACAAAAGATGGTCTAACCTAACATACTTTGCTATGCCCTTAGACCTTATTACATAACAATGCCTTGGTGTTTATATAATCATCTAAGAAACAAAATTGCCTTGCAGACTAAGGTGAATGATCATTGCTTGAAGGCAATGATCTAGTACTATGATTTCAGAAGGTTCTCTAATTTTCTTGCACTGACAGTTATAGTGCTGTGAGTTTTGTTTTTTTTTTTTGTTTTTGTTTTTGTTTTTTTTTAAAGGATGAGGTGGCTGAGGTCACTTGGGAATGAGGTTTGATACCCACAGTCATTTTCTCCCCAGAAAAGAGACTGAAGAGACTGTTAAGCTTCCTGCCACCCAAATCAGTCATCCTCAGCGTGAACAATGGAGCTTAATGTTAGTCTCTGTTGTTATGAAAATGAATTAAAACCAAATGTATTTTCTATTGGAAAAGTTGCCATTGATGTCAGCTCATAGACAATCCTGAGAGGGTAGGCTTTTATGAAACAGAGGGAAATCTTTGCAGTGATATTGTAACCCCAGTTATTATAGCGTTCAGCCTACGAACTTACCTTTGATGAAACACCATTTGATTTGATAATGTTCACTTAAGGATGAACACTTCACAGTTAGTGGATTATTCATGCTCTTGTTTACAGATCGAGAAAGCTTTACTTAGAAAAGACTCTCGTGAACTACAAAGGCATAAGAGATAGTGCACATTCTCCACCAAAAGAGGCGCCTGTGTACACGGCTGTGATAGATGCCTTGGCAAGGGTGGTTGTTTGCTATTCACTTTCTGGTTCTTAAAGTAAAAGCTAACTCAATGGCACTGGTGCTGGAGTAAAATATACCACAGACAGATTGTATTCATCACTACCATGATTCAGAAGGGATCAGAAAACAGAGGCAGAGAGTAAAGAATGAATGATTCTTTTCAAGTAGGGAAGAGCAGACAGTCACAGAGGCGAACTGTAGGCAAAGGTAGAAGGCAGAGGATGAATCTGGCTAGATGTTAGGCACCACTGCATCTTCGAAGATCATGAGGCCAAATAGTCCCTGCTAGATTTAGATTTAGTCCTTTTGAGAAATGAAAATCACAGGACAGATAAAGAAAGCTTGGGACATGGTTTTAGACCCCTAGAATCTTCCACAATAATTTATCACAATGATGATGGTAATAACTTTCATTGTTTCCCTAAAGAAGCATCTGTAAACGCAGCGCTATTTGCTGCAAAGCACCTATGCTAATGATAGGGTTTAGTGTATCTGCCAAAGACGTGGGGGTGAGTGACAGTGAGTTGCTAGTATTGGACATGGACAGAGTTAGTTCCTCTAACCAACAGAAATGAACAGCGATGGGAAAAGTTGTTCTGGCTGTGATGCTTAGGGGATTTTACTAGAATGTCATGCTATTAGATAAGGAAGATACTTACACACCTGAGATGCTGTACATAAAGTAACTTGGCTCTACCTAGAGGAAACATGCTTAGATGAATACAGGAGACTTTTTTAGGGGAGATACCTGGGTTTGAGCTGATGCTTTTTCTATTGTTATCTCTTTTCATTCTTTATGCCTATTTTTTTTTGTTTTCACAAAGCCTATAAATCATGATATACAACATCAATCACAGTATTAGAGGAGCACCCCACATTGTTGTCAGGACCCCAATTACATGTGTGAGAGTGCTTGAGGTGGAACAAATCAGGCTAGCTATGAAGAGGTGCAAGGCGATCTTTTAAAAATGTAGATCACCATCCTCCACAAGTAAAGCTAATTTTTAAAAATCATATTGTTATTGTCTTTAGGTAGTTGTTGGAAGGGGTTACCATTCAACATGCCAGTTTGTAAGTACAATGCACCTTGACCGATATCTCCATCCCTTCCACCCCACAACTCCTCCCTCCCTTCAGTTTTCCTAGATCCATAGGACATGCATCAGTATCATGACAGCATTCTCCTCCCCACTTCCTCTCTGCGTTTGCCTCCCTGTCTCCCCTTAAAGCTCATTTTTCCAAAAGAAAATGAAACTCCACAAAGCATTGAACAATGTGTATGTGAACCAGTTCTAGACTTTTCTCTTGCTTGTTTTCAGTAGCCTTTTGAGGAGCCATTCCACCTCCTGTCTCATAAACCTTCCCCAGACATTGCAGGGATGGTAGGACAGCCTTTCCTAGCTCAGAGCTCCTGCCAGCTGCCATACAGCTTATGGACGATGAACCATTTAGACAATGGCCTTCCATTCGTTGCCTTATCGTCTCCCTTTAACCCATCCCTGTGTACCTTATTTTTTTATGTGAACATAACTAGTTCTCTCTAGAAAGTTTTTTGGGATAGAGGGATACAGAGTAGAATGCTGATGTCATTTCAGGTGGTCTAATAGCAGCTCAACGTGAGATCAAGTTCATCTGCTTGTTTTTTAGCTACAGGAAAAGGAAAACCCATAAAAATCATTTTGAATGACTACCCATAGGCACCTTTGTCTGAAGAGGAAATCATTGCAAGAAAATGAGACTTATAAAGATCATTTGGGAAGCAGGCAATGGCTATTTTAACAGCTTGCCATTTTGTCATATGTACATTCCTCCCCTAACTCCAATGTCTTGCAGATAGATAATGATAATGGTTTGCGTCAGAAGAACGTTCAGGAAAAAAGCCTTTTTTTTTTTTTTTTCACTTCAGGAAATCTGGGCCGTGTGCTTCTGCAACCAGTATAAATGACAATGCCACCAGTAGTAACTTAGCACACCCTGAGTTCTTGCTGTTATGAGGAGTTTGCGTTCTGATTTCAAAGCATATCCTGTTCCTATTGCACCCCAGCTACGATCTTAGCACACCATCATCATTGTCTCTCTCTCTCAGACCTGAAATAGCAGCAGTGCTGTTTGGAAGACTCCACATAGGTGTCATCCTTTGGGAAAGGAATGGGTTTAAAGAGAAGATAACAGGATAATTATTGTAATTATAATTATTCTACAATACAGTACTCAACAAATGAAGCAGACTGAAAGGCCACACTGCTATTTCGGTTCATGTTGCACTTATCAAAAAATACTATTTTGTTCATTTGGGGCAGGGAGAATGACAGGGTTCTGTATTAACAAAGGCCTGCATCTATATGGGATAGTAACATGGTGGAGGATAAATGGGTTTTGTTGTTGTTGTTGTTCTTTTTGTTTTGTTTTTGAGATAGTGGAGGTTCTAGCCATCTATATGGGATAGTAACATGGTGAAAGATAAATGTTTTTTTTTTTTTTGTTTGTTTTTTGGTCGGCCGTGGGGCTTGAACTCTGGGCCTAGGCGCTGTCCCTCAGCTCTTCAGCTCAAGGCGAGCGCTTTACCACTTGAGCTACAGCACCACTTCCGGTTTTCTGGTGGTTTTATTGGAGATAGGAGTCTCACGGTCTCTCCTGCCCGGGCTGGCTTTGAACCGCGATCCTCAGATCTCAGCCTCCTGAGTAGCTAGGATTACAGGCGTGAGCCACCAGCACCCGGCTATAAACGGGTTTTGTTGTTGTTCTTTTTGTTTTGTCTTTGAGATAATGGAGGTTCTAGCCATCCTTCCAGCCTTTTTTTGCTCTGTTGATTTTTGACACAAGGTCTTACTTTTTGCACAGACTAGGCTGTAACTATAACCTCTGCCTCCCACCCAGACTGGCCTCAATGGCCTTCTCAATCTCTGTCATGTTTATTTATTTATTTATTGTTGGTCATGGGGCTTGAAATATGGGCCTGGGCCCTGTCCCTGAGCTCTTCAGCTCAAGGTGAGCACTCTGACACTTGAGCCACAGCACCACTTCAATCTCTGTCTCTCTAGTATCTAGGATTACAAGCATCAGCTGCAGTGCTTAGCTTGTTTATATTTCTGTTGTTGTTGTTGATACCGGGGTTTGAACTCAAGGCCTTGTGCTTGCTTGGCTGGCACTCTACTACTTGAACCATGCCTCCACCCTGTCTTTTGCTGGTTGTGTTTAGAGATGGAGTCTTTAAGAGTTTTATGTCCCAACTGGCCATTCTCAGACTCCTGAGGTTTAGAGGCATGAGCCACCAGTGTCCCACATATTGTGTTTTAAAGAGTACTGGTGAAAGGTGTTATACCAGTGGGTAAATTATAAACACTGAATTATGAAGATTATTCAGTTAGTCTGAATTGACAGCACTTAAATGTGGAAATAGCAAAGTGCCCTGGAGCCTCCCAGTAGTCTTGAACTTGAATGTTCACAGCAGAATTTACAACAATGCACTTTCTGCTTACTTGCTGATTTCTGGGTGAAAATACATTTCAAACCAAAATTGGAGGAAAAGACTGTTGCTTTACCTGTATCAGCCATCAAGACAAGATTGGTAGGAAGGATGTGAATCCTCTCCAGTCTTAAACCTGTTGTCATCTTAGAGTGGCTGGGTCAATGGGTACAATTCTCCCAATGAGCCAAGGCAGCTGGATTTTAAGGGGTGGGGGCCAGGAACTAGCCTAACTCTGGTAATCACTCTAGTTCTCAACACCCAATTAAATGACAATGTCTCATTAGCAGTTCTTTTTCATAGTTTATATATTTTGCCAGCATAATTATCAAGCTTTTAGCATTTCTCTTTTCCACAGCTTGTACTGTTTGACTCACTTAATGATGTCATAGACTTTCTATGTAAAGAATTAGTGGAAGATTAAATGTTACTAAGAGCAATGTGAACAGTCTTAAAAGTATTAGGGAAGAAATGGCTTAGTATTAACCTTAGAAGAGAAGAATTAAGGACATTGAGCTATCTGTACAAAATGTCTTTGTTTTAACAAAGAAAAATATCCTTCAGTTGGGGTGTCCTGAGGAATCAAACCTGAGGGGCCAGGACCAAGTGCTTACATACTGGTTATACACTGCTGGTTTCCAGCTCTTGTGTACCAACCATTAAGTTATTATAGCTTTAAATGTATGTGGGTAGCCCGGTACTGGTGCTCATACCTGTAATCCTATGAGGCTGAGATTTGAGGATCACAGTTTGAAGCCAGTCTGGGGCAGAAAACTCCATGAGACTCCCATTCCCCAATTAACCAGCAAAAGATGGAAGTAGAGGGAGTGATTCAAGTAGTAGACCACCAATCTTGAGCAAAAACACAGGACAGCACTCAGGCTAAGTCCAAGTCCTAGTATAGGCATCAAAAAAAATTTTAATTGTATGGGGAAAGAGAAGGATATGAGTTTTGAGCTCTTTGCTGGTTTCTCATTCAAAACATTTAGTTCTGAGCAGCTGATGGCTTATACCTGGTTAATGTTGACATTGTGCATGGGAACCACACTGCATGTCTATGGGGCCTTCCCATCTGCCTCCTTTGTAAATCTCTCTTCCTTTCAGTGCCTCCAAATTTGGGCTCCTAAAGAGGAGTACAGCAGCTGAATGTCATTCTCTTGGGCCTTGGCCCAGGCATGCATCTTTCTGGGAGGATGACTGAATCCCATTCTTAAGTCTAAAGTTCCTCTTGATTAGCGGCTGCTTTTGTTTGTTGTTTTTAACGGCATCTCTGTCTTTCCTGGGTAGCTTACAGGGATGTGTTTGAGAGCCTCTTCCAGCTGGGAAGCTGCCCAGCTCCCACCAGCTGAGTTGGGGGGATGGCTTCCCTTTAGTTCCGCTGCCTGTGGACTACAAGGACTCCACTTCCAGCCTGGCCACAGTGGCCCTTGTCTCTCTGCAGTCTTGGCTCTGTGCTCTGGGTTTTCATTCTCCAGCCATCTGGGCATTTTGAGCACCCTTCTTATCTTAGTACCTTGGCACTCAGGACCACATGTCATACTAACATAGAGATGGAAACAAAGGAATCCTTCACCTCTGGCTTGCAATTCCCCTGGAAGCATCATAGGTTGAGTGACAGTCAGGGAGATTATGGACACTGTGCAGAGGTCTGCAGTGATGTAAATGGTTTTGCTGATAGAAGGGATACAGAATGGGGTAACAATGGCTAGGATTGTTCAGCACCAGGATTCTTAGGGCCTAGCTTCCTCCTTTTTTTTCTCTTGACTGTTCTATAATCTGGGAGGAAGGAGAATAAAGGCCTCTGTGGCCTCTGATTGCTGTAGTCTGTCTCTGCAGGCCTACATGCCTCAGCTTTGAGACTAGCAACTCTGTGTGTGTTCCAGGGGGACTGAATCTAAGTTCCTATTAAGAATTCTATGTGTAGCGCTAGTTTCTCAGGTTCCTCTTTCTACTTCCTCAACTGCTAATTTCAGCAGGTTTGGATCATGATCACTCTTCAAAGAAGCATTGGGAAAGATTAGTCTAAGAGTGCTGACAGCAAATTTACTAGAATTGTCCTGCCTAGAGGGAAAAAAATATTTGACCCGAGAACAGTTCCTTTGGCCCATTTACTTCCAATCTGAGTTGTCTGACATCCTTACCCCCAATCCCCTGATTCCTGAGCAGCACTCATTCTCATCCTTCACTCTACCCAGCCCTTTCTCAGAGGGGGGTCAACTAAGCATCAGCTAGTACTGGCAAAAAACCACTTCCATCAGACATCAGCAGTTTGAGGCTGCAGCCTCTTGAAAAGTAGACTTAAAGTGTTTACATCTTCTCAGATAATCTGAATACATTTAGTAGCTGAATATTTGTTCCCTGGCATTTGTTCATATATGAAAGCCAGAGCTTCCAAACTCCATTCTTTAAAGCAGTGTAATGTTAATAAGATGTCTCTTAGTTATAGAGCCAAAAGGTTATGCCACCTCACTTCAAAGGTTATTTATTTTGACACTAGTTGACATATAGACATGGAAAGTGAAAGATTCATTCAAGACCGTCCATTGAATTTTGATCCTCTGGTCCCTGTGACAGGCAATGATGGATGGTCACTTTCCTGTAGAGCATGGGACCAATTTAGCTGGACATATAAGTTCTAAATTATGGCTACAACTACCTACTCACTGCCTCCTCCATCCAGTTGCCAGAACCCAGGCAGTTCTCTGTCAGGGAAGCTAGGTGTGGGCTTACCAGACGGATTCTTAGTCTTCTTGTTTCAGTTGTGTATCTCAATCTTCATGTGAATATCAACTCTCCAGATGTAAAATTAACTCCTAGTTGGCTCAATTTCTGTATAAGGTTCACCTATTATCAGTGTCTGATCCTCTGTCTGGCAAACATGGAAGAAATAATGGAGTTCAGAGTACAAGAGTTTTGCTCCTGAAGCATAGGCATGACATGCTAGTCCTTTACATATTTTATTTTTTTTATCTTATTTTATTTTATTTTATTTTGTTTTTTGTCAGTCATGGGGCTTGAACTCAGGCCTGGTCACTACTCGACTGCTTGAGCTGCAGCACCACTTCTGGTTTTCTGGTGGTTAATTGGAGATAAGTGTCTCATGGACTTTACTGCCCAGGCTGGCTTTGAACTGTGATCCTCAGATCTCAGCCTCCTGAATAGCTAGGATTACAGGCGTGAGCCACCAGTGCCTGGCTCTTTACATATTTTAAAGTGAAGAAAGAATGTATATTTACTGTCATGAGTTGGCTCTACCACATGGCTTGAAATAAATGGCCATTTTATTTCCCATTAGGAGGAGAGACTTGGAGCAGCTTGGCAGTAGATCTGTGGCTGGATAATTGTTTGAAAAACTATAGCTTTCTGCCACATAGGAGAGTAAATGCCTGCCTTTGGTCAGAGCAAAGTAGGCTTCTTTTGGACTATCTGATTTTTGTAAAAGGCCCCATGTTGGGCCACATAGCAGTCTTTGCATGTGTTACACCTTGTTAATAGAGGACACCCTTTTCATGAGTGTAAACAATTAGCCTTGCCAGCATTTATGGTTCTTTAAACCCAAAGTAAAGCCTTGGTTTTACTTATATATTCTTATCAGTTGTCTTCGATTAAAACAAGTTATGTCTACGAGTGTTTAAAAAAAAAAGTCAGTATTAACTATAGCACTTCTAAATTATAACAGCACCATTGCGTTTTAGGTGGCATATCTTAAATTTAAGCATCATTTTCTCTAGAACAGTAACAAATAGAGTGTATACTGACTTATCATTTGTTTACATGCTACCTCACTAGATCAGATTAAGTACTGGTGCTATATTCTCCCATCTGTAAGATAGAAAGAATCAAAAATATCAAGTTCAACTTAGATGTCGGCATTCATACAAACTGAGCTACCAAAATGCTGCCTAGAGCTTTAAGTTCTGCTTTTTACCTACCCAAGGGAGTCTGAACAGTGTGTGATTTGGGCCAGAGTACAACAGGTCCATGGCCAGGTTGAGCCGGGCAAACAAATGGAATGAGTTCCAGTTTACCAAGCTGGCACACATTAGGTACTGGTCAAGGAAGTATTTTTCAAATCAAGGGGGGGGGGGGGGGAAGGAGACTATTAAAAATCCATTCCTGCTTTGATAGTGGCCTTTGGAGATACTGTTATAATTTGAAAACATTCCCATGGCAAGCCTAGGGAGAGGTCTTACTTTAGCCAACATGCAACATTAGGCAGGAGAAACAAGGCCTTTCTGGCTGGGTTGACCCGTGGGTGGACCCTTTTCCACATGTTTCTAATTAGAAATTCAAGAAAGGATAGATATTCTGTGGCAACTCTCCTTTCCTTCTCTGCTTGGAGACAGAACAACAGGGCCTTTGTGGTGACCTTTTGCAGAGCTGTTTACGTTTGGTGACCTGCCTAAGCACTCCCACCAGAGTGGGTGCACCTCCAGGCTAACGAGGAACAGCCATGATATCTGTTACTAGCGTAGACCGTGTAGGTCAAAACAAAAACTAAGAGGATTCCCTGTTGTTGAGACTGTGTTAATTTTTTTTTATAGATTTATGGAGGTATAAATTACATACCATAAAAAAATCAATGATTTTTTAATAGATTTATGGAGCTGGGTCACCATCGCTACGTTCCAGTTTTAGAATTTTGGTTAGACTTCAAAAACACCAAAAATGATCCTAAATGAAATGTACTTTGTGCCATAGGGCAAAATCAATTGGTTGAGGCTATCTTGGGTAGGCAAGAGGCCACCTAAGAAATGATTTGAGACAACTAGTCTCAAGTTTCTCAGAGTACCTGAGGTTTGAGATTAGCATTTATATATAGGAAAATTACCCACATTTTTGCTCACAAATAATAGGACCTGGTCAAAAATTTGAGAAACCATCACATAACCTGTCTCCCATATCAATGTCAATTAATGTGTCCTCACTATTAAGAGATGGTACCAAAGATGAGAATATAAGCTGGCCTCAGTGAAGTTACAGTTCACTTTGAGCTAGATGCTCAAGTTATTTATCCATGTGCCCTCCTTTTCAGGTACTCCAGCCTGATTTAGTGAAACAAGTCCCCTATCTTCAAGAACTAATAGTCTAGAGGCTGAGACAAAAATATCAACTGAATGATATCAATTTGATAAGTACTATGTAGACTCTAAAAGTTCATGAGTAAAGACTTTGTAGAGAAGATGTTATAAAGAAACCAAAGACACAGTGTCTACCTTCTGCTACCATTGGGGAGGAAACACCATGAGGGCTGGTCCCTGCCTTTCAAGGGTTGGGGTCGGGGCGGGGGGTGGGGGGATGGGGAATCACACTTGTGATTGTTGAGGGAAAAAAAAAATCTCCAGTTTGCCAAATTAGCTTTGAAAAATTGGGAAAAGGCAAAGGAATTTGGTAGAGAAAGAAACCAAAATTTTGTGGCAGCCTTCCTAGAAGAAGTTGTGTTTGAGGTGAATTTTGGCAGATTTGGTAGGCTTTCAGCAGGCGATGGTGGGTAAGAAACAGTCCAGATGAAAGATGAGAGCAAAGGCTCACAGTTGGAGAACTTGGGATATGTTCTAAAACACTGAGTAGCCCAAGATGGATTACTCTGTGTGTGCTATGATGTAAGTCATTTCTATATATGTATGTCAGAAATGGAAGTCAAAGGAATGCAGAGCTCTGCCTTGCTTTGCCTGAGTCAAGGAACATGTGTTACTTACTTGTTTCATTGCTGGGACCCATTCATTATTGAACGTAACTACTAACGGGAAGAGATTACTTATTATCACTCATATTTCAATCACTGGCCACTATGACATTCTGTAGTGAATAATGGGTACGTGAGGTAGAGAAAGTTCTTGACTCATGTTGGAGAAAAAGCAGAGAACAACACAAGAAAAGCCTAGGGATGATACATCCCATAGGACTGTCCACTTCTAGCTCATCCTCACCTCCTAAAGTTTCCAGATTTTCTCTCAATAATGCCAGCTGATGTTACCAGCTGATGACCAAGTGTTCAAAATAGGAGCCTGTGGGGGATATTATATATTCAAACTAGCCGAAGAACCGCTTCCTAGAGAAGCAGGTCACCGTACTATGTCCTTGATGCAGTCTTTTCCCCAAAGTGAGGTGATGATCCGTTTTCGCTAGTTCCTTCTTGAAAGATTCATCATATGGTCACCACCCACTGAACAGCCATCAAAGCACCAGTACATTGTTAGTTAGTGACACCCCAAGATTTTAAAAGCACTTCTTTGACTAGCATGGCATACTTCATGCTATGTTGATAAGATGAACCTGGCTGTGGACCTGTTTCTTAACCCTGGCCCAGAACTTTAAATATATCCTTTTAAGATGAAAACAGCAGCAATACTAGTTACCTGTCTTTAAAAATGTAATAACTATTCCTTAGTAGCTTTAACAACTGGACAACAAATATAGTAAAGAAAGGAAGAAAAAGAGGGAAGGAGAAAGATGAAAGGAAGGGAAGGAGGACGAAAGGAAGGGAAGAAAAGAGAGAGGGGGAAGGAAGAAGCAATAGCATTTGTTTGAAAGTGCCAGAGTTCTGCAAGCTAAATTTGTTTCTAAATGTAAGTTCCTAAAGACCTTGAACCTGGAATTGTTTAGGAATTTTGGAAAGTAGAGAATGCTTCCATCAGAAAGGAATGAACTCAGTTGCTTTTGATGTTACCAAAATAGAGACAGTTTGTGATTTTTTTTTTGTTTTCATGGATGGTCTGCCTACTGTGTGGCCTTGCTCATGACATGGACGACCTCTCTTAGGGGTCAGTGCGAATAGCCAGGCTGCAGCTGGAGCTGGAGACAATAGTCAGCACTGTTGGGCATTGCCCTTTAAGCCCCGAAGGTTAATTTCATAGTATATAGTGGCATTGAACCTGCCAAAGAAAATGCTACTTCATTTAGGAGAATATAATTTCTGTATGCTTATTATTTTTTCATGAAGAGGAAAGAAAAGAGAATCTGGTCTTGTAGGCAAGTTAAAAAAAAACAAAAAACAAATAGTCAGTATTCTTACTATGTCATGTCAGCCTAACAATCATTTAGATGCCATTAGATGGAAAGTCCCCTCCCATTGTTATTTTTTTCCTCTGGTCTGAGATGCTTTTTAAAAATTCCTTTTTGGAGAAATGGTCTTTTAGAAACCAGCAAATAATAAATTTAGACCTTCTTTTACTGAGAAGTAACAGCATTAGAAACTGTGAGGTTTGGGTTTTGTGTGTGTGTGTGTGTGTGTGTGTGTGTGTACGTGTGTGTATGTGTGCACACACACTTTATCTTTTAATGTAGTACTGATCATGAGTATTACACTGGCTCACCCTTTGTCCTTTGTCTCACCATTTTGTTGTTCCCCTTCCCTTGCCTAATTCAGATAAACATATATACAATACCCAAGATACCAAAATCAAATACAGTGACAGCAGGGAATAAACTATAAGGGGAAAAAACAAAAGAAAAAAGAAATCACATAGTACATTAAAAATGACAATAACAAAGAAAAACCTCTTGTTTCCATGTCTTGGAAAAAAATCATATTAAGTGTAAGACAGACCCAAAGAAACATCGATGCCATGGTTTCCCTCATTGGTAATAATTAGTATATGTCTAGAATAGTCCTAGCAGATGAGCAGAATAGCTCGATAGCTATGTACCTATGACCATTTAAGATGAGGCTAAGTGGAACGAACTCCAAGGTATGTCTAGTTTTGTTAAATCTGGCAACTCTATTTTACTTCTTCAATAAGAAGACTGTCCAAGCATCTTAGGAGCTTTTACCATTACTGAAAGTCATTTATACTAAGACCAAACAAAGAAAAACATAATCATGTTTTCATGATATACCTAGGAGAGGTTAAGTCCTTTCTCATTCCTTTATTTATCTTTTTGTAGCTAATTCTGTGGATCCATTTCTATTGGGAAGTGGCCCTCCTAGGGCTACCCTAACCAAAAATCCTACCACCCAGTCTTAAACTAGATGATCAGGTCAGAACTGGTATTCTCTTTGTAATCCAAGGAACTTGACCTTCCCAGGATCATTCTGGACCCTCTTAATTTCTTGGTTTTAGAACATTCTTATCTGACTGAGTAAGACATGTCATTAGCCAGGCACTGATGGCTCATGCCTGTAATCCTAGTTTCTCAGGAGGCTAAAATCTGGAGGATTTCAGTTCAAGCCAGCACCAGCAGAAAAATCTATGAGATTCTATCTCCAAAGTAACTAGCAAAAAATAAACTAGGCTGGAAGTATGACTCAAGTGGTAGAACACAAGCTGAACAAGCAAGCCAAGTAAGTATTCAAATGCCAGTACTGCAGAGAGAGAGAGAGAGAGAGAGAGAGAGAGAGAGAGAGAGAGAGAGAGAGAGAGAGAAAGAGAGATAGTTGTCATTTACTGGCTACATAATATGTGTCAATTTTCTACCTACATGAGTGCCTAATACTTCTCAACAAGACTTGAGATAGATATTGTTATTTCCATTTTACAAGTGAGGAAGTAACAGACAAGAGAGTTTAAGGAACTTGCTGCCAGTCACAAGCCATCGCAAGGCTGAGCTGGAATGAGTGTTTACATCAGTCTGACTTCCAAACTCCTGCACCTAAGCAAAGTAGAAAGTGTGCTTAGATTCCCCCTTCTTCTACTCCCTCCCCAAACCCTAGTTTGGCCTGATGATGAAGTAAGTCATCCCTCTCTCTTCTTGGTCTTTACAGGCTAGAATTGATATAGCAACTTTCTGTCCAGAATTAACTCTTAAAAAACAAACAAACCATCCTCATCCATGTGTATCACACAGCAATGTATGTTAGCAGATGGTAGTTTCGGATGCTTCCTATATTATATTAAAAATGGCTGAGGCATGAGAAAAAAAATCCCAAGATTTTTCATGACAATTTATCATTTGCGGTTGTTTTTGTATTGTTAAAAGAGCCTGTGAGTCACTGCCGGCTTTGGGATGGCTTTATGTGGGAATTACATGATCAGCCCAGAAGGGCCCTGCACCATGCCCGCCAGTGGCCTGACCAAAGGCAGAGGCTCTGGCCTCTTTCCCACCCAGTCCCTTCTCAGCTCTCCTCTAAAGAAATATACTGCCCAACACAATTTTCTTTTTAAACATCCTCCTCTTGGTTCACTCCATGTCTAAAATGATTTTGTACAAGCTCCTGCTTTTCCCATCGCTGGCTGGGAAAGTTCATGAAGTTAGCCATTCCATCCATCATCTGCTGTAGCCACGGTTGTGAAGTGTCAAACATCTCCGTGGGCGTGGTCTACCAAGCCTCCCAATAGCATTGCTTAAACTATGGATTGAGGACCCAGACATCTGGAGGAACTTTTCTGCTAGGGTCACAGGAGAACCGTGTAAAACGTTTCCCAGCCTTCCTCCTGTGACTTGGCAGCGCCCCTCTCATCTTTCTCCCCCGTGTAGACATGCAGCACCCCTCCTGCTTGCCCCCCATACTTGTCATCTCGTCCCTAGGCCCCAGTGTGCTCCGTTTCTTTTTCTTCCTATTGCCTTGAACCATGACTCTTCAATTTTAAAATTAAGTCCATCCAATATGAAAAGGAAATCTAAGAAGGAAAGAAAGAAACTAGCAAGGGGGAACAGGGCTGGTAGTGGGTAGCATGTGGCACAATCTCCCCCCTTAGTTTTCCTCATCTAAGAAAAGTCATTTCACTCTATTCAGGAACATTAGGGTTGCCCCTCCTTGGTTCTTACTCTGCACGTCCCTCTGTACTATTTCTAACTATGTCCCCACCAAGGGTCTAATTTGATCAGTTTATATACTTGTGGACTTTTTGTTTCCTTCCAGAATGTTGTGTGATGGTGGCTTTTACGTAAATGCTAGACTTAGAATATTTCAGAAGTTCTGGGAAGACATTATTAACTAGTCCTTGCTCTTGGTATTTATTGTTGTTGTTGTCTCTTAAGAGGCTCAACCAACAGCAGGATTTAATCCAGTCTGCTTTCATAGCAAAGGCCTAATTCTTAAGTGATTTAACTTATGTGCTTTTTCTTCTTTGTCTGTAAAAAAAAGGCAAAATGTCCATTTTGACTTCCTAGTGATAACTTTGAGATTCAGTGGATTAATATTTACAAATCATTTAGCACAGTGCTTAACACGTATTAAACAATGTATTAAATAAATGCATAAAATGAAGCAAGAAATAATATCTTTCTTTTAACTCATGCCTAAAGAATTTTACCCAACCTCTGTATGATACCTTTGAATGTTTAAACCCAAGTGACAATTTGCAAGGAATATAAGATAACACATTCCATAAATTCACCCAAGGATCTTGGCAATCCAGCCTTGATATACTTTCACTGTATTCTGGCCTTACTGATTGACTATGTCCCCTTCCAAGTCCTCATTAAAATTCCCTTCCCTACCCCTTCACATGTGTCCATTGCTTGTATTATCTTTCCCCCATGGAGAACATAACTGTCAATACACAGGGCCCAGTGTTACTGTGCATCTGTTCAGATGTAGAATATTCTCTTTTAGGTCATAAGCTCCTATTGAAAGGTGGGACTACATTTCCGATTCTTGTGTCTCGTCCCCGAGCTTTGTGCATAGGTGGTCCTCCATCCAGGTATTTTGGTTAATTGGAGCTTGTACAGAGTAAGAAAGGGCTGGCTTTGATCTGAATGGATTCACAGGTGTACTCAGCAGAAAGGTTGGTCTCCTGTTATGTATTGGAACCATCAGAAGCTCCAATGTAGGCCTGAGTAGAGAAGGCCAGCTGGGCCCTGGGGTGAAAGTGAGAGGTGGGGTGCCTGCAATCTGAAAGGCAAAGGGGAAGTGGCACTGGGGCTCAAGTGGTAGAGCACTAGCCTTGAGCTGAAGAGCTGAGGGACAGTGCCCAGGCCCAGAGTTCAAGCCCCATGACCGACAATAAATAATAAATAAAGAAATAAATAAAATAGAAGCCTAAGATATTGGCTTTGCTCAGTTCTGAGGAATACATTTAGGTTTCACCTTGACAAAATAGTTTAAAAGCGTCAGGTAAATACAGTTTTTAAAAAATAATGTGTAGGGTTTCCTCTGGAAAGGCTAGGAAAACAGAGCTAGAGAAATACAGGCACCACTATTAAAGTTGTGCAGGCAGAACCAAACAAGAAGCCCAGCGAGAGCATTGCAGATGATCTGAGAACCACCCCCACAGTGTGCAGTGCTTGTATCCTGTACAGCTTTTGCTAGATGGATAAACAAAATGTTCTCTACAAGTAAATTCTGCCACACCAGTATGACAGTACATCTATCCTCACTCTCATAAATGTATTTACTAAGCCTACATGGCCACGTTGATCTCACATGCAGGAAACAAAATTGGGAGACTGAAAAGTACCATGCTTTCCTTTTCTCCATTTTAGGGGTATTCTTGATGTTTGTTAGATATTTGGTTTTCATAAGTTTGGCCAGTACATTTGGCTTCTGAGCATTTTGGAGGGGATATTTGAACTCAAAGAAGAAAACATCTGTTGTTTCTAGGGCAGTGTTCCTAGCAGCACCCAATGCAAAAGCTGTTTTCCTTTAAAGACAAGACCAAAGTCTTTTGAATCAGGCCCGGATCCTGCATATTGCCATGCAGAGTGAGACCAGTGCTATGGCTGCACCGTCAGCAGTGGCAGCTAGGCATTACCGCTGGTGCCACTGAGGACAGGATCCATAGAAACCCCAAAATGTGAGCAGACCTTCCTTTGTCCCTTCATTCTTCAGCCAGCTTACTGAGTGCTTATTATATGCCAGATACTGGGCACTGAGTCCAAGACCTTGGCAGCTAAGTATGATGTCCTTAGAGAACTGGATGGCCTGTCAGACAGGAGGTCCAGCACAAATAAAAAGGAGCCAGGGGAACCTAGCTGAACGTCAGAGCAAGTGAAGCCCCGATGCCTGACGCCCAGACGTGAGGTGTTCAGAAGCCTTATTGACTTAGGGGACCATTGTGGGTCCTCAGGAATAGCAGGATATCTTGTATCAGCAGGAAAAAAGCTGAGAAAAACAGCTAGGATGAATACCTTCAGTCACTAGTGGCTAGAATACCAATCTCTTGGAGGATCATAAATAAAACCACACTTAAAATTGCACATACTACTAATTTTGTATGTACCCAATATATCACAAAGCTGTATATAATTTATGTACATTGTGGTTTTGGTAGTTCTCAAATAATCTCTGATTTTATGTTGTGAAGACCAAGCCCAGGTCGATTTAACAAAATCTTGACTTGCAACCTTATGTCTGGGCAGGGATGACACTTGATCGGCCTTCCAGGCCACATCTCACATGTGCTGTTCATCTCTTGTGATCATGATAACCACAAGATGTTATAGCCACTCACATAGTAATTGGTCTGTCTTGAAGGCAGGTGCCCTATTCTATTTGTCTCTTTATTTCTGACACCTGTACTGAGTCCAGCATTAAAGACAGTTCAGAGAGGAAACTGGTCTATTCTAGATGGGCTGGTCAAATAATATATTTTGGTACACTAAAAATATTGTAAAATGATCTCCAGGTTGTGTATATATGGTATATATGAGCCACAAATGAGTTTCATATTTAGATTTGGGTCCCAACTCCCAAGATATGTCATTATGTATATGTAAATATTCACACCTTACCCCTAATTCCCAAATCTGAAATACTTCTGGTCACGGCATTTTTACTACTAAACCTATATTACTACCAAGTAAGGATGTTGTGCAGGTTAAATGAGCAAAGATATAGAAAAAAAAAACACATCACAGTGCTTGTTTCCTTCAGGAGAGCTATTTTCATCAATCCACAGGTATTCATTCTCAGAAGTTAGGGGTTTGAGTAGGTTACATTGTTCTGAAATCTGAACTGGAATCCATCGCTTCAGATTCTTCCCCCTTGAAGCACTTTGTGCCCTGCCATTTTCTACACAACTATGTCTGCTCCAGTATAACATGGAACATCTCTTTTGGTTTTGCTTATCTTTGGTCTTTGAGCTATATTTATTGGCATGGAATGGGAATATTACTTTCATCAGCATCTCTAAGGGAAACCAAAGAAGACACATAGGTGATGTCTGTTATGACGAGTGAGAGGAAGCAAGGCACTGTTAGAAGCACATACTCAGGACACACAGCTGCGCCTCCCTGTGCCACTCCCTGTACCACATCCTACTGGGTTTGAGCTCAACAGATGTTTTCATGGAGTTCTACTAAGCGCCAGGCACTGTGCTGAGCCTTGAGGCCTAGAAAAATGAATAAGACACAGTTCTTGCTATTAAAGTGTTCATTGAGTTATAGCTCTTTTGCATTTTTGAATACAAATTAAGTAATTGTATAATTTATTAATAAATACCTGTCTCTTCCAGGGGATTCACTATGTGTTTAGTATTATCCTAGACAGCATCAGCCACAGTGCTGTGAGACAACCCCCCCCCGCCCCCTCTGCTCCAATGAAAAAGAAAGAGTGACAAGTTGTGAGGACAAGCAGAGATGGGGGTAAGTGGAGAGCAGGCAGAGGGAGGTCTGAGCCAGGGAGTTCCTGGCCCATCCCACTCTACATTCTTGGCTAGGTTGTGAGCTTTTTGAAAGCTTTTTTGGTCCAAACCTCCATATACCTAGGCTTGACCTGCATTCAACTCTAAAACTCCTGGTACGTGTTGGGACTAGACTTTTTTTATTTTCACATGACTTTTTCTTCAACTTAACATATTCCATATGTATCAGGAAAGAGGTGGTGTACTTTAATTTGGATAATTGAGGTGACTTGAATAATCACTGGAGTGCTTTCAGTAAATGGGTAGAAATGGGGAACCTCAAAGGGCTTGGGTAGTGCTATGGGACTAATGACAGGTGAGCTCCATCTGTACCCTAAACTGAGTATGATGCCACTCTCCTCTGTCTGGTCCATGCCACTGTGTACCAGTGGCCAGCCTATAGGATACCACCCACTCAGGCAGGTTCTAATACTGGGTAGAGAGTATAAGAAACACATAGTTAGACATCTATCTGGCAAATATGTTTCTACTTTTGATTTTAGAGGTGAGGATATAGATTTCAATTTTATCTGTTTGAGCAAACTATGTTTTAATAGATTAAAAATATTTCTACCATACTTATTACACCATGAATTTGATTATCTCAGATATTTTGCTCGATGTCTTTTAATTTGACACACACACCCTGCTTTTTTTTTTTTTTTCAGGAAAAGTTGTGTCCTTTTTTTTTTTTGGTCAGGAACAGAGGAAAATAAAAACAAATATAATAAAATTGCTAGTTTTGAGAGATTTTCCTTTTTGGAAAGAGAGTTGCTTCCCTTCCCCTCTGTTTCTTTTCTCCTTTTCTTCTTCTGTGCGTAGGCCAACAATATATTACATTTGGAGACGTCTAGCATGGTGCTCCCCAAGCCCTTCTCAGCCAAAGACTCCTTTGGGAATCCAACTAAATTTCCTGGTTCCCCCTTTGCTTTTAATACCAATGCCCATATTTCCCAGTGAGGTTACTTTTATTACTTACAAATATTTTTATAATTAACTTAAGATTTGACGAGAACCAAAGGCAAACAGGCTGCTAATTGTTTCGAAATCTAACCACTGCACGTGGATATTAATGTTGAAGAAGGTATTATTAAAATACAGAATAGATTCATCAAGAATGCAGTGTTCATGTACTCACAAAGGAATATTTGTGATGATAAAAGACAAAGTAGAATTTAAAAGTCAATCTCTGTGCTTTAGTATAATTTAATATAGTATTCAAATACATTTAATATAGTATTCAAAGTTTTAGAATAGGATTTGTCCTCTAATTATTCACTTGTATGCATTTATGTTGCTATCATATTCAGTTAAATCACTTTCAGAAGGTAGGTAATTCCCTAGAACGGCTCTCCTACCTCTGCCTAGACTCCCAGAGATACTCAGGTTCCTGTGGTGCCATCTGTCCCTTCTACACTTCCTGTATATTTCATATGTCTTTAACCAGCCCTGTTGGGTGGCCACCCTGCCTGTTTTACTGAGCTGCCCTCAAGTCACTGCAGAATTCTGATGAAAATTTCACTGAACCAGGGAACAAAGAAATGCTCATTAAGTCTTTAAGTATATGCTTCTCCGTAGATTTTTGGGAGCAATTTCTTTAATTCTTGGGTTTCCTTCTCTGAAATTACATAGAGAGGACTATATCTCTTCAACTCATACCCCTTGACCCCCCCACCCCCACCCCTTTCCTCCCCATTCTGACCCACAAATGTTTTCTCCTATGGATGGGCTAAGCAATGCTACTTTTACCCCTAAGTGTTTGAGATGTTTTGCCAGCAAAGAGCCAGTGGTCACAAAGCTGGCTGGATCTATTCTCCAAACCTTCACTGATTCCATATTATGTATCATAGCCTGGGTCATTTGTAGATGTCCTGAAAGCTACAGGGAGACATAGAGGGCTATGAATAGAAAAGTGCTGTGTTCACTCCTGTTCCGCTCCCATCCTTTGGAACTAGCACCTCCATTTTCTGACTGGGAGCTGCCTGTTCTCTTTCCCTGTGTCACATGTAGTTGACAACACTCTCCAGCCCTAGAGGATGGATCCTTGCAAGCAGAATCTCAGGGGTTGATTTAGGAATTGATATGTGACCCAAACTGAGCACACAAGAACCCACCACAAGAGTTAGTCCAGGACTACCAGGAAGACGGAGCCTCTGTCTGTCAGGGTTACTGATCTGGTAGAATATAAGCAGTAGCCTCACCTCAGAAGAGCCTGCTCAAGAATGCAAGCACACAGAAAAGCAGAGCTAGAAGATGGAGAGAGATTCACATCTTCATTGGAACACGCAGGTCTAGCTACCTTGGTGATTTGACACATCAAGTCTACCCATAGCCCTTTGGGTTTCATGTCATGCATAACCTAGATTCATGAATGAACATTAACTCATCTGAGAAGTAAACACTTTCTGGAACCCGTAGAGGTCACAAGCTACTAAAAAAGATACTAAAATCAGCTTGAACTTAGAATTCCCAGAGAGCTAAGGAGAATATTTTTCCTATTCCTTTCATTTCAGAAAGCTCAAAATTGCACATCTGGAATTCAGGAATTCCGGGAGGAAGCTTGGGACTGGTAACAGAATGTCTTACTAGCTGTGTGTGGCATTTATGAATAAATATAGTTGTCTTTTGGTATCCAAGGAGGATGAGTTCCAGAACCTCCCCAACTCCCACAGCTATCCAAATCCATTGATGTGTAGGTCCTTTATATAAATGGTATAGTATTTGCATACAACCAAGGTATATCCTCTTGCATCCTTTAAATCATCTTGGATTACTTGTAATACCTAATGCATATAAATGCTATATAAGTAGTTATTAAACTATATTGTTTATGAATAAAGACCAGGAAAGAAAGGTCTGTGTGTTCAGTACAAATGCATTTTCCACCAAATATTTTTGATCCACTATTGGTTAGATCCATGGATGTATAACCAGAGAACACAGATCCAGACACAGACACTGCCACAGAGGACTGAGTGTATGTTAAACCCTGGGGATCTGCTTCTTGCCTTAGAAAAAAAATTAAAAATTTGAAGACTTCTCTTTTTTAAACAAGTGTGTGTTGAAATTTTTTATAACATAGGCATTCCAAGTAAAGAATGAAATATGCATATATATTTAAAAAACACACTTCTAGATCTAATGTGATATTAGGCCATGCTAGCAGAAGCCAGGCATGAAAAACCAAGCTACAGTATTCAGCATTAAGAAGATACTCAGTAGCAAAGCTCTCATTCAGCTCTGCCATACCCAGTTTGGCTTCTGCATCTTCAGAGGATATGGAAAGCAATTGAAATGATTAAAAGCATGGAAAATCAGATCCCTGAAGAACGATGAAAGTAGGCTATTTAACTGAAAGAAAAAAAAAGATTGAAGGGAGAAAATAAATGGCATTTAAATATAGAAGGAGTTCTTATAAAGAAAAAACCAGATGTTTTCCTCCTTCACTGAGTATATTAGAGAAAATGCCTAAGACATTTCATTTGTACAAACGAATTGGTTTTCTTTAAACAGATAGGATTCTTTTTTTAGGTTTTTTTTTTTTATTGTGAAAGATAGGATTCTTTTTACTAGGTAAAAGGTTGGACTAGCTGGCCTTTAAGACTCACCTTCACTATATTCTGTTACTACCAGATTGAGAATTTCCTTATCAAAAGGGCTTTGAAGCCATTAGTGCTGTACACCTTAAAAGATAAAATGAACCTGCCTGTAACCTAAACTGCTTTGGAGGTAGAGATAGGAGAATCACAGTTTTGAGGCCAGCCTTAGCAAAAACATTACTGTAACTTTATCTTTAAAAAAAAAAAAGCTAGGTATCATAGTTTATTTATGTAATCTCAGCAAATAGGAGACAAAGGTAAGGGCACCCAAAACTAGTCCAGGACAAAAACAAGAGTTTCTATCTGAAAAAAACAATTAAAGCGAAAGAGGAGAGGAGGTAGAGCATGGATCCAGTGGTTGAGTGCTTGCCTAGCAAGTATAAGGCCCTGAGTTCAAAACCCCAGGACTGCCAAAAATAAGTAAAAGGTAAAATGATACTGAGTTGGTTGAGATGTAGTTCTACCCAGAAATTCATTCCAGCACTCATAACATGCCACTGAATAGAGAAATGTGTGTATGGACAAATAGCATACAAGTAAAAAGTGATCAAAACAGAAATAAGATTAAAAACTAGTGGTTATTTCTGTTTTCTATTCTTGCAAAGGTGGAGCTGCTGGGCCACAACTCTTGATTGGTTTTTCCATGAAACACACAAAGAATTAAGTGAATGGGTAACCATAGTTAGTCAGGATCATATATATATGACAGTAATCTGTTGTATTTCCTATTGAAACTCAAGACTTGAGAAACTGAATTTTATTTAGAGAAATAATTGTAGTTTTATATATAGAAAAGCTCTTCTAAAGAACAATGACTTTGATGATTATTATCACTTAGATAGATCTAAACTTATTTAAAATCTACAGTAAAAAAAAAAAATTAAAGGCTACATGGACTGTTTCGTTAAGTTCCAGTGTGTGGTGACTCAGGATGCTTTGGGTAAGTTCAAGTTTCTCTGACTGTAGTTTTCATGCGTCCACATAGCTGCTAACAAGCCCCACACTGGATTCTGCAATTTCCTGAGCCACATGGTTTAGGCAGATTCCAAGTGTTCCACACCAGCAGTCATTTCCCGTTCATGATTGCTCAAAAGCATTTTAGCCAGGAGGTTTTCAGCTTTTCAGTAACTCTACATTTAACAAAGGCCCACTTACTTTGCATTCAGTTACTGTGAATAGATTCAAGTGATAATTTCTAGATTTATAATTTTCCAGTTAAAGGGAATAACTGGGGAAAAAAAGAAAATCAATGTTACAAATTTGTTGTTGAAAGTACTGGGAGAGAGTTTTCTGGAGATGATGATTTTGATGAAAATGGACTTTACATTACCTGATTCCTTCTCAGTTTGTGTTTGAATTGTGCAAGGAATATCAACTTAAAAACAAAGCCAAGTAAACCCAACAAAAGACCCCAAACCAACTGCAAATCCCCAACCCAAAATAGTTCATATTACAGGCATACTTTTTAAAACTTTTCTAGAAACAGGAAGCTTGTTTCTTAAGTTTATTTCCACACTTGCCCTCTGAATCCGGTCTTGTTGAAAATGTCATGATATCAAGTTCTCACCCATAATTTCCTTTTAGCAGAATTTACCATTTCCCAAATATAAATAGCCAAAACATCTGGCTCTTCACTCTTGTTGTATACATACAAACACAAATGAGATGTATACACACATATGTATAATATACATCTCTGTATATATAAACACACTTTAGTCCTTTATTATTTTGACAGAATGAAGTTCATTAATCAAAATACAATTCATTTTAAGATTTCTCAGGCTTGACATTAGATCGTTATTTCAAGAAAACCCTAGCAATCTAAGCTGCCTACTATGGTATTGTTTGCTTTCTAATCCTCTGTAGGGTGCATAGCTCTTCTCTACTGAGAGAGTTGGGAAAGATTATATTCTACATGTTAAAAGAGCTAAGTTTTCACCCTGTACAAAAATTAACTCCAAATAGATCAAAGAGCTTAATTTAAGATGCGAAACTAGTACGGGAAAATATAAGGAAAACACTGGAAGTAGGCATATGTAATTATTTTCTGAATAAGGCCCCAGTTGCCCCAAAAGTCAGAAACAAAACTGACATATAGCACTTTATCAAATTAAAAGGTCTCTGCTCAGCAAAAGAAGTAATCACCAGATCCAAGAGACAACTCATAGAATGGGAGGACATATTCACCAACTAGTGGAAAAAAGATTAATTTCTAGATTACGCAAAGAATTGTAAAAAAAAAAAAAAAAAAAATACAAACCTCAATTAAATGGGCAAATTGAACAGACCATTCTCAGAAGAAGAAATACAAATGGATACATGAATAAAATATTCAACATCCTAAGCTATGAAGAAAATGTAAATCAAAACTACAAGATTCTATCCCAACCTAAACAAAATTACAATAAAATATCCAATGCTGTTGACAATACAGAGAGAAAGGAGCCCTCATACACAGTTGGTGGGAAGATAAACTAGTGCAAACACTATAGAAATTAGCTGAAGGTTCCTTAAAAACTAATAGATCAGCAAGCTACCGGTGGCTCATGCCTGTAATCCTACCTACTCTGGAGGCTGAGCTCTAAGGATTGCAGTTCAAAGCCAGCCCAGGCAGGAAAGTCCGTGAGACTCTTATCTCCAATTAACTACCAGAAAAATGGAAGTGGCGCTGTGGCTCAAGTAGTAGAGCACTCGACTAGAGCTGAAGAGCTCAGGGACAGATCCCAGGCCCAGAGTTCAAGCCCCACAACAGATAAAAACAAACAAATTATATAAAAAACAAAACCCTAATAGATCTACTTTAAGACCTCATGATACCACTCATAGGCATATATCCAGGGAAAGAAAATGATAGAGGATAAATAATACTGTCTATGTATGAAAAGGGCATAAGGAAACACAGAAAGCTGAGGGGGAAAAGAAAGAGAGTTCAATATAGAAAGTTGATAGGACCAAATTATATATACACATGTGAAATACCATGGTGAAATCCCTTTGTACAATTAACCTATACTAAACATGAAGAAAATGACAAGAAATTAGATTAGGCCTTGTTGAAGAAGATATTCATGAGATGGGGAGGGCTGAGGGCGTGAGGGTCAATATGGTCAAACTTCTTCATATACATATATGAAATAGAACACTAAAACCTGCTGAAATTCTTTTGAGAAAGAAGACACCGGAAGTAAATGATGGAGGGGTGAGTTTTATTGGGACGCATTGTATGGAATTACCACAATGAAATTCTCTTGTACAAAGAATATGTGCTAATAAAATATCTTTATAAAAAACTGAATTCCTTAGGGAAGGCAGTTGTAACAGAGATCCATTGACCTTGCAGAAGATAAGAGGCCATACATGTAAGATTTCTAAGACTATACTGCCTTTAGTTATCCCTGGAACAAAGAAGTCAAGCCTATTTTCCCTTCTTTCTCAGAAGCAAAATATTTTTAGTAATTGCTATTAATTTTTTAAATTATCATTGAGTGGTTGTATGAAGAAGTTGCCATTTAACCAAGCAGTTTACAAATACAATGCATCTTTTCTGGTTCTGTTTAGTAACCTCTACTCTTCAACATTTTGTGAGCTGAGAAGAATCATTTAAAGTTACCTATTTCTAAGCCTTTCTTTGAAAGCTCAAGGGTCATCAAGGGTGCTGAGCTACACCTCCAGCCCTGTTCTCACCGGTTTCTTTTTAATTAATAAGTTTTTTTATTGTGAAAATACGGTACAGAGGGGTTACAATTACATGAGCAGGTAATGAGTACATTTCTTATCAAGCATTGTTGCCTGTTCCTTTGTTTTTCCCATGACTACACCCTCCCCCGCCTTCCCAAAGTTGTAAAGTTTGGGTTTCGACATAGCATTTGTACATTTCATTGTTGCAATGGGTCCACCCGTATCCCTATTTAAACAATTTGTTTTTTTCCTTTCCCCTCCACAAATTATACCGACATCAAATACAGTGAAAGCAGGGTTTATACTGCGGGGGAGGGACATACAAAGCAACAACAAAATCACCTTATAAATATGTGAGAAACAATAGCAAGAAAGAAAAACCACTTGAGTAAGCCAGGCCCAAAGAAACATAGGTCCCATGGCTTCCCTTATTTGCAATAACTAGTATATGTCTGAGACAAGCAGAAAAGCTCAGATAAGTTGCTGTTAGGCGAAATTAGGGTCTCACTTCCTACCCGGCATGCCTGAGCGTCAATCTACCTACTTCAGGCTTCCCACTGTTGTAGAATGGCAAGTACTCATGCCATCAGTCCACCTTCCCTCCATGGAGAAGGAATCTCTTTTCTGCCCAGGCTGGCCTGGAATCACAGTTCTCCCAATCTCAGCTTCCCATGTAGGTTGGCATGACAGGTACCCATCACTGCACCCAGCTAGGGATTGAGAAAAGGGTCTGGTGAGCTTTTCCACCTGGGCTGGCCTGAAACTGTAAGTCTCCTGTTCATAGCTTCCCAGATAGCTAGGATTATGGGTGTAAGCCATTGTACTCAGTGCTTCCAATTTCTTGATTGTGATTGTCATGGGACAATGGTTATGGTACTTCAACTTCATTTATTTATTTACTTTAAGATGAAACCTTGTTTTTTTTTTAAAAAAGATGAAACCTTGTTTACTTGCCTAAGCCACTTAAAATCCTCTGAATATTAGCTATTATTATTACATCATTTGTGGACCTAACTATTGAGGACACTGAGTATTTAATTATGATTTTGTCATCGATTGCCTGGAACCACATACTTATACCTCAGAACTGTCATTAGCATCTTCTTTTGTCTGTGACTTGGATAACCTCAGTTTTATAATCAAGAATGCAGAGTTCTTAAAGCAAGATCATTTGTCCAAGAACAATGCCATCAATGTGTGGTTGTGCCTCTGGTTCCTTTCCATTATATATATATATATATATATATATATATATATATATATATATATATATATATATATCAATTAAGTTGACCAAAGATGCAGAGGACTTGAGATCTGATTGTACAATCCCCAGACAGTTGTCATGATGTACTATTACCAGCAAGTTGCTGAAATTTAATTTTTTCCCATTTTAAAATTGTCTTTAAGTAATCGCACAAAAGGGTTTCAATTCAACATGTTATGAATACATCTTGATCAGTATCTGCCTCTTCCATCATCTCCCCACATCTCCCCTACCTCATCCATCCCTTCAAGTTAGCTGGTTCCATTTTTATATATGTATATTATATATTATGACTGTATTCATCCACCCTTCCTCTCTCCATTCATCAAGTTGCTAAAATTTTAATGGAAAGAAGTACCCTCAAAAGTTCTGCAATCATTTTAACATAAGTACCTTAAACCATATATAAGATGATGACAGATTTCTGCCTGTGGTAGAAAGTTTTTAAGCTCCAAATCATATTCTCATTCTCTTTACCAATTTTTTCTTTCTTTCCTTTTTTTACCCCGTGCCACTACCAGTGTTTGAATGCAGGGCCTGGTGCTTGCTTGGCTGGCACTATACCTTTTGACTCATGCCCCTAGCCTGACTTTTTGCTGGTTAATTTGGAAATGGAGTCTGAAGCCTTTCTACTCAGACGAGCTTTAAACAGTGATCCTCCAGATCTTAGCCTCCTGAATAGCTAGGATTATAGGAGTGAGCTACTGACACCTTGGCCTCCAGCAACTTTTTTGAAGCCAATGCTATTGGCTATTGATCCTGATGTGCCTTTTAGATAGCAGCCCACTTGTTTGGTGGAAAATTCATTCCCAGGTTTCAGGGGAGCTAATCATATCTTAATTTGTTTCTAATACTTATTAACCAAAAGGAATGTAATTCTTAAAACATGCATTTCTATAGAACCAGATTTCCTTCTGGTTGTTTCAAAATTGCCTTTCTTTCTTTTTTCTTTTTTACAAATATTCCAGTGATTTTTCTCATGTGCCTTATACAGGACCCGTGCTCTAACCCTGAGATAAATTTCATTGTCAAAATAATAGGAGAATGATTTCACTTACTAACCTATTCCATAATTTGGGTGGTAATCTTACTGTCAGATGAATGCAGTCAGCTCTTGGACTCAGTTTCTTCCTGTGCAGGGCAGAATTTCTGTCCCACATTCTCTTGCAGTTGCCTATTTTGCACACACCCGTGTCTTATTTTCATTTGGGCCTAGCCAAGTCCTCACAATCTATAATTGTCCAACTAAGTAATATTTTTCAAGACATGATGCTTCTATCAGAAATGATTTCAGTTTAAATTTGGAGGTGTTCCACCTGAATTAAGAACTATTTTTTTATTGCCCAGGTTAGAAATCATTTAAGCCTACACAAACTTTTAATGAGAAAGAGAGACAGAGACAGAGAGAGAGAAGAGAGAGAGAGAGTAGGAGGGTAGAGGAAGAGGAAGTGGAGGAGAAGAAGGAGGAGAACCAAGGGACATGAAATGCAGCCAGGCTTCACTCGTGCTCTGACCAAATCCAGATGGACAGTCCCTGCTTGCAGATGATCTTTCTGTCTAGGTCACTTCAAGGCCTCATGGACTTGGATTACGATTTCTTTCTGTATATCTGCTTCCTTTGTCTTCTGTTTCTCGTCTGGTTATTTTCACAGCTTTGTAAACACAGCCAAATGTATTGCATCCTCAAGACCCAAGCTTAAAAGTCCTTCATTCAACTTCCCAGCCTGGGCATACTTACATTAAGCAATTACAGTTCCTGATTGGCCCAGCACAATGAGATGACATGGTGTGGACTTGGCTGCCAAGAATCACCTATGTGTATCTTCAAACTGGAGTCTGTTTAGATATCTCAAAGTATGTTTTCACCGATACCCTAGTCTCCATCTTACCCCACCAATTGCACTAAATAATAGTTTCTGATTTCAGCTAAATTGATATTTGCATCTTTGAATAAGGTGAAAAGCAGTAGTTTCAATATATCAAGGGAGATTTTCTTGCTGATGCCAGTAAAACAAACATTGACTCTTCTACCCTCTTTCTACTTCTTCCTCTTATAAGTAGGACTCCATCTAAATGTTAAGAAAAATCAGAGCCTTGGTAAATATGCTTATCTTTGTAATGAAGTTGAAAAGTATTTTTTAATTTAATTTTATTGTAAAGATGCTGTACAGAGAAGGGTTACAGTTACATGAGTAATGAGTACATTTTTTCTTGTTTCCCTCTCCTTTGCTTTTTTCCTACTATCCCTCACCTCTCCCACTTCTCCCCTCCTACCCCCCTCCTCCTTCCCTAGGCCGAATTTGTAAAGATCATTTCCAACATAATGTCTTGTGAAAAGTATTTTTTAAAGAAGATAGTAATCTTGCCAGGCGCCAGTGTCGCCTGTAATCCTAGCTACTAAGGAGGTTGAGATCTGGGGACCTCTATTCAAAGCCAGCCCAGGCAGGAAAAGTCTTTGAGACTCTCATCTCCAATAAAATCACCCCCAAACCAGAAGTGGTGCTGTGGCTCAAGTGGTAGCACATTTACCTTGAGCTGAAGAGCTGAAGGACAACACCTAGGCCTGGAGTTCAAGACCTGTGACCTTCCAAAAAAAAAAGATGGTAATCCAAATCATTTTCTATACTGCATGTAATTCCACAATAAAGATTGCTTCAGGGAATTAAGCTAGCTTATCATAGACAATGCTGAGATGTGATCTTATGGTTCCTTCTATAAAGGATTAAAAGAAGAACAAGTGCTTGTAAGAGAAATGTAGCTCAGTACCTGGTACATGGATAGTGTTCTCTACTATCTCAATATTGTATTTTATCAGTGTTTATCAGAAATTACTTCTATGTAGTTTGGGACCAATGGAAGAGTTACAAGGAAAGCAGATAATTTTTTTTCTGCATATTCTTTTTACCATCTTATCATCTTCATACATACCTGGGATGGCCAAAGACATCCATGACACTTGGCTGTTGAAAAGATTAAGTCTGGAAGGAAAGGAAAGTACAAAAGCAATGGGCAACAATACTTTTTCTAGTGGTACTAAAGATCCCCACATATGTCCAAGTGCAGTTTTGAAAAAGAGAAATAGGGTTCCTGATCTCTAAAGAATTCCTATCCTATAATAGAAAATTCTGATTTTGCCAATACCTTCCCCTTCAGGGAAGATAAGAGGCAAGGATTTCCATATACTTGATTTGAGTTGACTGAATCTTGTAGGTGCCATTAAGAGTGAGTTGGACAGAAAGAATATTAAGGTAAAGCACAATGTTAGTAACAATAACTGAACATGGATTTAATCTTTTTAGAGAACCATAAGAATTGAGATGACTAAATTTTATTAAGTTGCAATTCATGATGCATAAAATGAATTATAGAAACATACTGAACATAAGGATGATACCACTGGAAAAAAAATAAAAACTAAAAATGATAGCTGATAAATTATACTGTATTATATTATACTGCTTCATTGTTAACTGGTACCATGTCATGTATCATAGGATATTGGTGATTCCTAGAATGTGTCTTACTGTCTTCAAGCATTAAGGATCTTTGTAAGCTTTGTGGAAATCTGAAACTTAATAAAGAATGTCAAAAGTACAGTAGAAGCAACCTTAAGTCAATGTTTGAAAGTAATTTGTACATTTGTGATACAGACCAGTGACATATCTGATGGAATTTATTGCCTAATATAGTTGGGAAGTCAAGAGAGTGAGTCTGCTTTTCAACAATGTCATCATTGTTTCGATCATGTGTCATCTCTGTTCCGCCATCCTCCATTGGTCTCGCCATGTGGTAGGAAAGCCACTTCTCTTCTGGTTCTTATTGCTTAGGATCTCAGAAGGAAAGAGGTCCTTTTTGTCTCTGACTTTTAAGACAAAGGGGTTCTGTTTTACTCTACATCAACTGTCTGCCCTTGTGGCAGGAAGATGGATCCCAAAGTGAAGCTGGAAAACTTTTCCCAAGGGAAGGAAAGCTTCTGTTATCAGAATTGTGGGAAGGAACTTTGGTTAGGCTAAAGAATGCACATCCAACAATGCATTACATATGGGCACCTTGGATGTGTACTTTCACCTCCTCCACCAAGAGAACACCTTCCACTAATGAGAAAAGAAATTAGGACTTGAAGTACCATACAGAAGAGAAGACAAAAGTCGAGGTACTTTCTTAGACTCTCGCCAGGAGCGTTCTAGGTTACAACTCACGTTGCTTCCTCCTTGTTCCTCAGAAGTTGTGCTTATCTCTCTTCCCATATGACTGCCTTCCTTTGGAGGGCTAGCTTCTGAGATAGTGTCAACATTTGAAGGTAGAACTATGTTTATGAGCTTTTATTTCCAGTTTCTCTTCTAGTGTCCGGAACACAGAAGTCACTTGAGTGTTTATGAAAAGGAATTAAATTCTATCATATCGACTGCTGAAAAGGGCAAAACCATACCAAGCAACAGAATATATGCTGAGAGAGACAGAGAGAGAAATAGAGAGAGAGACAGAGAGAGACAGAGAGACTGGGGGGGGACTTTTCTAACTAGACAAGCACAATAGGAGGCAGGGGAGATGTCCTTCTCTGTGAGGAAGGGTTTCCCTAAGCTGCTCTTGGCTTCTCCGTGCTTCTCCATCACGTCTTGATTGGTGAGTGTGGGAAAGATCTTCTCACATCCCGGGGTGCTCCTTCACCAGCCACGGGATCCCTGTGACCCACTGCCTCTGCATCACTGAACGGTTCTCCACCTCCTCAAATATTTGTATTTTTGTGCTGAAACTGTTTCAGATTTACTCATTGTATTTTATCTCTTTGTTTACTTGTTGTAATACTGATGTTTGAACTCGGGCTTTATACTTACTAGGCAGGTGATTGTATACTTGAGCTAAGCTCCTCAGCCTTTTTTTTTTTTTTGCTTTAGTTTTTTTTTTAAGATAGAATCTCACAATCTTAACCTTCAGTTAAGATCCTCCTACCTTTACCTCCTGAGCTGCTGGGATTACTGTCCTCAGTACTGGCACACACACAAAAAAGAATTAAAAAACAAAAGCTGTATAGTCTCCACATATAACCATATATACACATACATATGTATAAGTATACATTACACATCTGTATTGTATATATATGTATATAATGAATACTTATAGGTACGTATGTGTATATATGTTTGCATATATATTCACATTTTCTTGATCCATCTATGTGTTTATTGACAGTTGGGTTGATTCTATAACTTTGCTATTATAAATAATTCTACAGTTAATACAAGAGATACTTCTTTAACAATCACATTTCAAATCTTTTGATCTGAAGTGAGATTTCCAGATCATAAGGTAATTCTATTGTTGTTGTTGTTTTTCAAGGAAATTTCTTAGCTTTACTAATTCGCATCCCCACCAACAGTGTACAAAGTTTCCTTTTCTCATCACATCATCAACAACACTTATTCTCTTCCATTTTTCAACATACTAGCCTTCCTGACAGGTTTGGGGTGATAGCACATTGGAGTCTTAATTTTCATTTCCCCAATAATTAGTGGTATTTAGCCTATTTTATATATCTATTGGCCACTTATAACTATTCAGGTCCCTTCTCCATTTTTAAATTAGATTATTTATTTGGTCTCTGTAGAGTTGTTTGATTTCGGTATGTGTTCAGATACTAGTCTATCAGATTGATAGTTTGCAGGTGCTTTCTCTCATCCCATAGGTTATCCTTCACTCTGTTCATTATTCCCTTCACTGTGTAGAAGCATTTTATTCTGATATAATTCCACTGGTCTAATTTTGCCTGCACATTTCAAGTCAAATCTAAATAGTTGGCCCATTCCAATGTTCGTATCTCCCACCCGCCTTCCTCTTCTGATGGATTCAGAATTAGTTGTGGAAAAGCTGCCCAGTTGAATGCCCTCCTCAAACCTCATGTTTCTATGATTGTCTTTGGATATGTGAAGCGAACAGATTAAATACATCAACATTTTGTATATTTATTTATATCCCATCTTTTTGCAAAACAGACATGGTACTCTCACTCATGACAGTGAAAAGCCATTAGGACAGGAAAAGAATTTGCTAGGGCACTCTGAAGTACAACTTCATTGGAGATAGTGTCCTAACCCATAACAGGGTCAAGATCAGACTGATGCCTTCTTGTTGAAATTTTACGGCAAACAGAATGTTATCTCACTCCTTTATTCTTTCCCAGAGTGAGTAGCTCAACTCACACTACCCAGGGACCAAAGCAGAAACCTGTGAAACAACTTCCTTTGTCTCTGCTGCCCCTTTCTGTCCACTCAAACACCAAGATTTCTTCCTCAATACCCTCTCATCCAGAGTCTAAATGCATTCATTGAATAACTCTCACCTGACTAATCCAGCAGGCGCATGCTAGTTCTTCCTGCACCATGGATGTCCATCTAACATAACAGTGTGATGTATTACTCCTGTTCTGAACTCCCTCAGCGTCTCTTTCTCTGGTATTTAGATCAAACTACTAAGCATGCTCACAAGATCTGGTAGCCTCTAAGTTCTCAATATCTCTCTGAATAGCTTCCCTCACCACCTTATTTCTCTATTCCCCTTCCTTCTCCAAAACACACTAAAGTCAATGTGAATTACTCAAGAGTAGCTATTGTGATCCAAACTAGGCCAGTCACATTTCTGGATTGCCTTGTCTGCTCTTCTGCCAGTAATTACCTTTCCCCACCTTGCCCACTCACTACCCCCAAAGATGACTCTGTTTTCAAGATAAAGTGTGACTTCCCACTCTCTGAACTCTTTTTTTACAACTCATCCTCCTGAAAAATCAAGTTTCTCTTTTTTGTGGTCCCTTCAGTGACTTAGACTCTTTCAATATATTTTTATTTATTTATTTATTTTTGTTGGTCGTGGGCTTGAACTCTGGGACTGAATGCTGTCCCTCAGCTCTTCAGCTCAAGGCTAGTGCTCTACCACTTGAGCTACAGCACCACGTCCCATTTTCTGGTGGTTTATTGGAGATAAGAGTTTCACAGACTTTCCTGCCTGGGCTGGCTTTGAACTGTGATCCTTAGCTCTCAGCCTCCTGAGCCACCGGTGCCCTGCTTCATTCAATATATTTTTAATGAGTTATTCAAAATACTCTTTGCCTTCATTACACTGAAAGATCGTTGGGCACAAAGCCCAAGTTATGAACTTCCTATTATCTCTAGCAAATGGGATTGTGCTTGTTTTGCAATATTCCGTAAATATTGCTGAAATGCATGTGTATATGTATGAAGAGCAACAGTTTAGGAATTTTTGTTAGCAGCATTCTATTACTTCTTATAACTCCAGGGAAATGGAAATGGGCTTAGCTGTTCCTACAAAATGGCTGAAAGCTTCCTGTTTTGCAAAGATGTTTGCCTTTGGAAAGCAGGTTTAAGAACAGTAGCCTCTGCCTACAGTAGTTTTAACTTTTGATATTGAAAGACTGTGTTCCTTGTAGGGGAAGACTGAGGGCTCACACAGAAAGACTGCATGAGAATCCTACACAGAGTACATCAGTACAGTTGGAGAAAAAAAATTTAAAGCTTTAAGGAGTCTCATCTTTCCTTTAGCACATTAAATATATACTTTCTCAGAGCAAGAATGAGAGAAATGTATTGCTTAATATTCCATCCAGGCTCTGAAAATAAACCAAGCAAGGGAGAAATCAAGAAGAGAAGAATGCTAGTAAAGCCAAGTATCAGGTGACCATTGCATGATTCATGCTCCAGCAGGACTTTCATTGAAAGACATTCCCTCGATTTTACAGTCCAGAGCTGCAACTAATATACAGATTTTCATGATAAACATAACCTCTTTTTAAAGTATTTAAAAATATAAAATACTTTGCAAAGCACAGACAACTTTTATGACTTGATGTGGTAACAACTATCATTTGTAGTGGTTAAAAATTAAGTGTAAAGCTGGGTGATGGTGGCTCATGCCTAGCTACTCTGGAGGCTGAGATCTGAGGATAGCAGTTTGAAAGTCCCTGTGAGACTCTTATCTCCAATTAACCACTCAAAAACCAGAAGTAGCACTGTGGCTCAAGTGGTAGAGCACTACACTTGAGCACAAAGAGGTTCAGGGACAGCATCCAGGCCCTTAGTTCAAGACCCAGGACTGACTTGAACCAAAACCTATTGAGACTCAGAGTCTTAGTACGCTTTCATGACATGATGTTTTGAGGGAAAACCATACCAAGGTAATTCAACTTCGGATGCACAGATTCCAGAATAAATGAAAGGGATATGTAGGTCACTTGTGGGCTCTTAGGCATAAAGTATACGTTTTCTGAAAAACATAAAAGTACCAATTGAAGATGGTCTTTTCTCAGTTTACATCTGAGATCTAGAAATCTTTTCTGTAAATGACCAGATTATACATATTTTAGACTTTGCAGGTCAAATGTAACTTCTCAACTCTGCCATTATAGTAAAGAAAGAGGCTATAGACAGTCCGTGAACAAATGATCATGGCTGAGTCCAATTAAAATTGCTTTATGAATATTGAATTTCATATAATTTCCACATGTCATAAAATAGTTTTGTCTTTTTTCAGTGATTTTTACAATGCAAAACCTATTCTTAGTTCATGGGCCCTATAAAAACAGAGAGTATTACCTCATCTACCACGTGGGCCAAGTGGACACTAGCTGAATATCATTGTAAGATCTTGGCCTCAGGGTTTTTAGAGCTGATTAGACTCCTCCAAAAGAACAAGATAGGATGTTCTGTCCCCTTGGATAAGAGGATTCTCCTTTTCCTCCTTTTTCATATGCAGAGGGATCTCAGGGATATCCTACAAAAACATAGAAGAGCCAAAATTCTCACCTTAAGCTTTCCAAAGCCTTAACGTCTAGCGTAGATTTCAGACAGCCCAGGTGATGAGTGAGCCTTGCGTTTTCCACGAGGACCCCTCTCATAAGCATTTGTATCCCAGTCATACTTATTCATGGAAAGTCTAAGTGAAATCCATTAATATCCTAGCTAGAAAGAAAACTATAAAATTACACATATATGCAAGTTTGAGTGTATTCTGCAGTTCAAAGTGTAGTCAGCAAAAGAAAGCATACACACTATTGCACTGGGAGGAAATCGGTGTCTTTGAAATCAAATACCCTGCCATTGGCATATCCAGGCTTGAAACCCGGCTGCAGCTTTTAGCTTCTACCACATGTTTACATTGGAAATCTCTCTGTGCGCGTATAGAGTTTGTTCTCTTATGAAATCATGTCTCTGGGGAAGGATAATTTAAAGCCATTTCCGTTTGTTATGTCTGAGCTGAACTAGACTATTAGGGCTTGTTAACGCGGGATAAACTTGAGCTCAGTAACTGCCTTCATCTGCAGATTATAGAATCTGTCCAACAAATTGCATTCTGATGTTTTCAGAATGATGGCTAAGCAAGCAAGGGCCTTTTCATTTATATTCTATCACTGTGCTTGCCTTAGGAATCACAGTTTTGACTTTCATGCTTCCTTGGTATAGTAGAGATGATAGAACGCTGGAATGGGCCAAATCCAACAGTAACAAGACACTAACTAAATCTGGGGGCCTTTAAAGCAGAGCAAGCAAAGGCTGGCAGCAGAAATTTGCTGGCAAAGCATCTTTCCTTAGAATGTCTCCCTTCCCCCAGTCTTAGCATAAATCAGAGTTAGGTCCACTGAAATATTGTGTGTGGTCCACAATTAGAAACTTTATTTGAAAATTATATTGTGGCAACCATGAGATAGAGGGATAAACTGCAACAAGTTTCTCTAGGCTAGTGTGAAGTAAATAGAACTATGTGAACATGGATGGCTTCCCTGATTTTGTGAAAGATGGGGGGATCACGGTTACCCCAGTATGTCTTAACTTCCTCCCCTGCCATTCATCAAACCCACTGAACACTTACTGTAATACTTACATCTAGAGATTTGGATCATTGTTGTGTGTTAGACAAAGTAGGAATTGCATCTGTTTGGCTCATTTTATAATTCTGGTGGAACACACATCATCAGTACAGCCATAAATATAGTGTCACCAGGCAGTAGTAATGTGATGATCCAAGGTGGCAGCCCAACTCTACAACTCTGGAAAAGGAATCCTTTACTCATGGATCCAACCTTATCACCAACAAACGCGTTGAAGGTATAGTGCTAAGCACTGAGTGTGGCGACAGAGGTGATGCTGGGCAGGGGTTGGGGAGTGCCGGGAATATAGAGAAATAAGACATGGACCCTACCCAAAAGGTGCAATGTGGAAAGACCACACAGATCCATTTACCAGACTCAATGTCAAATATGAAGGAAGAACATAGGAAATCGACCTTTTGTGTGAGAAATTAAGTTTTAACTGGCAGTGGAAAAGAATCTGCTGAATTAGAGGAACATAAATGAATAAAAGTTCCAAGTAGAAATTACAGGTCCTGCTGAAGGAATGTTGGGAATAACTCCTCTCCTTCCTTCCTCCACTCTTCCCTTATTCAATAATTACTTCCTTTATTTAATAATTGCTTCTGATAAACAAAACAAAAATAAACTCTACCCCTTCCCACACAAAGTTTACAGTCTAGAGGAGAGACAACTATGAATCAAAATGTTACTCCTAATCTCTACCTCAAAGCAGAGGAGTGTAACTTTACAGGACTTTGCTGAAGAGATACCTGCTACTGGGAAGGCAAAGTAGGCACTGGTGAGAACATTCCCTGGAGGGAAGTACAAAGGAAAGTCATTGTCCTCTTTCAAGCAAGTGGGTAAAGTAATGAGATTTGCTTGTTGGAAAGACCATTCTGGCTACAATGTAGAGAATGGATGGAGGGATTATGGGAGAATCCTTGTAGGAGACAGATGCAATTGTCCTGGACAGGTAGTGTGTACTAGCTATTTGCAGTATGGTAAGCAAAGGTTGCACACATGGAAAACCCTCTGCTAATTACCCCTTCCTAGGTGGGCTCCAAGATAGTTGGATTGTGGAACACTCAGTCCCAAAGAACTTTCCTGGTTACTAAGCTAAGGCCACCATGAAAGTTAATTGACAGTGGTACTTGCGTGAGACATTATGTTCAATAGACCCTTGGAATTACAGGGTCCCCTTTCCCTTTAAAAAAGTTCAGAAGCTTGAGTTATCCACAACCTACTTAGCTCCATAAAGGAAAATAAAGCATTCATAGTAATAGTGATTTAGCAAGCACTGAAGTACTCTTTTTTTTCTTTTTTTCTTTTCTTTCTTTCTTTTTCTTCTTCTTTTTTTTTTTTGGTCAGTTGTGGGGCTTGAAGTCTGGGCCTGGGCACTGTCCCTCAGCTCTTTAGATCAAGGCAAGCACTCTACCACTTGAGCCACAGAGCCACTTCTGGTTTTCTGATAGTTAATTCGAGATAAGAGTCTCACAGACTTTCCTGGCCAGGCTGGCTTTGAACTGTGATCCTCAGATCTCAGCCTCCTGAGTAGCTAGGATTACAGGCATGAGCCACCGGCACCCAGCTTTTAAGTATTCTTTATATTTAAATGAGAGACTTTTAAGAGCCAGCTTAGTTAGCTTCCTTGGTGTTTTGTCCCTGGTTAGGTTGTTCTCTGGTCTCTCAGTGTAGTTGTAGCAGTGGGGTAGCAGGGTGGTAAATGTCTCTAAACACAGAAGTCAAAGCTAAGATGCTGGTATGTCCTGTAGGCACATTTTTCTCTTTTGTTTATTATAACTAACTCTCCCAATGAAGACCTGTGACACTGGGTAGGATAAGAGCAAGGATTATGGTTGGAGAAGGTAGGTCTCCTAGGTGTTGTGGGATCTTCAAGAGAGTGAATCAAGATTTGGAGGCAGAGGGAGAGGCAGGTTATAGCAACACAGTGTGAGATGTGGCAGAGAGGCCTGGGGTACGGCTGCCTGGGAGTTGCAACAGAGGAAGGGAGCCCTGAAATACTGCCTTGCGTTTCACGGAAATAATTTCTGAAAGGTGGCAACTTTGAGGAATGGCTAAAGAAGCCCTTCCCCTGTATCCACAGAGCTATGTTTCTATTCAAATTTCTGAGCAGCTCAAACCATCAGGAATAACCTCATGAGGGACCCCCAAACCTATGGGATATACTTAGGTCACATGGACACCACTTGAATTTTCTATCACGTTTACTTTCTCTTGTTTCCAGCATCACAATGAAGTTGGTTTTAAAAAATAATTGTTTGTTTGCTCTATTTTGTTCTCTAGTTTTAACCCATCACACGTTTTCTGGACATTTTTATTTAACCTCTCCTATTCCTGACATTAAAAACTCTTTCTGAGGCCAGGGACCAGTGGCTCATACCTGTAATTTTAGCTACTCAGAAGGCTGAGGTCTGAGGATTGTGGTTTGAAGCCAGCCCAGACAGGAAAGTCCATGAGCCTCTTATTTCTAGTTTACCACCAAAAAAGCCAGAAGTGGAGCTATGGCTCAAGTGGTAGAGTGCTCACACTGAGCACAAACACTCAGAGACAGTGCCCAAGTCCCAGCACCTATACAAAAGCAGCCTCTTTCTGAAGCCAACTAGGCCTTGGTTATCTTTCTGGTTTTCCCAGAACCAGACAGACATGGTGGTTTGAGGTATTTTTTTTTTTAATCCCAATGAGAATAGACATATTATTATGGTTGTTTTCCAATTTAAAAAACTGAAAGTATAAAGAAAAAAGGGAAAAGCCAATTTGCCATACCACTGAAAGAATCATAGTTCACTTTCCAGCTGTCCAGGTAACTCTGACAAAGTGGATGCCACTGGTAGAAAACAAAGTCACACTGTACTTGCTGGTTGTCACTTTTTTTTTTTTTTTTTGATCATGGGATTTGAACTCCCTGAACTCTTTTGCTTTACCACTTTGAGCCACAGCTCCACTTCTGTTTTTCTGGTGATTAATTGGAGATAAGAGTCTCATGGACTTCCCTGTTCAGTCAGGCTTTAAACTCTGATCCTCAGGTCTCAGCCTCCTGAGTAGCTAGGATTACAGGCCCAGCATGGTTGTTGCCATTTTTAATTATACTTTTTTTTTTAATCCAACAGTCTTTTGTGAACACCTCTTTTCCATAAGTAATGATACCATTAATTATAGTAACTTAGTATTATATTCCATAAAATAACAGTGTCATAATCCATTTATGCAACTTCCAATTGTTTTTAAATTTTTTATATCAACATATTGTAATGAACATCCTTTTGCATTCAGATTTCTAAACTTATCTAATTATCTCCTTAGGGTATAAATCTGAAGTGATATTGATAGATCCTATGCATATTTTTTTATTCCTTCCTGTTAGGTTTTTAAAAAGAGGTAGCCAGAGTAAGAACCACACCACACATGAGGTATTCAGGTAAGGGGTAGGTTTATTCATTGTTCTGGCTGGCACCAGGCCATCTTGGCCCTCCACGCGGCTGGGAAAGGCCTGGAAAAGACCTGGGAAAGAGCTGGGAAAAGAGGGTGTCTGGGAAAGAGGTGGGAAAGAGAGAGAGAGAGCTGGAAAAGAGAGAGCTGGGAAAGAGAGAGAGCTGAGGGAAAGAGCTAAGAGAGCTGGGAAAGAGCTGAGAAGGAAAGAGCTGAGAAAGAAAGTCTGGGCCTGGGCTAGGCCTTCTCTAGAGTATGGGTGGAGAAAGGTGCGGCCACATCCAATTCAGATGTGACCTCTTCCAGGTGTCCCACTTGCCTAGGTCATGCAGATACTGGGTGGAGACTTTGCTGCGAGGAGGGTGGAGTCTGCTCGCCATCCAGGAGAGGACCTTACACTTTCCTTTTTTTTTTTTTCCTGATCCTGGGGCTTGAATTCAGGGTCTGGACACTGTCCTTGAGGTTTTTTGCTTAAGGCTAGCACCCTACCACTTGCACCATAGTTACACTTCTGTTTTTTTGGCTATTAATCGGAAATAACAGTTTCATAGCCTTTCCTGACCAGGCTGGCTTTGAACAGTGATCCTCAGATGTCAGCCTCCTGAGTAGCTAGGATTATAGGCCTGAGCCACCAGCTCCTGGCTGCATATTTCAATTTTTATATATCTTACCAAACTGCCTGTCAAGACCATATCAGCTTACATGACCATGAGTAGTGTTTGTGAATACTTGGTTCCCTACAACAGTGCCTAATATTTCCCCCTAATCTTTGTGAATCTTTTTTTTTTGGGGGGGGGGGGTCCGGTCGTGGGGCCTGAACTCTGGGCCTGGGCGCTGTCCCTCAGCTCTTCAGTTCAAGGCTAGCGCTCTACCACTTGAGCCACAGGGCCACTTCCGGCTTTTTTCTTTTTGCTTATGTGGTGCTGAGGAATGGAACCCAGGGCCTTGAGCATGCAAGGCAAGTGCTCTACCACTGAGCCACCTTCCCAGCCCCTTTGTGAATCTTTTAAGTGAGGATTATACCTTGTTTTTCCTGTTTCCTTTACTTGGATTACTGGAGAGAAAGCACATCTTTAAAAATGCTCATTTGGGCTGGGAATGTGGCTTAGTGGTAGAGTGCTTGCCTAGCATGCATGAAGCCATGGGTTGGATTCCTCAGTACCACATACACAGAAAAAGCCAGAAGTGGTGCAATAGCTCAAGTGGTAGAGTGCTAGCCTTGAGCAAAAGAAGCTCAGACCAGCGCCAGCCCTGAATTCAAGCTCCAGGACCTGCAAAAAATTAATTAATTAATTAAAATGCTCATTGCTCATTTGTAATTCTCCTATTGTGACTTATGTGTTATTGCGAACTCTGAGAGGGTTGTAGTCTGGTTGGTCTATGGGATGCAAGATCTGGGCTGGAATTTATTCTCTGTGATAAGCAAGAAGCACCTGATGAAGAACATATACAAAATCATTAGAAAGCTCATTTGCAGAATATCTTGTTTTACGATGAACTATTCCAAGGAGTTACTGTCTTTATATGAGAGTAGATTCACATTGCTAACAAGAGATGTGCTAGTCTTAGAGAAGTGGGACTGGGCCAGGCTCCTCAACTGCAGTGCCAGCTGCAGTGCCAGCAGGTAGTAGCAGAACGTCTGGAAACCTCCCTAAGTTTACACCATGCATGGGTGGCAGAGCTGCTGTCCCAATGGGAAGGCACCCTACCTGCTTGAAGCCACCCTAGGCCAGCTTCTCTGGGTTTTATGATGCATCTTGAAATGCATCCTCCCTCTCCCTCACACACACACACACACACACAAACCATGGGGGAGGGGGGGTCGAGGAAAGGAAAACAGAACCCACCAAGAGGAACAAGAGGACCTGTCTGAGGTGGGGGAATTGGCTATTTCATAAGGCAGCCAGGGAGGAAAGTACAAAAGACATAAAACACACCTCACTTTAATCCCTTCCATCCGCCCAGAGCCCCCAGAAAGCTCATAAAGTCTCTCTTTCTGGGTGATTGGATTCTTTTAGCTCAGGGCAAGCAGGCAGTTCTGTTGTTTGAGGAGAGAGCTCTTCAAACTGCAAGAGGAGAATGGCAGTCCCGAAGTGGGGGGAGAGGGGGTGGAGGGGGGAAGGAGGCACACAAAATGAAGTCTCCTCTCTCCTTGGCTTCAAGGTACTGATCAGTAAATACAAACATCTGCTGCCCAAAAATCCAGGCAGAGAGGGACGGCCAGGCGGCCAGACCAGTCATCTGCAGTTATAGAGCCAGGCAACTCCTCGTGGTATTTGCCTCCCTCAGAAGCCATGCAGAGCTGTGAGGTTTTCACCTCTTCAGCTCCTCTTTGGCTCATTCAAAGGAATCATTCTGAATGCTGCTGGCAAAAAATGTGGGTGGTGGGTGGTGTGTTTTCTCTCTCTAAAAAGGGTGGTTGTTCTCTGCCAGTATTTAGAAGCTGGAATTGTCTGTTCTTTTTTGTTTGAAATAAAGACTTTAGAGACCAGTCCTTTCAAACACTGAAGAAAAAAAGAGAGAGAGAAAGGGAAAAAAATTGCCTCCAGTTTGCCTTTGGTCTGGGGCCTTCTTGCTTGTTTGCTTCTGACCTTTCCCACTATTTGCAGGGTGCAGGGAGCTGGCCGTCTGGGATGGGCTCCTGGGTCTCTGACAACAAACAATGAGACCAATTTTATTTGGCAGTTAAAAGAAGAATCTCCTAAAAATGTGTCTAGTCTTTACTTGCTTTTGAACTCCTGGTGAGGCAAGGAGAATATACCCTTACTTGTTTCCCTCTGTGCTCCAGCCTTTTTCCAAGCCTTCCCTTCCTCCTCTCTCTGTCCCCCAATACTTTGTGTAAATCTTTGTCTCCTACCAAGAGAGCCTACCATGCCTTTCCTGCATCTCTTCTGGAACCCTTTTCCTACTTCCCTGGGGGAAGTCCTCCTCCCTGAGCTCCCTACATGGCATACAGCATCACTGTTATTTGTTTTCTCTTTCCTAGGCTGATAATCCTGGAAAGAGACCTTAGGTGTCCAGCACAGAGCACAGCAGCAGTAGCAATAGCGATTACTCTTCATATTGAGTTTGTGCCACATACTGGGCCTTGTACTTTGTACTTTTCATATGTACTATCTCTTATCCACTCAATAACTGTACAGTATAGCAACCATCCATGACAGGTGGCATTGTCTCCATTGTATGGATGGAACTGAGGCTTAAAAGTTAGAAATTGAGGTCACATTGCCAACAAATGGCTGGGTCTTACTCATCTTCTATTTCAGGTCTTATTAGATGCTTCAGAAAGACTTGCTGAATGAATGAATCGATGATAACCTTTTTTGAGCCTAGAGGGGCTGAGGCAACTTCTACGAATTTGAAGAGCCATAACTTTTATACTAGATCTATTAGCTTTGTTCCTATAGCTGAGTGATCGAAGGGTAGTTTCTTGGTCTCTTTCTTGGGCCTTTCTTGACCTGCTTCTTATTTCCTTGAAGTTCTTATTGCTACCCCCCAAACAAACTGGACTAAACTAAATGAAGTGGCTGCCTTTTAAAGTCTAAAATGGTCAAGTACCAACTCTGTCACATGTTTCCAACTAAATCAGAGCCTATAAGAGGATGCCTACAAACTTTCTTCATAGAAAATTATGAAAATTAAACATATAGACTTCATGTGGAGGACCTCTAGCAATAGATACAAAGTGAAATGTTAGCTCCAATAATTTGTATTAATCCTTGACTAGACTACTAAATGGGAATAAGCCAAGAGAAATGCATTAATCCCAATCATCATTATAGCTTATCATTCTGCTCCTATATTTCAAGCCCTATTTTGAGGAAATTTTTTTGTATATTCATTAATTTATAGTAACTTATTTTCATAGCAACCTGATGATGTAAGTATTATCATTAGCTGCATTTTATAGGAAAGGAAGTGGAGACATAGAGAGGTTAGGTCAGAAAGATTGAGGCCAAGTTTCTCATTCCACAGCCTACATTCTTTCCTAATCACAGTCCTCTATCAAAAGCATAATGGAGACGCAGCATAGTTGGTTCCTTCCCATCCTTGTCTATAGTTGTTTGCAGGAGATGAGTGTGTCTGTGAAGGCAGATGCCTCTGGTGTTTTACACTGCCCCAGGCAGTGACTGGATGAGGAAGGGCAGCGAAACATTTGTGTTTCTGGTAAACTTAAAATAGGCAGGACCTTTTTGCACCAAACTCTCTCAAACTCGTATTTCCCAGTTGCCAACTTGGCACAAAAACTTGCATTATGAGAGCTGAGGCTGTTCTATGAGGCAAGAGGTTTTTGGGGGTACAAACAGATTTTCACATTCAACAAGCTTTTGTTACCCTTGAGAATGTCAACGACATCTCCCTATTTTATAGAGACCCAAACAAATAGTATGTGTAAAAACAATTTTGGTTAATTCTCATATTTTCAGAAATTGATGCTGTGCACACAATTAACCTACATACTTCAACAGTCAGTAAAAAATGTATACACTGTGAAGCACGGATGTAAGGAGACTTTTACACACTGACTATAAGTGGATGTGCATACTAACCTGTTTGAATGTTTTTGCTTATTTGTGTGTTCTAAATTGTATCTGGTATAGGTATAATTTCCTCATGTGTGCAGCCTCTGGATCAGGTTGGCCTCTTCATCCTGTGTGCTATGCTCCCTTTACCTGAACCTTCTCTGTCTTCCTCCCTCCCCCTCTCCTCAGTCAAAAGCTGTGGTTAACGCAGATTTGTAGTTCAAGCAGCAAAGGCCTGAGACTGGTATGATCCCTGAAAGTAAAATGCGATGCTCTCTTATCCAGAGAGCTAGAAATTGAGACTAGCAGTGTGTGTGTATGTGTGTGTGAGGGGGGTGGGGGGGGGGAGGCAGTCAGACAGACAGACAGACAGACAGACAGAGACAGAGTGACAGGGGGCAGAGTATGAAGGTAGAGATAACCAACTCGATAAGACTCAGAGCCTACCCTTAACTATCGTGCCTCTGAGCACCCATGTGTAAGATGGAAATCCTGTCCATAGCTCTACTTCACAGAGACCTCCAAAGAAGGTAAAATCAGTAACAAGTCCTGGACAGAGGCTCACATGGGGAAAGCACTCTCCTGTTGGACTACCATGTTTGCTTTTCCACACATACCTGCACTGAAAGCAAGGCTTCTAGCTTTCACCGTGTGTGGCAAGGCATTGCCTATTGAGAAATTAGCTTTGCTTGGCCATCTTGTCTCCCATGTTCATCCTTACTCTTCCTCCGCCCCCATTTCTGCCTTCCTGCTCTCTGGATTGTCCTGGTTTGTTTGTCCCCTGGCCATCCCTCTCATTCCCTCTCTCTGCTCCCACTTACTTCTCCTTTTCTTGACTCAAGACACCCATGAAGCGGAGCCTGATGCAACACTAGCGATCATGGGGCACTTCATGAGGAGGACCAATTAGAAGCCAGAGTAGCCAGGGTGAACAGCAGGACATTGAGAAAGAAGCTTTGCTGCAGGGGAATGGAACTCTAATCCTGTTACAGGGCAGGATGGGGGCTCCTGGGGCCCGCAAGCCTCCTTCCCGCTGTGCCTGGAGGGATATCATTGGAGGACTGCTGGGCTGTGGAGAGCTCTGCTCGCCAGCAGCCTCCCTTCCCCCTCAGCCCCTAAGATTCTCTTTTCTTTTGCAATGACACACACTGCAGTGCCTCTGAGGTCATTTGTTTCCCACAGCCTCACAGGGCGCTGTGGCAGCCAGGGGGACAATGATCTCTCACAGGAATGATGGGAGGCCTTGTTTTGCCTTAAATAAGCCCCTTCAAGGGAGCAGTAAGGTCTGTTGTGTGTGTGGTTTGTTTTTTCAGAAAATCCTCTTGCCTGTAGTTCCAGTGTGAAATACTCAGGCAACTTCAATTGAGGACATAAAGAATCGTGTGTGCGTGCCTGCGTGTATGTGCGTGTGTGGGTGTATGTGTGTGTGTGTGTTTAATTTTATTTTTATTGCTGCTTTGAGACCAGGATTGTGTTTTCCCTTCTGGCTGTTACCCTTTTCCCATTTATGCTCCCTGGACCCCCAGCATTCTTTGGATAATTTTAGGCAGGAATTGGCAGGTGTTAGTGGCAGAGCTGTGCTCTGTCTCCCTGTTGCCTTCTACTCCAGTGAGAGAGCTCAGCAGGAATTACAGAGGTGCTTCTTTAACACTTCTTGTCTTCCTGGGTCTGAAGAAAGCGCTAGACTTACTAGACTATGTGGGGCTGAGATTCACAGTAAAGGGAAAGTGGAATATGAAGCAGGAGGAAGGAGGGGTTTATGGACCATCTCAGAACAGCACAGGAGCTTTAGTACCAGAACTTGATGGGAATGTGTGAGAAAAAGAAAACCTCAGTGTAGAATAAAGAGATGCAGGTTCTGTGCCTAATTTATCGGTGTGATGAGGAAAGATGTGAAGGAATGTCTACAGCTGAGCATGCCACTAGGAAACAAAAACAACTGTCCATTTGTCACATGATTCTCCACCCATAGTTTAACCTTAGAGCTTTCAGGAGCAAAAATTATTATCTATAAAGATGTTGCATTTGAAGGCTCATGCTATATCATGCAATCTAGATAATTCATGTGGAGAAAATGAGGTTAGAAAGATTGAAGTTTTTCCCAAGGCCATATAATGAATTAATTTCTAGGAGATTAAAATCCAGATCCTTTAGTTTTCAGATCATTAACTAAATAATATGAGCTATGTCTTTCTCCTTGTTCTGAAAACAAAACAACAAAAGCATAATCAAAATACTTCTCTCATCTGAGCAAAGCAGGTCAGAAAATTGCATCTGTATAAACTGAAGAAGGCTAAGTCATATTTAAGACCACCTTTCTTTGTTGTTGTTTTTTTTATATATCAGAACTCCATGTACAATGTTTTATCACCTCTGACATATCAGACTCAAAGCTATTATCTTTGTGATTGTGACACTGGAAGAATAAAATCGTTTCACTTTCCTCTTCATTTCCTGATTTTTTGTTTTCTGTGATAATTAAAAGATGTTTGGTGAAATGCACAGGGAAGAGAGTTTTCCAGGTATTTCTATTGATCACTCCACAGAACAATTCAAAGACGGCTTCACATTTTGGTAAATTAAAAATCTCAGTATCAATCCTGACACTACAAGGGAAAAAACAAAAAGAAAAGCAAGTGATTGTCATTTTAATGTTCACAAATTCTAAAATGTGAGTCCTAATGTCATAGAAATTTTGACAAATGAATTGACATACTTTTTTATTTCTCTGGATCATCTGTTAAATGCTTTTTCTCAGCAGAAGTACTTATTATTCATCAACTTCAAGTAACAAACAGTCAAATCCAGCAGACAGCCCGTGACTCTGACGGTGATAGGATGCTGGCCAGACCATCCTCACTCTGGCCATCATGGAAGCATTCTTCGCTAAAGCTAGACTGACTTGTGTTCTGTAGCCATTGTGAAGGAAATAACAATCAAAATAACTGAAGAAGTTAAACATTACCAGTACGATAAAGTCTGTGACAGATGATGAGTGGTAAAAAAAAGCCCCTCAGCTACAGTCACTAATAAGCTAATTTTAAGGATGTTTGGCTTCAAAGGCAGTGCAAATGGGGCATAATCTGCCTCATAACACTGAATTCTAGCTCACCTGACCATCTCCTGATTGCTTCTTGTCTTCTGACACATTGTACCACATCTTCCAGATACATAGAAGAGAGTTTCATTAAATCCAAAATGGTAACCAAAATGGATGCATAGCAAGGAACCAGCCTAGTAGCTTTGGGAGCTGGTAAATAAATAACAAGCTTGTTGCCCTACACCCTAGTTTAATACTCTCAAGAGGTTCTTATGTTGCTCACATTAGTGGGCATGTAAATGAAACCCCTGTTGGCCTTGGCAGATATTGGCCTCTTCCATGACCTTGTTTGACTGAAACAAAAAGTCATTGGTGGGACAAAAATTCAGAGTTCTGAACTTGATTGAAAGAAAAGGGCAATTCTCTAAATTGGGTAATTGGATCACCCTCCCAAGTGCCCTAGGGTTTATATCAAACACATAAGAAGGGGATTAATAACTTCAGTGTATAAATGAGCTTCAGACATTTCTAGCTGTAACATTTCACTCTTAGGATCCTTGAAACATAACCGATTTTTTTTTCCAGAGAGTTTTGAAATGTTGTTTTTTTTTTTTTAATAAAATGCAGGAAGAATCTGAAAACAGCTGTGGAATTTTTAATGTTGTGTATGGTCCCATCAGACAGGAAGGCAATCTGCAAACTTCTGTAAAATGGCCACTTCATGAAGCTACTCATGATCAAGTAGTATTAGGTTCAGAAGATGATGACAATAATGTTTTAAAGAATTGTGCCTGGTAGTGAGTTCCATCATGACTTTATGCTGAGACTGTGAAAATGAAAGCTTTCCATGTCATATAGTTGAAGTTAAGGACCTCAAGACTTACCACACACCCCTATGTTTATGTGTGAGCTATATAAGGCCCTAAGAAAAGCAGGGAACATTTCATCAATTCATATTTTTATTCATTAATTTGCAGACTCTTCATTTATTGAATACCTACTACACACCAGACTTCAGGATATTAAAAAGTACAAAGTACAGCAACTGATATTTGAAATTAACATATTTGAACAAACAGGTTCTTAAAGAATACCTGAGGAGAGGGCCATAAATGTTTAGGTATGTGGAAGGGTGGAGAAGACTAGAGGAGTTGACAAGAGATGAGTTTATGTGACAGAGAAATGGAAAGTATTCCAGGAAGAGGGTAAAGTAAATAAAAATTTTACAGAATCTTTTAAAAGGCTGCGTTGATGAGTCATCTAGACCAGATAAATGATGCAGGTTAATAATTGTCATTCTTGCCATAGAGAAGAATCAGAGATGTTCTATTGAGTCCTGAGGAAGTAGGTTATAAATGACAGAGATAAACTGCTGATGTCATAGCTGGGAGAAAAACGAAGGGAAACAGGAAAACTCACGAAAAACACATTGTTCTGAAATTTAGGGATAGCATATTCTGAGACTTCTGTCAACCGCATAAAAAAGAAGAACTCTTAGGAAACATTCTAGAATGGATTCTTTTTTTTTTTTAATTGTGAAAATACCGTACAGAGGGGTTACAATTACATGGGCAAGGTAATGAGTACATTTCTTATCAAGCATTGTTGCCTCCTCCTTTGTTTCCCCTTCCCATCCCTTCCCATCCCCCCCTCCTCCCCATCCCCATCCCCTCTATCCCCTCCATCCCCCCCCACCCTGCCAAAGTTGTAAAGTTCATTTTTTGACATAACGTCTTGTACATCTCATTGTTGCAATGGGTCCACCTGTATCCCTATTTAAACAATTTTTTTCCCTTCCCCTCCACAAATTATACCAACATCAAATACAGTGAAAACAGGGGTTATACCATGGGGGAGGGACATACAAAGCAACAAAGAAATCCTCTTATAAATATGATAATCACAAGAAAGAAGAAACATTTGAATCCTTATCTTGGGGTTCATTTCCCTACCATCAACTTATCTGACCGTTTCTACTTGTCTCAGACATATACTAGTAATTGCAAATAAGGGAAACCATGGGACCTATGTTTCTTTGGGCCTGACTTACTTCACTTAATATAATGTTTTCCAAGTCTTTCCATTTCCTAACAAATGGGGCAATGTCATTCTTTCTGATGTAGGCATAGAATTCCATTGTGTATATATACCACATTTTCTTGATCCTAGAATGGATTCTTAATGGCGAATTCTTGCTGTTTATTGCTGACTCTTGATTACAGTGGAAAAATTACTAAACCTTGGTAGAGTTGCTTGTAAGAACTAGTGTACCATTCTAACTTAAAAGAGCCACATATGTGTTTTTTTTCCTCCTGTAATTTTTATAGCAGTCCTGTGAGGCAACTCTTATACCTGTATTTTCACATAAGAGAAAACATCGTTAGAGAAGTAAATTCCTCAGAATTCTACAGCCAATTGGTGGCAAAGCCTGTGTTCTGTCCATAACCTATTCTTCCATATTATCCTAGTCACAATGCCAGAGTAAAGGGAGAGTATTTGAGTTATCTTCTGTTTGTTTGGATTTTGTCATTGACAATGTTCTTTTATTTTTCTATAAAGTAGCTGTATTTTATTCCTTTTTTCCCCCTGTAATGCCAAAGATAGCAAATAGATTTCATTCTGTATTCAACTCTAAACATTTATCTACTGAGAGACTACTTAGACTGCTGTGCTGGAAATGCTGGGCAGCTGTTCCTATGTATTCTGTGGTTGGGCAGGGCTAGCATTGTGCTGCACATCTGTAATCAAGGAGATGCTATTTGAGTATCTTTACTCCATCCTGCAAGTGGTACATGAGATAAACGATCTAAAGCCCACAGAAAAGCCATGCCTACCCCCCAAAATAGGAAAGAAAGAAAAACAAACCCCCAAACCTTTGTTGCTCTATAAATGAAATAGAATTTATAAGAGAGATTTGCTATGAATTGAAAAAGGGAAAAATAACATATATGGCTAAGTGAAATAGACTACAACCATCTGAAATGTGACTACCAATTCAATTCTGTGTTTTGTAGCTTGTTTCCAGGGTAGCCGTTAGAATCTGTTTACTGTTCTTGCTATTGCATATCTTTTTTTTTTTTGTCTACTGTATTTTTTTCCCCTCCACAGAATAGATGGCAACTACAAAAAAAGCAATGGCCTGAGTCGTAAACTTTTGTGGCTGGCAAATTTAGCTAGTACACAGCTTTCCTCCCTACAGCTAACACTTCACTTGTCCCAAAGAGGCCAGATGACTCATTCCTCCTGGGAGATGAGACATGATTCCCTATTGATATCACCCAGTGGTCTTAGTGCTTTCAGTCCCCAGATTGTTCCTGTGTTTGTTGACTTTTCCTCCAAAAATAAAAGTCACTTAATCAAATAGTCTAGTGCCAATGGGTTTGGCTATTTGTAAAAATTGGGAACTCATCTAGGAAACCACCATCAGGATGTTCTTGGCACGGCATTGACTGGGCCCATTGCACACAGCACCCTAGCTCTTGCACAGACCAAGTCCACTGAGCTCAGTTATGGAAACCTTCTCCAAGAAAATTAGGGCACTCAGAAAGCAGTGATTCACAAAGCAATGCTGTGTCATCTATGGCTCTCTCTTAGTCATATCATTGTTTCTTCTTGGGTAAAGTGTGAAACGTGTTCTAGGCTTCATGGGGGTCATGTTACCTACTTCACTTTGAAGTGGTAGAGCTCTGACCTAGCACACATGAATTCCTCAGTTCACATCCCAGTGTGTCATAAATAAATGAATGAATAAATAAATAAATAAAATTTATCCTTGTCTTTAAAATTGAGACCATATCCTTTATTTTCTCTTCTAAGACATCATTTATGGCTTCTCCCAATTAAGAGATAGTTGGGATGATCATAATGACTAGCTCAGCACAAGTTTCAGGACTGAAGATTGTGGCCTAGTTATCTCTCTAGGTCACACAGAAGTCATTTCTGGACAGAAAGTACTATATACAATATATATTTTTAAATATTGTGCTTCAAAAACAAACTTTGAGAGGATGACTCTCTCACAGGATATGGAAATGGCCTTGGATCAGCTCCAGGGTTAGTGGCACAGCTGTTGTTTCCTGTAAGAGACATCCACATTCAAAAGGGAAAAGGACAAAGTTAAATATATAGAAGGAACATAATGCCTGAGCCTATTAACAAGAATGAAAGGATTTGTCTGTTACACAATCTGTCTGTAGCGACATATAACCATTGGCATGAATTACAGTTTATGCTTAGAAGGCATATTTAAAACTCCTTACCAGAGGGCAGCTGATCCAATAATAATAATAGCAATAATAATAATATCTTCTTATGATAATAATTTTAAAGTTTTTTATCTAGTTTATATCCATAACAACCTAGTGAAGCTGGAAAGTTGGAGAGTACTGGGATCTATAAAGCTTAGCTGGGTGTGGAAGGACAGATAAAGAGTTAGGATTTTTTAGGGCTGGCAGTGTGGCTCAATGGGGTCTCCCAGGCCCTGCCTGGCAAGGGTTTGGATTTTATTCTAAGAATGATGCAAAGATTTAAGCCAGAAATGGACATGACTTAATTTCCATTTTGAGAAAGCTCATTCAGCCTGCTGTGTGGAGCATAGCACATAAGGGTGTGCTTCCAGATGGAAGCTGTAAGACCAGTCAGGAAACACAACAGCAACCCAGGAAATACATTGTGGTGCCTTGAATTTGGGAGCAGTGATCAAGGGGTGAGAATTGACCAGAATCGAGACAAACTGGATACAAAGTGCAAATATTTAAAATATTTATTATCATCTCAGAATGTAGAACCTAAATAATTCTAGAAATGATGTCATTTGATGGGGGGGGACAAAAATTCTAAGATGTTGAAGAAAAGAGTGGTTTGGAATAGGGGAGGCAAGAGTTAGACATGTCGTGCCAGTGGAGAGTGCCAAGGCAATAGAATATGAGCCTAAAACTCAGAGGAGGGGCTGAGCAAAGAAGGGGAACATGGGGACTAAGATTCCTGAGGTACCACCAACACTGAGAAGTGGAGAAAAGGAGCCGAAACCTGCCAAGCAGACTGGAAGGAAGGGGACAATAAAGTGGGAAGAAATGCTTGAGGATGTGATTTCTATGAAGCAACTATTTCAGAAAGGAAGGTCGGCCCAGTGCGGATATAAGGACATATAAGATGATGACTGAGAACTGACCCTTCGATTTGGCAGGATGTAGGCAATGGTGGCCCTGGCAAGAACGGCTTCAGTGGAGTATTTGAGCCTGACTGGAGTAAGGTACACAGAGAAACAGAGCTCATGGACAAGTCTTGTAAGGCACTGTACGACAATTAGAAACAGAACTTTAAGTGGTAGCTGGAAAAAGCAAAAGTTTTATTATTTGAAGGCGGGTGGGGTTTTTGTTTTGTTTTGGGTATTTTTACTTGGATGTACAGGATGTAGAAGGGAGAGAAAATGGGATATGGGTGGGGAGAAAAGGAGTAACCCATAATGAAAGACCTAGAAGGTAGAGGAAGTATTGGACGAGGGCTCAAATATATAGGCAGGCCTTAGGTTGAACCAAGACTGCATAGCCATTTGGACAGTGGCAAATCACTGAAAAAGTTCTTGACACTCACATCTACCCAAACTACATGCCCAACAGTGAGTGTGAGGAAATAAGATATCAGCCAGAAGATTATTCTCAGCATTGCATTCCTGGCATATATTTTCTGAGGTTAATTATAATTGTATTGGTGATCTGAAACTAGACAGTTGAACTACTGGATTTGGAAGTGATTAAGAAGTAAAATTATTGATGATAACTGTTTTCCTTCTTCTTCTGGAATCTCTGAACGAAGAATGGCAACCTAAGAACCAAACAAAATATTCTTCCCCCTTCAAAATGGTGATTTTCTTTTTTACTCTTTTCACTGTTTCTCTACAGAAGTCCTGCTGTGATATACTTTATTCATAAGATAATGATATTTGCTTTCGTAGCTCTGTGAATCTCACAAGTACAAATAATACTATAATAATTAAATCAAACCAACTCCTTTGAGAGAGAATTCCCATACTTACTAATTAACCATTTAGTTGCCACTGCTTACTTATTGCTCTTAGATATGCTATAGTTAGCACCTCATTTGATTTTCAAAGCTGCTCTTTCATTACCATTTTACATGTGAGAATGTGGCAGCCAAGAAAGGGGGTTAAATGGCATATGCAAGGACACATATCCAGTACACAGGAGAATAGAGATTCTAATTCTGGTCTCTGTTTCCAAAGCAAGAGACCTTTTCACTATACCATACTATAGACCATATATTGTGTGGCCAATGATAAGAATGTCTTAGTCATTTACATTTGTAAAACATCTTTGATTTGAAAAACAGAAACTCTTAACATTATCTTGTTGGTTTATTATTTAGAGAGGAACTGAAGAACTAAATTTTATTGGTTCCTTAATATGTGTCAGATATAATTTTAGACCCTTTCACATTCCAAACAGGTTATATTTATTTTCTTCATTTTCAGTGAAGAAATGAACTTGAACAGAGAAATTAAGTTGCCCAATATCATATAGTTCACACAAAAAAGTTAAGAGTGAATCCTGATGCTGTCAGCAAACTCTTAAGCTCCACTGAACAGGGAAGTCTGGAGTTTTTTGTTTTGTTTTGAGTTGTTGTTTGGGGGTGTTTGTTTTTCAGTCATGGGGCTTAAACTCAGGGTCTGGGTGCTGTCCCTTAGTTTTATGCTCAAGACTAGCATTCTACCACTTTGTGCCACAGATCTTCTGGTTTTCTAGCGGTTAATTGGAGATAAGATTTTCATGGACTTTCCTGCCTAGGCTGGCTTCAAACTGAAATCCTCAGATCTCAGCCTCCTGGGTAGCTAGGATCACAGGAGTGAGTCACCAGCACCGAGCTGGGAAGTCTATTTTTAATGTTTTTATATTCCTAGTGTTTAGAACATTGTTTCATTCTGACACACAATAGGTTCACAGGCAAGATTATTGAATGAATAGTGAGGACCATGCTGTGAGATGCAATTAGAGTTCACTGAGCTTTGGTTGTGCTTTCTTGTGTCTTCTAATGGAGGTGGCCATCCAGTTAAGTTCTGTGCATTAATGGGTGACTGCATGAATGTTTCTGCTTACCAAAATCTTACTCTTTTCACACAGAATTGTTAGGAAAACTGAGGCACAGAGGTTACCTTGGCACAGACTTTGCAAAGTCAGTGAACAATGTGGCAGAATTGGAATTTTGAGATTCTCACCTTTACAGCCTTAACTACTTAACAACCTTGTGGTCCTGGTGGGCTTATAGCTTTCCATAAATCTGGTACTTAATCATTTAAAGAGATGGCAATTTATCTTAAATGCATGCCTCATTATGCATGTGACACACTTAGCGCACAGATGGTCTCAGAAGTTTTTCCTGGCTTCCCTTACCCTAACAGTATCTAGGATGTTAATGTCAATATTAGCTTTAACTGTTTTAGGTAACTTTGGTATGCTTCTCATTAGCTGGAACCATAAAGAGTTCAGTTTTACCTGCACTGAGGGATCGCTAAATTCCTATTGGCATCGGCATGCATGCATAGTCCCATGTTGAAAGTGAGCTCATGTTTCTCCTGGATTGTGCCTGAATCTGATGAGCCTGGGCTGGCGTGAATCCGAGACAATGAAATAATCACACCCATTAGCTCACCCGGGCCTTATTAAGACATGGCCTGGCTTTCCATCCATTTCTCTTGCTTGGAAAAACTGATACAGTCATGGTTTGTGAAGGTTAGTGAAGATGGAACTGTTTCAACAAGACTTGGGGTGGATCTGCTTCATAATCTTGGGAAACAACACCTCAAGAGCCAGGACACATAGATCTTCATTAATCTGTGCAGGTGGGATGGCAAGGTTGAATTTTCTTAGCACACCTACCCTCTTCCCCACACGTTGCTTCTTCAGGGGGCAGAGTTACTCTGGAAAGTGCTTTCTAAATTTAATTTTATTTCTCTATGCAGACCTCCATGTTTTGAAGGTTTGGGTTTAAAAAACAACTTGTAATAGTTAAACAATGGTTGTGTTTTCTCACTAACACCTACTGTTCTTGTGTCTGCATCTAACTCCCTCTCTGGTGCTTTCCTGGAGACCCCTTCCCAACTCCTGCATCTGCCCCTGGCTGTAGCCACCGGTTACACAGCCAACATTCCCTTCACCTTGCCCATGGTGCTCTTTCCACATCTACAACTAACACTAAGGATGGGTCTACCTTGTTAGGATTGTTTCTCTTAATAGTTGGCCCATGGAAAACACCTGGTGAATGAATTAAGGAACTAGTTGATTTAATTCCAATGAAAAAAGAAATCTGTCTTCATATCAACTTGGGGATCCTAATTTCCAAAATGTTGTCAAAAGCATTCATGAAAACGAAGTTGATTTTTAACAAAGTTTAGAATAAAATTTAACTTTGTGTAGGAGAGCAAGCAGCTTCTAGAACTTAGGCAATATTTTATTTCTTCATAATTTGAAAGACTTCTGAGGACCCAAGGGCTTAAGTCTTACCTGAATCAGAAGGGCATGCCAACTAATTCGCCTGATATTTATTTCATATGCACCTATGGCAAAGCTATTGGGGTCTCCTAAGGATTTTCCAAAATATGAAGTGTTATTAAAGTCGCCTTATTGCTTTATAGTTGTTACAGTTGTTCACCTAATTACCTTAAAAAATACCTATTTTTCCCTGCTCACATCTTTGGGACACTGCAAACAAACCATCCTGGCTCTCCTTTCTCATCTTCTACCTCTGGATCCCAGCTCACTTCAGCACTTAGGTGTGCTTCGTATTATAAGTCATAATTAGGATGCCTATAGTTTTATTCTGAGCTCCATGGGGCCTTCAAGGGGATATTATCATGTAAGCATGAGAAAGCTATGGAGAGGGGTGTGGTCTCAGGGCCACTGTTTAGTCTTTCCTGATGATCTGATGCCCTGAGTGTGGGTTGCAATGTTTAGAAGTATCAGAGGTCTCTTGGAAAAGTCACAGCACCTACCAACACAGTTGGATGGGAGACCCAAGTAGGGGATGTGTTGTCTTGTTTCCTGGCATTCAGAGATCACCTAATACCTAAAGTTTGCTAGACCTCTTGGGGAGTATCAAGAGAACAGGCCCAGTCACTCCCCTCATCAGATTGCAATCAAAAGTTGCTTGATAAATCAGTCAAGCTGAAAATATTCCTGGCAGTTTAAACAGGCAGTGGTAAAAACATGCTTTCTGTACTTACAATGAGTTCATTATCCCAGGGCCGGAAGTGACCAAAATCCTTGATTGGCTAATTATATATAACTCAAGGGCCATAATGTTTCAGTCATTATGTGGGAATATCCATAAAGCACTTGAGTTCAGCCCGGATAAAGAGGGGAAACGTACCTAAGGGAACTGGAGGGCAGAAGTCTGGGATGGTATGGGATGGTATGAGTTTGAAATGAAAGGATTTAGTACATTACTGAGTTTTGCAAACTCACCTTGGAAAACAGGTTTCCTAAATCTTTCCAGCTCTCAGATGAGATGTGAAACTAGAGGCTTTAACCTTTACTTGTGGTTGTCTAACAATCTCCCCCTGCGTTTGTTAGGAAGGGAAGCTGTTGCCTTAACACCCTGCCTGGCCAGATCCCAGCATGTACAGGGGTGGCCCATTTAAAACAGGCTTGTGGATGCTTCAGCGTGAGGGAAGGGGTTGTTGTAAAGCCCCATGTGTATGTGGGTGTTTAATGAATATGAGCTGATTAAATTGGCCACCCTGAATTATAACCTCATACCTTCTGTAGTTCTTTCTAAGGTTTTTAACTCAGGACTGTGTTCTTCCTTTTTTTTTTTTTTTTTGCCCAAACTTGTTAGGCAGAAATGTGATGGCTATTAAAACAACTTGTGTTTTCCACCCAAAGTGTCTTTGTTTCAGAGATGAGTAAAAGAATGCAGACTTGGTAATACCTTCCTTTCAAAAAGAGGCCCAGCTTACAAGGATGTTGAGCTACATCAACCACACCCATATCACTTCCCCTTCAAACCTTCTCCTCTCCGCCTGCTTCCCAGTCTTTGGGGCTAACACAATGCCAGTATCTGTCTGGAGCAGATAGTGAGCTCTGCCACCACAGAGGAGGCCTTGTCTAAAGAAGGAAAAAGCTCTGTTCTAGAAATCAGGTGACCTGAACTTATGGTTAGTTTTTGTGCTAATAGCCTGTATGTGGCTATTAGGGGAGTCATTTTTGTCTTCACAGGTCCAAGTTCCTCCATCCATAAAAGGCAAGGCTGAGACAAAAAGCACTGCTTCTCAAAATAGGGGGTGTGGATTCCTTGGGTCTACAAGGTCTATGAGACTTTTTTTTTTAATTTTTTTTCTATCAAATGTTGTTTGTTGTTAGTGTTGTTTGGTTGTTTTTGTTGTTTGTTATGTGTGTATTGGTGTTGAGACATCAACTTAGGGCCTGAGTGCTGTCACTTAACTTTTTTACTCAGGGTTGGCACTTTACCACTTGAACCACAGCTCTACTTCTGGCTTTTTGTTCTTCCCACCAATGCTTCTTCCTCCCCTAGAACCAACATAGATTGGGAACTCCTCTTCACCATATCATGCTTTGTTACTTATTCCAGGAAATCATAAGCAGGGCTTCTCATTCAAGGATAGACTGATGTTGCCAGATGTGTCACACATTATCATTTATAGAAAGACTTAACCAGCCTCACACAGCCCAGTTCCTGGTACATAAAGGTACTCAACAAATATGGAATGAGTGAATGAATGACCAAATCTTTTTTTTTAAATCCCTCTGATTTAAATTAATATGTTAGAGATCATTTATGTGACACAGATTTTTGCCAACATTTTTTCAAGTACTGAGTTAGTAGGATTTGTTAGAAAGCTGCCAGGTGTTTAAAGGAAAAGAAAAAGGGAACTGCTAGGAGTGAGATGTATTGGTAAGCCAGCAGATGACCAGCAGCTTGGTAGGCTTCCGCAAGGAGATGAGCAATGGTATCTCTTTGCCTGGCATTGAACATATTGCCCAATCCCATCATAGGAAGAGAAGAGGAATGACAAAGGTGTGTAAAGTAAGTAGAAAGGCAACCAGATGCAAGTGGGACAGTTGGGTTGGAAAGCAGAGAGGCTGGTGGGAAGACAATGTCTGTGATGAATGCAATGTCTGCAGGGAAAGGGGAGACATGTTTCGTCTGCTCCTCCCCTAGTGTGGTTTTGATACTTTTCCTCTATAGGACATCACATTTTAATCAGGGAAGCTCTTGCTGGGCTGGTAAGCTAAGTTCCCAGAGGCACAGTGAAGTTATAGAAGGGGAAGGAGAGATTGCTGCTCACAAAGGGATCCACTCACCCTCTTCTGTGAGCGTCTGCTGCGGCATCTATAAACACGTAGTGTATACTCACGTACTCATAAATGCTGGTTATTGTCCTCTGTTTGCATTGTTTATGGAAGTGGATTGCCTGGAAAAAGTGATTCCATTTCATCTTTATATGCTCGTTGTTCCTGGAACCACTTCCTGAAATTCCAGGCTTTTTATTTTGCTTTCATTCCCTTAAATTACTTCTCTGTCAGAGCCTCTGGGTTCTGGAGATGTTCTTGTACTTCAAGTGTGCCTCAGAGAAGCTTCTGGGGTCTCTGTTAGGATGGTCTGGCTTTACTTGGCCAATGAAGAGGTGACTTTCCAAACTAATTATTCCTTTTTGACAGGGATTATTGGTCATTTTGAAAAGTGAAGAATGTTTGAGGCCCAAAGTACAATTGCAGAATATATTCACCCAGCCAAACTGAAACACACATGATTAAAACTGACCCACACACATGGGCCCAGAATGACATCTCACTTGGGGAATAGAAGCCAAGGAGTGTGGTTAGTGCCTCGGCAGCCCCAGATGGTTAGAGTTAATATACACCTATGTTTCCTGCCAGGCAGTGTTCATCAGTTTCCTCAGGATTTCAGTGTGTATGTATAATTAAGGGTTTTTAATCATATTGTAATGCCCCATAGAGAGATGGAGTGGGGGAGTGGTGAGGTAGGGATCACTGGCTTTTATGTCTTAGTGAGAGTCATCAGTTGGAAAACCAAATCAAACAAAACAGAATAAATAAATAAATAAATAAAAAGCCAAGTCTCTGGGCTGCATCTGGGCCATAACTCACTCAAAAGTCCATTTTCACGGACATGGAATTCCTGATGTTTTTTTGCAACCTCAGCATTCTCACTAACTTATTCCATGTAAGTTCATTTATTCATTTATTTTATTTTGGTAGTTGCTAGGGACGGAACCCAGGGTTTTGTGTGTGTTCAGCTAGCACTGTACTACTTGAGCTGCCCCCTTGCCCCTCACTGTTTCAGCACTGGGCTCAAATATTTAACTTGCAGAAGACTGTGTTGTAATTCCACTTTCATCCCCATAAGGCACCCTTCATTCTGAAAGAGTAATTTCTTCCAGTCTTATAAAAACAAATAAACAGACCAAAACAAGTGGGGGAGACACTTCAAGCATTTGAAGTTAAGTGTGATCAACATAGGGAAATTACAGTTTCATGGGCATCTGTTGATAGGCTGTTGAATTAAAAGAGCCATCAATCTAAGCCATGAAATCATTTTCATATTTCTACCAAATCTCCACCCTTTCCCATTTCCCTGTACATTCTGTTTTCTTTGTGCCAATGATCATCCAGTTTAGTGGCTGGCAGTGAGCTTTTGTTTTTGGATGAGAAAAACCAAATCTCCAACTAGCCACACAGCTAGTTTAGTGAGCTAGAAACTGGCTTACCAGATTTCCAGTCTTTCCACTTGATCAAGTAATCTCCCCCAGAAAATATGTCTTCTCCTGTTTCTTAGAAGAACTAATTGTAAACCTTACTTAAAGCAATATTGATTTGTTTCTTATTTCTCCTAAACTGATTGTTATGAAATTCTATTCAAAAGCCATTGAATTGTTTGATCAAATCATCCAATAATCACTGAAGTCTCTTCCCATAAAGTCAGATTTTTCACTTTACAAAAACAAATTCCATTTGCACCAATGAGGGTGAACTTAACGATTTTGGAGTTTCCTATTACCTCACTGAATGAAGAGCTTGGTAGAACGAGAGAAAAAAATAAACTAGTTACCAAAATACATAAATCAGAATTTAAAAAAAAAACTCTTTCTTCTGAAAATACTCTTTTATTGTTTATGTTGTTAGAATTTTATTATCAAAGAGATTATTATAAGAAATGAACCAATCTTCAGCCAGATGCCAGTGGCTCATGCCTATATCCTACCTACTCAGGCAGCACAGATCTGAGGATTGAGGTTCGAAGCCAACCTAGGCAGGAGAGTGCATGAGATTTTTAACTCTTATTAACCACTAAAAAGCCAGAAGTGGAGCCATGGCCAAATGGTAGAGCACTAGCCTTGAGCAACAAAGCTAAGGGACAGCACTTAGGCCCTGAGTTCAAGCCCCAGGACCAACACAAAAACAAAGACCCAACATTCAAACATATAAGGCAGAATTTTCAAAATGGCCGTGCCCTGTCAGGCTAGTCTTGTGGTTGACTGCACAGTGCCATCTAGAAATAATGCTCATGGGTGGGAGTGCCAAAAAACCAAAAACTTAAAAGAGGCACAAGATAGTCACCAACCTTGTGGCACAGTGACAGGGTTGAGCCGGTTGATCTCATGGCGCTTCTCCTCGTTGCCTGTGAAGGAAACTTGCACAGTCTTAAGAATCTGACCAATGTAAATTTGTTTGGGGGCCAGTGTAAAAGTTGCCTTTTCTTGTTTTCTTACCTAAATTGCACATGATATCCCTTTGTAGCTTTATCCTATACACTATCTTTTAAACCATTATGACAGGGAATTATATCTTAAATATCAAATAACAAGACTTCAATAAAAACCACTTTGCTTTCTCTCCAAAACCAGAAGTCAGTATGTGTCCAAAGCCATCTGAAAGCCTTGCTCCCCACCACTGCACCCCAACGGGGCGGGGGAGGGAGGGGAGAGACAGTGATGTTCAGAGAGTGGGCTTGGCTTGGCTTTTCAGGCGGGATGTGAATTCCAAGGCTGTCTCCTTCAGGGATGGATGGGAAAGGCTGGGTGGAGTGAGATAGCACAAGGACAGAGGAGAAGCTGCGGGAGTGGATGGCAAGCAGAGATGGGCGAGTTAAGTTACTCAATTGCCATCTGTCTCTGTTTTGCTAACTCATTAGCTCTCGGATGCCACATTGTGTTAATCCCCACTTCCCCTGGCTGTGAGTTTGATCCAAGTCTCAAGGGAACAGAGGAACTGATCACCCTGACTCACCCGTCAGCTGGGCCACAGCTTCCCTGTGTCAGGCAGCAGGCCAGGTCTGCCACCCTTCCCTGTGCAGCACGTAGCAACAGAGCCTCCCAGCCCCCACACCAAAAAGGGAAGGCTCTGGACTTAAGCTCATTCTTCAAAGACTGTTCTATGCAATGTGATCTATTTTGGCCTCTTAACCCCAACTCTCCCATCCCCAGCAGCCCTTCAAGCAACCCCTTCAGGATGACCTGCAGCTAAGAACCAACACGTAAGGCCTAATTTGTTCCCCAGGATTATACTCAGAAGGCAAGTCCTATGCCTTCCAGTCCTAAGCTAGTATTTAAGAGCATCCAACTGTTCTCAGAATCATTGTTCAGAAATGTCTCTTCTGATGAGCAGCCTGAAATATATGTCATATCCATTGACTTATGTGGGCCCCTGTGAGCCCTAGTTTCCTCATCTGTAAAAGGATGTTTCTGAGAAATATTAAACATGTGTGAGTGTGTGTATATGTGTGTCTTTTCTAGCTTTAAAAGTGGACATATAGTCAGGTGTGGTGTTACACACCTATAATCTCAGCACTTGGTAGACTGAGCAGGAGATTATGAGTCCAAGGCTAGCCTAGGCTACAGGGAGAACCTGTCTCAATTTAATTTATTAATTAATTAAATAAAAGAATGCCATGCTAATTGATAATGGGATTTGCTAATATTTATATGTGTTTGACACTGTTTTAAACATCTAAAACACATGTTCTTATATAAGGATACCTAGCAGATAGATACTATTGCTATTTCTGGTTTACAAATGAAGAAAGGGAGGCACAAAGTGGTTAGGTCATTTGTAGTAGCTCAGTAGCAGAGGCAGTATTTAAGCCCAGGAAGTTAGGTCCAGAGTCTATAGCCTTAACCTTCCTTTCCTTCTCTCTTTCCTTCTCTCTTTCCTTTCTTCTTCCTTCCTTTCTGTTTTGTTTTCTTTCTCCCTTTCTTCCTTGCTTAAACTAGCTTATGTGAGTTGAACAGGAAGGATTTCCCTGTTACATCTGCACACAGTTTATACTGTATTCCAAACAATCTCACCCCCTCTATCATACTCACTGTCCAAGGCTTAGCCGTTTATTTATTTTGGTCAAGTAAGGAGGTCCCTCAGTCACTTTGTTGTTCTCTTTCCTGTGTTTTTGAAAGCTTACAGGTATTCTGGCATGATCTCATCCGCAGAGCAGTATTCTTTGGAGGTTATTGTTGCCTGCTTTTCACAAATGGGACTTTAAGGCAAAAGCAGGGACTTCAAAGCCACACACAAGCTAAAGACAGAACACAGGAGTCCTGCTTTTGTGCTGGAATGTGCATCCACTGTTTCTCTCCTTCATAATTAGGACGAGCACAACAAGCAAATTCAAACATGAAGGCTGAAGTAATCTTTGACCTGCTTCACCCTTTCAACCAAGGCAAATCAGGGCACATCAGGAGTGGTGTGTGGTCCAACTTCAGAGACAGTTGGGTCAAGTTTCCCACTTAAACATTGAATGACCTGTGCAAGATATAAAGGGATTCAAGAGCCTGGGACTTACACGCAGGTTCATAGCATGCCATACCCCATTCTCCTCTTTGCTGAAAGCCACGCACTGTATACCTTCCACCTCTTTGGATGGCAGGAGTTACAGTGAACTCTGAAACCTTCTTCCTACATTCAGCACAGACAGGGAGCACTCAAGAATCTTAACAGAAGGAGATGTTGGAGAGCTTAATCTTTCTGGTATTTTCTGTCTCTGATACTGCTTAGTAGCCCAGCAACCCTTCCTGTCTCCTCCAGAATTCCTGGATCCCCTGGGCCCTTCAGTATCAGAGGCTCTGAACACCTAACAAGAACTCCTCTTTGTCACACTCAGTGTCTGAGACTCTTCCCCAGCCCAGGAGAGCTTCTGTCACCAGGAAGGCAATTGTTTCTGCCTCTCCTTGAATCCAGCCTTTCCAAATGAATGGCGCCACACCTCTTATAAGCACATCCCAGAAACTAGGGTAGCACTGGCAATTTTAAGATGCCCAAAGCCTGGTTCTTGACATAGGAAAGAAAATGGGATTGAGAAGAAGCCATATTCATTGCTATCACTTCTCTCATGTGGCTCGGGTCCTAACAGAGGGGAATAAACAATGGCACTGGAATGTAAATTTTATGCTATTTAATCACCAAATGATTTGGGTTTTAGTAGCAGGGATGGCTGCTGCCTTTCCCTCCACAAACTCTAACCATTGGCCCATTTCCTCTCAAACTCCAGTTCCATGTTTAACTAGAGACACACAGAAAATGTAAATGTGTGTTGGCAGAAAGACAAGCCTTGAGATGAAGCAGGAGGTGTGTTGGCTGAGAGAACAACTATTACTTTAATTTCTTTTACATTGTGGCAGTCTCAGATGGATAGTATCCAGGTAACTTGTAGTGCCTGCGCCTTATTAAACTCCTGTTTGATTCAGAATTTACAGCTAAAATGCACCTGGAATTCTTCAAGTTGGAACTTGACTTTGGTTCATTTGTTCACAAAAGGAATTGACAAATTGATTGTATAACCTACAGCAAATTATATTAAAAAATGTTAACGCTTCAAAATAAAATGATGGCACATTTTCCTTTCTTCCTTTCTTCCTTCCTTCCTTCCTTCCCTCTTTCTTTCTCTCTTTCCTTTCTTCCTCTCCTTTTTTGTGTCAGTCTTGAGGCTTGAACTGAGGACCTGGGTGTTCTAGATTTTTTTTTTTTTTTGCTCAAGGCTAGTGCTCTACCATTTGAACCACAGTTCCACTTCTGGCTTTGTCTGGGATTAATTGGAGATAAGAGTCTCATATACTTTCCTGCCCAGGCTGGCTTTGAACTATGATCCTCAGATATCAGCCTTTTTGAGTAGCTAGGATTACAGGTGTGAGCCTATAATCAGAACCCAGCTCTAACTTAACTTCTTAATTTATAAATACAACAATGCTGATTTAGGGTCTACTATCTGACAGTAAGAGGCACCCAAAGCATGTTTTCTCTGTATCTATCTTCTTCTATTGCTTGTGACAGAAACCATACTCAATGTGGCTGAAGCAGAAAGTGAAATTAACACAAAGATCCTGGCACTAAGGTAGAAGTGAAGGGCTCTGGTACAATGACTTCAAGAACTGATGGAACCAAGGTTGAATACCTAGCTTGTGTCTGTCATACTCTCTCACATGCAGCCACCAAATGGATATTCTAAACCTTCACTGTCCAAATAATAGCCCCGTTCAACAAAGGTTCTGCTTTAGGCACTGGGGATCCAAGGTCTCTGACATCACAAAGTTTCTCTTGTAGCACATTCAACCTCTTATTTTCATGAATGGGAGTTTATTGTGGAAAGTGCACTTCCCGCCATGGCTGCATCTGGTCCAAGATGAATATCAAGCCCTTTAATTGTGCTTGAGTTCAGTGAAAACATAGATTTTTTTTAAGGTGGCACCAGAAGCTGATGCCAGTGGTTCACACCTGCAGTCTCAGCTGTGTGGGAGGTGGGGAGGATTGTGGTTTGAGGCCAGCCCCAAGACTCCTCAAACAATATTTGGGTGTGATGGGACATCCCAGCTACAGCAGGAAACATTTAAAAAAGAGAATTGTGAGCCAGGTGGCTCATGCCTATAATCCTAGTTATTCAGGAGGCTGAGATTTGAGACTGGTGTTTGAAACCAACCCAGTTAGAAAAGTCCATGAGACTCCTATCTCCTATTAACCACCCAAAGCCAGACGTGGAGCTGTGGCTCAAGTCACAGAGCACTAGCCTTGAGCAAAACAGCTCACTGACACAGACACAGCTAGGTATTCAAGCACAAAAAAATGAGGGGTGTGGGAGGAGAGAAGGATTGTAGTCCTAGCATACTCCTGGGCAAGAAGTAAAACTTTAATAGACACTACAGAAATGAGCTAGGCAGACATAACTCAACAATAGCATGCTTTCTGAGAAAGCACATGGCCCTAAGTTCTAACCTCAGTACCCCACAAAAAGAAAAGAAAAACCCACAGGGGTTTTAATGGCAACATGGGTCTTGGGTTCTCAAGGGAGGTATAAACGATGCTGATTTTCATGAGTCAGGACTTTTTGTTGATGAAGGTTTGTGTTTCTCTTCCCGCTTTTCTGGAGTTGGACACTAGAGTCCCTTTCTCACCCGGGGGGGTGGGGGGCTACATTGGTATGGTTATCATTGTCATTGCCAGTACCCAAAGGAGGCAACTGTATAATTGAGAGCACAGTTAGAAATCTCCCTCTTCTGCCTTCCCCAAACAGTCATTCCTTTAGACTTCCTGACAGTATGTGTGAGGAACCTTGCTATTTAGTATTTGATCCCTTTAAGTAACTTTTAAAATAAATCTATACAAACAGAAAAGCTTATACGTCATAAATAAACAAGCACATGTATAAGCAATATCCAGATTATGAAGAAGAACAAGAGTAGGTGTCCCAGAGACTCCTTCTTCCTGTCATTGCTGCCTCTGATCTCTCCACCTTCATCCCCAAAGTAGCTATTGCTACCTTCTGGACCTCTATAATCATACATTATGTTTCCTGGTTTTGAACTTTATATAAATGGAATTATATAGTAGATTTTCTCTTTGGTGTTGATTCTCTTCCTTAGTGTCCTGTTTATGAAGTCTATCCATGTTGTTTTATATACAGTAGAAAATATATAAAGCAAATAATGAAAATAAAAATTGCATCTCCAGTACATCGATTCACATATGGTGTTGGACACTTGTAATCCCAGCACTCAGGAGTCCAAGGCAGAAGGATCACTAGTTCAAGGCTAGTCTAGAAGTGAAAGACTGCCTTTTATTTAGTACATAGTTAAGACCCTGTCTCAAGAGCACAAAACTAAAGCATAATGTAAAATATCAGTGTTTGTAATTCTAATCACAAGTATGTAAATACTTGTGTACTTTTTTTCACAAAAAAAATTATGGAAAGAGCAAGGGAAGGGTGACATTGTCCAGAAAAATGTATTCTTGACCTGACTTATGTAACTGTAACCTCTCTGCACATCACCTTATAATAACAATTTAAAAAAAGAATTCAAAAAAATAAAATTAGACCATAACACACAAGCTACTTTGTGGTTTACTTTTCTTTTTATTGTACCAGATCCACCAATGCATCATAAATGTTAGTCTTATCTTAAAGAGGTTTCATTCCAATTTGAATCAAATACAGAAGAGTAGAAATCTTTTTAATAAAACAAAACCAAAACACAGATCAGTATTTATATTCATCATTTTGGCAATTCTAAATTGGGTCCATTTTGATGAAACTTCCAGAAGATTTTCAAATAAAGTTAGTAATCAAATGCCCCCCTGAGTTGCTAGGGAAATCTGATACTCAGAACAAGTTGGGCCTTTCGTTTCTCTTTACTATTGTAAGTCAGATATTCTGTTAATGTATAACAGATTAGCGACTAGGTAATTCCGAGAGTGATTTGTTGGTTTGTCTGTTCAAGTCCTGGCTTACTCTACAAGCTAAGACAGTCTATAAAATAGTCCTTATTTCTTCTCAGCTGAATGGCCTCATCTTCACATCTGTTTGGGATCATAAGAAATAATACTTACATAACATTTTGGAGTCCTTGAATGAAAAGTTCTTTGGAGTTGCTGACTGTTCTTCAAATTTTCTCAACTACCATTGTGGAAACACATGGTTGTGGGTATAGTTGCTGAGCTAGGTTATTAACTAGATTTCAAATCTTGAGTAGTTGGGGGAGGGGGAGGTACCCTCAAGCTTTGAGATTCTGCATTTATTTCAAAAGCTACCTTGGAACTTAACCTGCAGTCATTTTGTTTTTTCTTATAGAATCTTCACATCCTTACCCATTTTTGGATGTAGATATTGGCATGTGCCAGTGGGTTTTCCTGAGCGAGGTCAGCTAAAACACTAGAATTCTGAGTTTAACTTCATCCTGCAGGGATGAGAGAAGCAGATATTCCCATTGGCCAGAAAAGCTTGAATTGATGATATGACTGTCAGAGACCCTAGGGGACAAGCATTGAGTGACACTTGAAAGGTAGAGAAAATATACCTTAGCTGGGGAACGTGCTGGAGCCAGTTTTTGCAGACATAAGTAGTCATAGGGCATTTCAGAAATAGGAGGAATATTAGAGGTCGGTCCTCTAGTCTCTACTTCACATTTTTCAAGCAGGGAAACTAAGGTCTTAGGAGGCCATAGATGATTTAGTCACAGTGGTGTTTCAGCTAGTACCCAGAAGCCTGCACTATGTAGAGATTCAGGTACAAACAGTGTCTCTGCAGAGTGATGCGGGTGGCCCCCCCCAAGCCTGCTACACTAGAAGAGTGCCATCTACAGAGGAGCTAAGGCCTTTCTCTTCCCCAAGCCAAAAAGAGTGATTTGTTGTCCTTATTTTGGAATTGTGATGGCTAGAAGAATTCAACATTTTATCTGGTCAGCACTGGAAAGTTGGCTTTTGCTGAAGAATTCCAAAATATAGTTTAGGAGATAGTCACAATATAACTTCCTCCAGAATTAGATAGCAATTGTAAATTAGATGAAGGAGACTTAAATCTATATTTAATTTAAGCAACTGAATATCCATGATTGACTCTTTTCTTGTGGTGTGCTTTTTAAAACTTGTTTCTGATGACCTTTTCACCCCTGCTCTTCAAGTTGATTTTCCTTCCAGCTGTCATAAATGTATCAGTTGTGGAATCTTTAGTAGGCAGAGATGCCAAGGCTTGTCCTTCCCAAATGCTTCCGGGGTCAACTCACATTATAATCTAGGTCCAGGAAATGAGAAAATGTCCAACTCACCGGGGGCCATCTTGGCCTTGGACAGAAATGGGACCTGAATCATTACCTTAAGAGAGCTTTGTAGATTGTCACAATCATCAGCCTCAGGATTTGAGCTAATTCTGGAAATTCTTTAACTTCCCAGAAAGAGAGTTCTATAAGGTCAGGCTGAGGTCCTCTGAGAGAGCAGATGGAATAGAGCTTGCAAGCAGTTGCCTTTACAGCTGGACTTGTATCTGTCTTTCTTCCTCTCTCTCTTTCCTTCTTTCTTTCTTACTTTCTTTTTTTTGCTGTAGTTTGAACTCAAGGCCTTATGCTTACTAGGTATGTGGGCACTCTACCTCTTGAACCATGCCAACATCCCTTTTGCTTTAGTTCTTTTTCAGATAGGGTGTTTCATTTTTATTTTTTTATTGTTACTATAAAGATGATGTGCAGACAGGTTATGGTTACATAAGTCAGGTAAAGGCTACATTTCTTTTTGGGACAATGTCACCCTTTCCCTCCCCTCTCCCAATTTTTTCCTTCCATTTCCACACACAAATTGTATAGTTCATTTTCAACTTTGTGTCTAGTGAGTACCACCCTGCATTTGTTCACCCTTTGTCCCTCCATTTCTGTTCCTCTCCTTACTCTCTCAAAGACATATAAAGGAACAAACAAGACAAAAAGAAAAGACAGCAAAAACAACAACAAAGAAAAAAACTCTCATTTCCTTCTCTGAAGTTCATTTCAATAAATTACTTTGTATGATCAGATGAACATAGGCATTCTGTCTTTGTGTTCCTCACCTAACAGTATCCTCTTTTAGTCTCACTGTATGTGGATGCCTAGAGTCCTGTATAACTTATCATGTCCCAGAGGATGTTGCATTTTTGTTTATACCACTATGCCTAGCTTATTGGTTGAGGTGGGGTCTTACTAACATTTTGCCAAGGTTGGCAGATATCTTCCTGATCTCTGCCTCCTGAGTAGCTGGAATTATAGATTATGGAATTACAGGTGTTAATTTATCATGCTTTCCCTCTTTCAGGAGATGCTCTTTATTCTTCTGACCCTGTATGTAGAAAAAAAAGAGCGAGAAGCAGAAGGAGAAAGAGAAAGAAGGAAGGAGAGGAAGGGAGAGGGAGACAGAGCTGTAATCTCTGAAAGAAAAGCAAGCAAACTTGACTCGGTTCCCAGGGTAAATGCAAAAGTCCAGGCCAATAGAAACAACTCAGTTATTACAAAAATGTGTTTCTTCTGGCCGCTGCACAGTCCTCTATCTCAAGTCACTGTAATCAGCCCATCACCCCAAACTCCTTCCAAGGTCATTAGTCGGGTTGTGGGGACTGCATCTACAAACAAATACTGATCTTACTGACTGTCCTCTCTCTCTCTCTCTGGCTCTCCTTGTGGTCCATGAAGAGTAACAAAGTATAATTTAGGAGAAGAAAGTATAGATAATCAGATACAGCAGGCTTTCTAAAGGCTCAGGCTTACTGGGTTCAAAACACATGAATTATCAACTATGAAACCTCCCATGTAATCCGGTTTTAATTAACTTGAAGTAGGCACATCAGTGTTATTTCATTGACATGAAATTTTGTGTAAATGGAAAACCACCACTGCAGGGTACATTGGGGCATTGTTTCCATGGGTTTGGGAGTTGGCAAGTAAACTCTGTGTTAGGAAAACCAAAGCAAACTCTGCTTCTGTGGGGCCTGCCTATGCTTTGGCGGACTTTCTATAGGATATTTGGAATATTAGGAGTGCTGCTGGTTAAGACTGAGACATGGCTTAAGATCTTGTCTGCCAGTTTTCCCTTTTACCACCCTTTCTGTCTTCATCTTCCTCCTCTCCCTACCTGCCTGTCTCTGTCTCTTCTTTCTTGCTTGGACTTACTGTCTCAAGATCTCCTTGTCTCTTTGCCACCTCTCACAACTTATCTGGTCCCCACCCTCACTATAAAAGGACAGGGATGCTATTTCAGGCTTTCAAGAGGAATGAGGCCCAGAGGGTCACAGCCTCTGGTGAGAAATAGAAGCCCTCTTTTGAAACTCTCAGGAGCTAGAAGACTCCCCTAATCTAAACACCTTTCTCTGAGAAGGGTGCTGAGACTCAGGTACAGAAACTTGTCTGACCTAGGTAAGACCATTGGACTTCAGCCTCTCCATCTCAACTCCTGCCCTTTTCCCCTCCAGACCAAGGTCGCCATTCTGCGGCCCTGCCAATTACAACAGAGCCCACAGCGAGAAAAATCCTGCCTGTCAGCAGATCAGCTTTACAAGCTGACATAGGACATGTGCACATATTGGGACTCAGGCGAAGGGCTGAGTTGTAGTTCCAGTTCTGCTTGTGTTTTGCTGGCTTCAGCCAGTCGCTTCTCCTTCCTTTGTCTATTTCCCCTATTGGTAAGGAGGAGATAATGAACCTTTCCACCTATCAGACTCACTTGAGTGCTATAAAGAATAATGAGGTGATATTTGTAAAGTGCTTTGAGCCCTGGGAAAGAGGAGGGGGGAAGCTCAGCAGAAAGCATTATTAGCTGGAAGCACTTATCAATTGAGCTGCTTAACAATAGTGGGGAGTAAGAATACTCAGAAATGAATTCCGGGGACTAGCCTGCTTTGAATTTAGGAGGAGGATTAGTGGAGACCTAATAGGTATTCCACTTCTCCAGTTTCTTTAGTGTACCATCAAACTAGGAAAGGTAATTGCATTCTTCCATGTAGAATTCAGCCTGAAGTTTCAATTGGGATGTCAAAGTGTGCCTGTCTTCTATTCTCCTACCGAGGCTGTGTTATATTGTGATTGTTAAAGCCTTGGGCATCTTCTGTTTCCCCCAGGGGAATTTCACTTAGGAGCCACACAAAGTAATTTCTATGCCCAGGCTGGGCTGCTGCTTTATAAAGCTGATTAGTGGAGCTTCAGTGTCTACAGGGCCTGGGGAAGCAGAGCAGGGAAATAAAGGCAGGTCTTTATCATGGTTCTTCTTTTTGACTATGTCATTCTATGGGAATTTGCTCAGCAACTCCGATGTATGGACAGTGCAAAATGTGGGGTTTGATGATGGCATCCTTATTTAGGTTGAAGTGGAGGCCTAGCCTCAGGTAAAGCCAACTTGCCAGGCTTTATATATATTCGTCTGAATATATATAAATATATTCAGAGCTTTCTGTTAATTCACTTAATTCCTATGGAAGATCAGACGAAAGAAGTTTCTGGGATCTGATACATTCACTTATACTTGTCTCAAGACCCCCAGCTTCCAGGGAAGGTCACTGTCATTTTCAGGGCCAGAGACGAAGAGAGGAAACACAGACCCAGGGAAATATTTTCAGCTTGTAGAGTCCTCAGGGCTGCCTAGACAAGGAATAGGAAGAATGTGGCTCCCTCTTAGTGGAGGGGCAAGAATGGGGTTTAATTTCCCATCACCCTCCTGAAGGAATAGAGAGGGGTCAAGAGGGCATTGAGAATGATCATTTTCCTGATCAAAGTTATATTAAGGAAATTGCGCTGATTGCATCTTTGCCCCCTGGAGTTTATGAGCCTCTTTGTAATCATTGCTTCCGCAAACCGTATCTCCACCCCTCCCTCCACCCGCACCAGCCAGCCACGGTTTTCTGGAATGACTTGTGAGTCTCGAGTGACAGTCTTCCAGTGTGGTGGGCATACTGTCCTCATTCAAGCATAGTAGACATATGGGCACATCTCAGTTCCTCCTTTCCATCCTCCCATGCCCTGGCAGGCCTGCTCTGCATACCCACATGCCTTTGGGGACTAGCTGACCTCTGAAATTCACCCCAGGTTCTTTCCCGAATCTGTTACCAACTCATGATTGAATCTTTCTCGGCCCATTGCATCTCTGCCCTGAGACTTCATAATATGAGATTGAGCTGAATCTTTCTAAAACCCAGATTTCTTGCCAGAAACTGGTGGCTCACATCACTAATCCTAGTTACTCAGGAGGCTGAAATCTGAGGATCAAGGTTTAAAGCCAGCCTGGGCAGAAGAATCTGTGAGATCCTTTATCTCCAAATAAGCATCCCCCAAAAAAGCCAGAAGTGGAGCTGTGGCTCAAGTGGTAGAGCACTTGCCTTGGGCAAAAAAGTTTAGGAACAGTGCCCAGGCTATGAGTTCAAGCCCCAGGACCAGCACCAAAAAACAAACAACAACAAAACCCAGCTTTCTTGTTGGTTGTAGTTTAAATGGTACCCTCGACTAAAAGCACTTGTAATCTTTCTTCATTCCCCACTTCCAAGGTGTCTCCTTTATTCCAGACACACCTCTTCTCTGCCAGCAGGTTTCTTGGAACAAGATACCAAGAGTTTAACTTTGGCTCCTGTCCTTTTTCTACACCTCTGCCAGGGCAAAAGCCTAGACCTGCCTAAGCCACGAGAGTTCTATGGATGTCCACAGTCCCTCCTGTGTGGACTTTCCCCCTGGCCACAGCTGCTGCTCCCCACTTGCCCTTTTCCTCAGTGAGCCTCAGTGCCTGTGTCCCCGAGAACCGCTGGGAACAGAGGTCTGTCCCCGGCACCAGCTTCAGCTCCCCACCCCAGAACATGCAGGCATCAATGGGAAACAGCAAGATCTGTCAGCATTGCCCCTTTCTTTAGGGCTTTGAGGGCCACATTCTCCACGGCCATCTGTTCCCTTTCACCTCTCTGGACAATGTTGCTATTTAAAGCCAGCGATTCTTCCTCTTTATCCCCTCCTCTCCCACCTCCCCTCTTCTGTACCCCTACCCCTTTCTCCTCTCTTGTCTCTCTCCTTTTCCAGTCCTGTGAAATTAGTCTCATCCAAGATAAAACTTCCCCTTCTTCTAGACAAAATAGTTTTGCCACCACTATGGGAGCTGGAGTTTTTGTTTACGAATCTTTCTAAAACCCGAAGGCTTGCTACTTTTAAAGTTTGTGATTGTCTTGGGGGTATTCTTTTAAGAGAGATAGGAAGGGGGAGGCTAGAAACACTATCCAGTCAAGAGAACAGAAAATACAGAATCATAATGAGTTTAGGCTCCTGCTGGCAAGCACTTGTCTCTATAAAGAAGAAATCCTCCTTGCCTGCCTTTGATGATCAGCTTAAGAAAAATGTTACACTCTCAAGGTCTTTTGGCTATTTATTTTATTATTACTCCACTGTTACTGCTATATCATTGTTGTTGTGCTGCTTTTAATTTAGAGCGAAGGGCTGCTGCAGAGGTTGTCACTTGAACAAAGGCATCAACGTCTACAGAGGAGACCAGATTCAGGCACTCCTAGTTCACAGGGCCCCTGAAGTGACACAGAAGCCCCAACTTGGGGGTGTTTGTCCCCGTTCTCACCAGTAACCTTCAGCATATCACTTTGTGAAAGCAACAAGGATGATAGAATCTTCTAGTTCATAACATTTTAACACATTTTTTCCAGTTTGTACAATGACTTGAGTTCATAAATCTGATGAGCCTATGGTAATGAAAACTTTATTGACCATCCTCGGTTAAGGATGTGATAATGATCCACCATTGGGATCTAACTTGACTGCTGACATGAGAAGTATGCAGGGCAAAGATCCCAGTCCTGGCTGCTTGCAGAATCATGAGAAAAGCTGGCCCACAGGCCCAGGGAGCCAGACTGCAGGGGTCTGAATCATGGCTCTACCACTTGCTAGTTATTCACATAGCAGTAAAATGGGAGCAATAATAGTATCTACTTCATATCTCTGTCAAGATAACTGAAAGTGTTTTTGTTTTTATTATGTAAGTACTTAGTAATAGAGTTTCTGGCACACAGTAGATGCCTGCAAATATCAGCTATGATTACTGTCCCTCTTCCTATTCCACAAGCACAGTATAGGTATAAAACATGGGCTGGAGACTCTTCTATTTGGCATTTGTTTCTTTCTTTATGCCAGTACTGGGGCTTGAACTCAGGGCCAGGGCTCTCATTTCCTGAGTGAAAACTCAAGGCTTGTGTTCTCCCACCTGAGCCACAGCTCTACTTCCAGCTTTTTGCTGGTTAATTGGAGACAAAATGCTCATAGAGTTGTCTACCTTAACTGCCTTTGAACTGTGATCCTGGGATCTCAGCTTCCTGTGTAGCTAGTATTACAGGCATGGGCCACTCACACCTGACTCTCTTTATTATTTTCACTTAAAAAAAAGCATGTTATTATTGGTGGAACTGAAATGATGCTTAACTTAGAAATTTTTACAACTTAGAAATGTCATAAAATGTCGAAATATCCTAAGACATAAAAAGATATATAATCACGCACTTCAGGCAAAGAAAGTAAACCAGATGTGTGGACTATATAATCTCAGAAAGACAGCCAATCATGATTTTGGCAACTGGGATTATTTTACATATTTTCAGTTGGAGAAAACCTGGAGATTTATTTTTCTTCAGTTTCAATTTCTTGAAACCTATCATATGACTAAGAGTTTCCGAAAAGGGGGAGAAACATTATTAAAATACGCTTTTTGTTTTTAGAAGGGCAGAGATGGTTTTGAATAAGAAATTACATTCTGCAATTTGATGAGTAAAGGAAAACAAGTACGGTCTAGAAAATTGGGGGGGGGGGGGTGAGGAGTTTTTTCCTCCTAGAGAGAGAGAGAGCTAAACAGTCATCCTGGTAATGCTTCCTATGTGGTTATGAGAGGCACTGGAAGTCTGACGGTAAAGTTCAAATCCTGGCCACCGTTCAACTCTACTTGCCAAGTGACCTTGGACAAATCACCTTCTTTGAATCTGAGCTTCCTTCTCTCAAAACTTGGTATGATGCTGGTGCCTGTGTCCTGGAGCTAATGTGAGGTGTTCAGCCAAGCACCTGGAACATGCTGGCTGTCCCAGATGTTCCCTTGTGAAGTCTTGATGGTTATGTCTGTGTCAGCTGATGTCTGAGCAGTGGGATGTGTTACATAAACTGGTGATCTTCCCAATTCTTCTGGCACTGGGTACCCACTTTTGGGAAACCCCATCATTCTATCCCATTTCTAGATAGTCAGTCAAAGAAGAAGGAAATTGCATTGCTTAGAATTCATATTTTGCAGATGTACCGACTGCCCACCGAAACTAGTTCCATCAGTTAAAATAGCTCAGCTGATGTTAGCACATCTTATTCGTCAGTTCCCCGTTCTGCCCTGAGGCGGCTGCCTGAAAGTGCCCCACAGTCCTCATGGATTGGGACATGCTGTCAGGGGTACTTCAGGATGTTAAAGCAAGGTCATGCCCATTGCTAAGGCAATGCTGGGACTTTGTAACTTATGATCTGTAGGGTCACTGTGAATGCCTGTCATAAATGGAGTTTTCCTCTCTCCTGTGGCCTCAGTTTATTGTGTGTGCCTGTGTTGCCATGATAGCCAGGGGACATCTCTCACATGCATTTGATCCCTTATATACATTCTTTCCCCACAGAAAGAGAGAGGGAGAAAGAGAGAGAGAGAGAGAGAGAGAGAGAGAGAGAGAGAGAGAGAGAGAGAGAGAGAGAGAACAGCAGCTTCTCCTAGTCTGAACTGTGAGCCCACTTCTAGATGCCGAGGAAACTCAGGCCACACTGAGGGAACTTGGCAACTAACATGAATCTGCCAGTGTGGGAAATGAAAGCCCTTTGAGTTCTCATCTGAAATTCAGGGAGTCAACAGCCAGACATTGTGGCTCACACCTGTAATCCTAACTATTCAGGAGGCTGAGATCTGAAAATCAAGGTTCAAAACTAGCCCAGGCAGGAAAGTCCATGAGACTCTTATCTCCAATTAACCACCAAAAAGTCAAAAGTGGAGCTGTGGCTCAAGTCATAGTGTGCTAGCCTTGAGCATAAAAAGACAGCACCCAAGCTCTGAGTTGGAGCCCAGGACTGGCACAAAAATAAACCAAGACAAAAAAACAAAAACAAAAAAACAACTTCAGAAAGTCAAGACACTAGCATGGACTCTATAAAACTCTTCACCATTCAACCTTTTCCCCCACCCCTTCTAAGAGCCTTTACGGGCAGCAGGCCTATGGGATGCCAGCATTCTATTCCCTCCCACACAAGAGTATGTCCTGATTCCTATCACGATCCTTCTACTTCCCAAAGGGGCAATTGAATGGGTGGGAGGAAAGCATAATAATAAATCTTCACACTTGAGCAAGGTGATAATTAAAAGCATTCTCCACAATGATGTACACTCAGATGCCAGAAGGGAGGCAGCTGGGACAGCGGAAAGGATTGGAAGGCCTGGGCTTAGGCCCCAGCTCTGCCTCCAGTAAGTTGGGGTTTCAGTGGTCAGTTCTGTCTACTAAATAGGGAGCAATGATTTTTCCCATATCTTAGGATCAAAGGAAAGAAACACATCAGCTGTACTTATATCCCCAGAGTTTCCAAAGCACCCCAGGGCATCTGTCTCTTGTCCCACTTGATTCTGATTCTCTGAGTGACTGTTTCGGTTGCTCTGTAGAGACAAGGGGAGCCTACACCTCTGAAAACTGAGCCATGCTTGGTGTCTTGAAGAACTGCAGGTCAAGGATCATGACTGAAGAGGGACCTTAATGAGGGTCTCTAAGTGACGATCTGGCAGGACACCAGCCCTGGCCTGTTTCATGACCCAGGCTGTCAACCACCCCTCCTCCCCCAAGGTTTTCTGAATAAGTGGTTTGGTTGACAACAGCTGTAGCCAGATGAATTATGGCCATTATAAAGAGCTCTTATATCTCTCCAGTCTATTCCTCTTGGGAAGTAGAATAGAGGGTAAAGTCAGCAGATAGGAGTCTTAAACACTAGCCTGAAGGGCATTCTCCAAAACCATGTCTCCTAGACGAGAAGGGGGCATATTGCAAAATAACTATGTGGAGATTTTTCTCATGCGAGTAAATTTGTGACAGTATACACATGGTCTGTCAAGACTGAAAGTCAATCATCGCAAGCAAAATGGACAATGCCTAGCCTATGGGGCTTTATTTGCTCATTTGTTTGGAAACTTTAGTGCGTATAGTAACCAGCTGGGAGAGATTTTTCAAAGTGTAGAGATCCTTGGACAGCACCTCTGAAGAGGCTAATGTGTTAGATTTGAGACAGGGCTTAGAATTCAGCATTTTAAGAAGTTAACCAGGTGATTTTGTTATGTAAAACACATATTTGAACTGAATTGAGATAAAAACCTGTGTCCTTTTATATCAATGACTCAGGTAATCTATGGTAGGCAAACCTACATTTTCACACTGAATTTTGGGTGGTGGGAGATATGGGACAAGAGTTCAAACCTGTAGAAAAGTTTCAAGAAAAGTACAGTCAATTTCCTGTGTAGTTTTGCCTGGACTGTTAATATTGGGTCACATTTGTTAATCTCTTTTATATATTCATGTTATCAGTTTATCCTTTACAATATTATTGACTTACTATCCTTTAAGAACCATTTGAGAATAAACTGTAGATATCATGATCCTCCATCCCCTGAGACTTCCAGAATTATCTCACCAACATTCAAAGCTCTCTTATATAACCATAATACAATGATCTCACCCAGGAAATTAGAACAGATATAATATATAACATTATAATCTAATATATAAGCAATATTCAGACTTTGTCAGGTGTCCTAGTAATGTTTTTATGGCAAGTTTTTCCAGGAGGCAATCTAGGATTAGACACTGCTTTTAGTTGAAGCATCATTTCACACTAATAGTTTTACACCACGGATGGTTTCACAGAAATTTCTTTGTCAACAACATAATTCCTAATAAAGAAAAGCATTTATTTTTGTCTGTAGTCCTTGCTGCTTAGCAGGTTTATCCAGGCCTGAGTCTGTATCACCTTCAGCCCCTTGACCTGGCTTTTCCTTGCAAACCATGCTCATATATTTGGCCTCTTGCTTTTCAGCGAAATGGGTGGTGATCCAGTTTTCCCATTCAAACTAGATCCTCAATATATAAAACTATCAAAAACTACTTCACAATAGCTTAGGTTTCCCCACAAAGAGTAACCAATAAAAGATAGAGCCATTTTGGGGCTAGGAAGGTGGCTCAGTGGTAGAGCGCTTGCCTTGCATGCATGAGGCCCTGGGTTTGATTCCTCAGCACCACATAAGCAAAAAGAAAAAAAAGCCAGAAGTGGTGCTGTGGCTCAAGTGGTAGAGCACTAGCCTTGAGCTGAAGAGCTGAGGGACAGTACCCAGGCCCAGAGTTCAGGCCCCACAACCAGACCCCCCCCCAAAAAAAAAAATATAGCCATTTTTTACCCTTTCCAAGCTCTCTCCAAAAGCAGTTTGGCTACATACACATGTCTGAGTGATTTTTCTCCCAACCATCAGGGCTATAGCCAGTCTAATATCAGCTTGAGCAGCTGTCTTCTGTATCATCCCATGTCTCCTGAAACAAATGTCCAGTGATCAAAACGTGAGCTGATGAGATGTGTACAATACATGAGTCTAGCTCTGGCATCCTGCTGCCTCAGATTCCACAGTGAAGCAGAAAAGCAAAGCTCAGGCCAAGACAGCTGATATGCATGATTTGAAAACTTCACAGCAAGCAAAGAGAACACATGTAGGAGTGGTGGGATAAAAATATTCTGTGTAAGCATCTTCCTGACTTGAATGGAGTTGAAATTCAAAAAGAAAATGTCTTAGATTGCTTTAGGTTTGTTTTCTATGCTTTATTTTGCTAAGATTTACCCAACATTGATGCGTTTTCTCCAATAAGTGAACTGTTTTTTGTTGTTGTTTCTATTCTGGGATTTGAAATCAGGGCCTTCCAATTGCTAGGCAGATGCTCTACCACTACTGGCAGGCTTTTTTGTTCTGGCTATTATATGGGGGGGGGGGGCAGGGGCAGGGGCTGCACACACATGCACCAGTCCTAAGGATTAAACTCAGGGCCTGGGCACTGTCGAGTTTGTTTTGTTGTTTTTTTTTAAGGCTAGCACTTTACCACTTTGAGCCACAACTCCACTTCCAATTTTTTGGTGGTTAATTGGAGATAAGAGTCTCACAGACTTTCCTGCCTAGGCTGGCTTTGAACTGTGATCCTTAGCTCTCAGCCTCTTGAAATCTAAGATTAAAGGTATGAGACATCAATACCTGGCTGTGCTAGTTATTTTCAAGATAAAGTCTTTCTTTATGTCTGGATTACAGTCCTCCTGTTTGTGCTTCCCTGCATTACTGTGATAACAGGAACTTATCACTGCACTCACCCATTGGTCAAGATGGAGTATCCTGAATTTGTTTTTGTTTTTTTTTCCAGGCTTATTTTGGACCACAGTTTCCCAGTCTCTATCTCCCAAGTATCTAGGATGACAAGTTTGAGTTACTGTGCCCACTAGTGAATTTGTTTTTAATTAAAAAGTTTGTTTCAGAGATTCAGGAGCTATGGCTACAGGTGACCATTTAAGATTTTTACCCTTAAATAGAAGATAGCAGGAGGAACACTGGAATACTGGAAAAGATGTGGCCTCCTGGGAGTTGCACTGGTGGGAAGAGATGGCTTCTTCCTACCCAGATACAAGGACCTCAGGAATTAGTACAGTTCTGTTCTCAAGCCTGCCACTGTTCTCCTAGCACTATTTAGGAACCTGATGATTGTTCCTGCAAACACACAGAGAAGCCTGTTACAGTGATCCCTGCAGGAGCATTTGGCCAAAGATGGTTTCCATCCTGACCTGTTCTAAGTAGAGCAAGCACCCTCACCCTGATTCTGGACATTTGTTTCATAGCCTCCCTAAAGGGTGATCATACATCTTGTCTTTTCTGGAACAACCCCAATCTATCTCTGTCATCTCAACATAATTTCTAAAACATCCTCATTCCAATTTCAAAAGCGTCTTCCTTGTTGGATGATATCTTACATGTACATTCCACCACTCTGGGAAACTTATTTTACCACAACCCCCTTCCCTGCCCCCCAAGCCAGTGGAGTTGTGCTGATGCATACTAGCCTTTATCCTAGAATTTTAGCTCCCTTCTTGCTCCACTCACTGCTGTGGAGGACTAATCCACCCCTAAACCTTGCATTCCAAAGGTGAGGATTGCCTCACCTTTTATGTCTTCTGCTCCACATTTCTTACTTTCCCCAATAACAGGTTTTATAGGGAGACTTGAATCAGCCTAGATGTATAATACAAGCACAAACTGGAGGAGTGTATTTGTTCCTTCATTCCTAGCCAAAAGACATTGGAATTGAAATTCTCTGCTTCCCTAAAATGAAGCAACCGTATTTTTGCTGCCTTCCTCAGTGGGCAAATGGTTTTGGGTGAGGCAGTTGTTACATGATTTTATGCTTTAGATCCTTTACTTGTAAATCTGAAAGGCTAATAGCCTTAAAGTATTTTGAGAATCTCAGAAGATTATTTAAACATACACACACACACACACACACACACACACACACACAAGATATTTCTTTCCTATCTAAAATGGTAGCATAGATACTGTGGTTACTTACTTAATAGAGTGTGGTCCCTGGGCCACGGCAGCTGATGGTTTTTTCCAGTGCTGTATTTATAGAGCTAGATCAAAAATATCACTTCCGTTGGAACTTGACCTACAGACCATTGTCAGTTTTAGAGACCTGAGGAAGTGGTACGCACACTAAATACAGCTGGTTCACAGGTTCAGTTAGTGAACTACAAGCCCCCAAGGAAATTAATTTCACTGAAGAATGGATGCCTGAGCCTACCCCAATCGTTTATTTGGTACCTCTGCCCAATGGCTTGGTAGGTCACCTTGAATCTTTGTTCTAGAAATAACCTAATGTAGCCAATCTCCCTCCCACTTTCATAAAATAGAGTTTATCTCCTTCAACTCCAGTTGCTGAAATTCTTTCTACATTAAGTAAAACAAAAGTTGGTAAACTACTGACAGGTAACTTGGACTACTTGGAAATTTAGAGAGAAAGCAAATTTACTCCCTAACACACACACACACACACACACACACACACACACACACACACACACACACACACACACACTCTTATACTGGAAGTAACCAATATTCAGCCACTTTTCTAGTTGAGATGTATGACCCAATTAAAAAAAAAAACATATATTAGGCTCAGCAACTTTCTGAGGCCTGGTTTCAAACAAGAGAAACCGAATGTAGTAGATAATAATCTTCTAATCCCTATTTTAGCATCCAGACTTCTCTTTCAGCTTCATTATTATGAAGTTCTGTTTGCTGGGACTTGGCCACTGGCCAATACATGTTTACCCATCATAATTATTTTAGTAGGTTGAACAGACTAAGAAAATCCCTAGTCTGAAGAGAACTTTGCTAATGGAAAAGGGCCACAGGTTTTCACTGTCTCCAGGTGCTCACAGAGCAGCCATTCAATAATAGCACTCAACACACTACATTTTCACATTGCCTGGGGGGGAAAATGAGGTCTTGAATGAGGCATTTATTTTTTGTCCTTAAAATACTATAGATTTAGAATTTCCCTTCCTTCCTTCCTTCCTTCCTTCCTTCCTTCCTTCCTTCCTTCCTTCCTTTCTTCCTCCGTCATGGGGCTTGAACTCTGGGCTTGGGTGCTGTCCCTCAGCTCTTCAGCTCAAGGTGAGCGCTCTACCACTTGAGCCACAGCCCACTTTCGGTTTTCTAGTGATTTATTGGAGATAAGAGTCACGGACTTTCCTGTCCGGGATGGCTTTGAACCGTGATCCTCAGATCTCAGCCTCCTGACTAGGCTAGGATTCCAGGCGTGAGCCACCTGCGCCTAGCTTAGACTTAGAATTTTTAATGGAGTTGCAATTTTTTTAGGTCATTTCAAACAACCCCTTTTTGTCACGGATGAGGAAACTGAGGCTTAGAGAGGTGATAGAAGTGAGTCACTACCGTGGCCTACTCCACTGTTCTTCATTATACCACTCTCCTTGTCCTACTTGGACTTATTAAAAGCCCACAGCCAAGGCAGAAATAGAACTTGCAGGTGGTGGCCTGGCCTCCTAGCCAGCAGCTGACCACAGGCTATCATGAAGCACATTGGAAGTTCCATTGGTAGCATATCACCCCAACCCTAGATTTATTCAATCCTGAAAATACATGTATTGTTATCCTTCCCTACCACATATATATATATTTTTAAATTTCCTCCTTGTCTCAGTAGGTTTCTTTTCATCATAATTAACAGGAGGGATCAAATATTCAGAATATCCAACCCTCCAAAGCCTTGAACTTTTCCTTCTCTTCCCCTCTGTACCTATTATGGGAGTCACTGCTTTGGAGATTTTTGTTTGTTTGGCTGTTTGGCTGTTTGGTTGTTTAGTTGGTTGATTGGTTGGGTTTATTTGATTGTGCTTTTTTTTTCACTTTTCTTTTTGTACATGTAAAAGTCTATTCTTTTAAAGTTGAGCCATCTGCTCTGGGGGCAAGTGCTTTTTTGCTATGCACTAGAGATTCAGTCTGACCTCCCAGAAATACCTAGCAGAGGAGTCATAAATTGACATGTTTTCAGAGAAGGAGTTTTCTCATTATAGGCCTCTTCTAAATACTGACACAGCTTGGTACCAGAGGGCCATTACCTTTCTGGAAGTCAGGGCTACGTAACAATCTGGCTATCCTCCTCCAGTCTGACTTTTCCAGGGCTACACCCCTGTATACAAACCAAGCAGATAGCTCCTTTTCACCCAAGAAGTCTGTCCTCCTCCCACTCCAGAGGAGTAGGGAATTGGATCCAAAAGATAGTAATCGTGAAAGACGTTCCAGATTCTGAATCCTATTGTTTTAACTACTTCATTACTAAGTTTGACTATCTTGCCTAATCATTAACAGAATAAAAATAATAGAGAAGATGGTAATTAAAAAGTTCTTTTCTTCTTAGATAGGAGGAGAAATGCTTGGTCACCACTGTTCCTATTATTTATCTATATCAAATATCTACATCTAGAAGCCACCAATCAAAAACCTGTGGTTGCCTGAAGGCAGGAATTATTATTCACTTTTTACAGATGGGTAAGCAATCACGAATTATTATTCACTTTTTACAGATGGGTAAGCAATCACAGAAAGAGAACCTGCTTTGACTTACCTAAAAGAAGGTCAGAGAGTGGTGAGTGAATGTTCCCACAGTCTTTTGTAGCTCACCCAGATGTTTCTACAGGTTCAATCCTGTGATAATCCCGATAATGAAAATATTTTCAAACCCCAGTTCTTTTATTGGATTTTAAAAATTTGTATTGGAAACAACCAAATTCCAGACAATGGAGCCTTGGCAATTCTAAATGTCACAGTTGTCAAAAAGGAGAGAGGAAGAATAGACTTCTGCTTAAAATCAGCCTAGAGAAGATTCACTTATCTGTTTCCTGACCAATTAGGTCACTGGGGAGGAAATCACCTTTTCTGAAAAACCAGTAAGCAAATTCTTCCAACCTTAAATTTCCCATAAACAACATTAATGATCATTTGTGACAACCCTCTTATAAGTATGCTAGAAAGTCAAAAGACATAAAGAGATCACTAAATTTTCTCGTTGAAACTAAGATGGCAAGACTATAGTACCTAGCAGATTCCCCATCTCCCAGTGATAATACTAGTACAATCACCTTCAAGTGTGTTCTTGTACTCAAGGCTCTAATAAGTGATATAACTTTCCAGACCAGACTTTAAAACATCTGACCAGGGAAGGTCAGTAACAGACTACTTGATTTGCATGGATCCATCCACTGGGCCAGTTGAGTGAGGTTAAATACTGTGCCAAGCCAGGGCATGTGCTGCCTTTCTGGAAACCTCTTACCCTGGGTTATCAGTGTACATCAGAACAGAGGAAGCTGGGTGTGGAGCTGAGTGACACGTAGAGTTCAGATTGGTGATAAGATGCTCACAACAGACCTTGTTGTCAGAGGTGGGTCTTTGTGCATTCCAAGGCTTTCTAGGACCTGACCCTCACCCTCTCACCTCCCCCATCCCCCACCCCCTGGGCTAGCAGAATGGAAAGATATTTGACTGAAGACATCCATGAGGTAGGAAAAGGCTAATTGAAGTAGTGGTTAAAACTTAGGCTAGTTTCAAAGCCTGGCTCTGTCATTAACCAGCCATGTGACCTTAAGGGAATGACTTAATCTTTCACAGCCTCAGTCTGTCAATAGAATTGACTATATTACCCACCTCACAGGTTGTTGTGAGGATCAAAAAAGATGGGACTAAGACATGGAACTCAAACAGTGTGTAAGCTCTGTCTATTTAAAGGGCTTACATGGTACCTGGCATATGGTACTTTTACAAACATTGCCTATATCATCATTAACTTTTAGGGCCTTGGAGTAGTTACTCTTACACTGACTGGCTTGATATTGGTATAACCTCCTGAAAATACAGTTCTTCAAACTTACTCTCAGAGTTTTTACTGGAAGATTTTCTGTGGCCATTTGTACTATGGCTCTTACTTGGGACCCAAGTTAGATAACAGCCAAGTACATGAGAACTTTTTTTATATGGTTCTCACTGGTTTGATGAGATAGGGTTCTTTAAAAAGTTATGGTCCAAATAAAAATGTGAGCTCTGAAATCATTCTGAATCTTCCTTAATACCTGGGAAACTCCAGTTTTATCCCCCACACACAAAAAGAAAATGAGTGCTTATACAATTAGTAACTCCTAATTATCACATGTAGTGTTTTCTTGGCAAACTTTAAAGATTAGCCTCACTCCATCCTGCCACTTGACAGACATGTAAGCAACTGGCTTCTGAAGTTTGCTTTAAAAATGTAAGCCTATTAATTTTATCTTAAACAAGATAGAGTTAAGAATGTAAATCTGTTGCTGAAGTAAGTATATAACGTGATCCAAACTTTGTTGGAAGTAATTTATGATTTCATCATTTAATCGGTATTTATAAGCATCCTTGATTCAGGCACGCTGACATAAATTGGACATGGTTTGGACTCTTTTATCATATATATTAAGGATAATAAGAAAAGTGTATAAATAATACACCATAATAGAACATAATAGGATGGAATAAGGTGTTATGAATGTATAAAAGAGGACCACATGCTTTTGTGGTGATAAGAGAAGTTAACACATGGGAAATGTCATTGAAGGCTTGGGTAAACCTTGAACTTATGGACATATGGTACACTCCAGCTGAATAGGAGACTTGGACAAGGATTGATTAAATTGGAGTAAAAGCTGAACTGGAGTGAGAGAAGTGGTAAGGTCCTTGAATGTCCATCTCAGGAATTTAGAATTGTTTTAAGGTACCTGAGAGCCGTTGAAAGTTTTTGAACACGCTGGTTGTACATGGTAGGATAGCTAATAAGCTTAAATGTGTGATTGAAGGAAGATGATCAGGTAGTAACACAGAGGATGTGGTGTAATGAGAAGCTGATAGCTGCATGGACACCAGTGAGATAGCTCAAATAGTGGCCCATAGGTGGACACTAATATGGACCTAAGGTTGGAAAGGAATTGTAGGAAGAGAATAGGGTTTTACAGGTAAATAAACAGGCTTTCGTACTCTGTGTGTGTGTGTGTGTGTGTGTGTGTGTGTGTGTGTGTGTGTGTGTGTGTGTGTGTGTGTGTGTGTGTGAACATGTACTCATGCTGGTATCGAAGGTTGAACCAGGGCTTCATGTTCTCACCTGGCTTTTTTGCTCCAAGTAGTCACTCTGCCACTTGAGCCATACTTCCAGATTTTGCTGGTTAATTGGAAGTGAAGATCTCTCAGATTTGTCTACTAAGGATGGCTTTGAACTGAGATCCTCAGATCTCAGCCTCCTGATTAACCTCCTGATTACAGGTATGAGCCACCAGTGTGCAGCTAGGATTTCACACTTAATTGGAAGTATGAAAGAGTTCTAAAAACAGAACTGTGAGGTTTCAAACTAGATTAACTGAAAGTCAAAAAGGAAAAAGGAAAAAAAGGGGGAGGGGGTGTCCATTTACAGGGAAAGCTATGAGCTTGATTTGAAGATATCAAAGTTAGAATGTTAAAAATCTGGTTGAAAATGAAGGGCAGGTATGTCATTCAGAGAATGATATAAAAGCTCAGAAATCACCTACATGGAAGTGACATCCTTGTCAACAGTGAGAAAACACCCCATGGAGCAGACATTGCTAACTTGATGGGATAGAGGTCTCTCTGGCTCACTAATGTGTTTGTTTTTAAAACTTACAAAGGTAAAAATTAAGCCACGCCAGGAAATGTTTCTTAAAAATATTGATTCGTGGCTTATCTTTTTTTAAAAAAATGTGGTTAACTATGAACTCACTTTGCCACATGACAACAGCAACTAGATCTAAATAGAGGCTGTTCCCTTGAGGTCCTGAATGAATTCACCAATTCACCACAGTCCTGCTACTCCTCATCACCTCCCTCACACTCCAAGATCAAAAGCAAGTTGCTGAATCTATGGAGGCATAGATTCATGATTGCCTTAGACTTGGGACGAGGCATGGGATACCAGACTGATGGCCAAGAGGTGCAGTCTTTCTTGGGGGCTGATGAAATGCTCTCAACTGGATGGCAGTGATGGTTGAATAATGGTGAATATACTAAAAAGTCATTGAGCTATATGCTCTAAACGGATGAATTGGGTGATGTATGAATTCTCTCACTAAGGCTGTCTTTTAAAATGCAAATAGAGTTGCTATTTCTCTTGCAGTGTTAGTTTTCTACAGCAGAGAGTATTTCCCTGTAAATGTGTCTCAAGAAGTAGAAAGTGAAAGGTGAATTGAGAGCATTCTATATGTCAAGAAAAATGGAAGAGAGTATATCTTTTTGTAGTAATAAGAAATTTCTGTGTGCTAATGGACAAATACTTGCCTTCACAATTAGGGTACATTTATATGAACATTATTTTCATGGCCACTGAAGGCATTTGGTATCAGAAAAGGGGAAAAAATGGTCATACCCAACTCCCCAGCTAAGAGAGGGAGGAAAGAAAGCAGAGAAGGGAAAGAGGTAATTGGCGTGGTAAAAAGGAGAAACAGACTAGGAGAGGAGATGCCAAGAAGGAGAAGCTTTATCAACTGCTGACAAGAGGCCAAGGAGGATGAGGACAGAGACGTCAGGAGGTCATCCTAAGAAAGACGCGACCAGAGGGACACGCAGAGGTGGAGGAGAAGCGCCCAGAGATCATTGTTTAAGACTTAAGATTTTATCCTCAGGCCTGGAAAACAACTGAGGTGAATGGAATAATCAGATCCACACAGCCTAGATTATTTGGCTTTACATTGATTTGTGCTTGCCGTGATTTGTATATAGGATAAACCATGTTTACCCCCAGTTCTGCTCTTTCCGATGCTAAAGTTCCCTTTCAGCTGGGCTCCCCAGCTTGCCAAAGCCCTTGTTATTTATTTCCATCTAAATAGTTGCCGAATCTGCTTAAATCAGGAAAAATATGTATGGATGGGATTATCGAAGTCATGGGTTCTCAACCTAGTGCTGTTGTGTTTTGGGCTAGTTTTTTTTTGTCTTGGAACCTATCTTGTGTATTATAAGTTGTTTAGCAGTGTCACTAATCTCTACCTTCTAGGTGCCAGTCGCAATCCCAGTTGGATGTTGCTGACTCCAGCTAAAAACCACTGAATTGACACCTATCAACTGTAGCATGTAGGCCTAGGAGCTTAAGACTATATGCAGTCCTCAGACCACCCTGAAATACACCTAGAAAAGAAACTCATTCCTACTTCATATTGAGTTATGCAAATCAGGTGACACAGTGGGAGCAACAAATGAGAAACTGAAGTCCTTTTTTTTTTTTTAACTTCAGCGGGCTTCAGTCTCTATGCCTTTAGTCCCCTCATTGAATAGAGATGACATCTGGGGTTATGAGGTAACAAAATAATACCCTTTGAGACTCCTCTAAGGCCAGGATCTCTGGCATGACCTGTGCCAACTTTGGAAAAGACTTTAGAATGTGCTAGGCATAGTGGTGGAACCTGGCTTCTCAGTGGCAGAACTGGAAGGCTTGCCTCAGGAGAAGAAAAGCATAGGGATCAGGAATGGTCTTTTCCTGGTGCTGGCAAGAGGGACCTATTAAGCTTTGAGATGTAAGGGAATGTCTGAAGTATAAGGTGGGGTAGATTAGGAACTCAGATGAAGTTTACTTCCAATTGTCCCCTTTACAGGAAAGTCTTAGGGTAAAGAAATTCTTCTCTTGAAATAGGACTGTCAGAGCTAGACTCTATGTAAAATGTTGAGGTCCTCCAGATTCGTTTTCTGTGTGTATACAGAAAGAGGAGAGCAAAAGAATTACATATGTGCCACAATATTCTGTATTGATATGGAAAATGAAACTAAAATCTTCTAACAAATCTGTTAAGCTCTGACTTTCATTTCTGGCTGTTATCCTGTAAAAGGGCAGTATACTTTTTTGCAGGGATGGGGAGGCACGTGGTTCATTATTAGCAACAACTCCGTGCTGCTTTCTGATACAAACTCTTGGTGACATGTAACTGTTACTCTCAGCCCAGCGGTGATGATTGCCACTGTGGCTGAAGGAACTCCAGTGCTGGTTTTTTGGGTTTTTTTTTGTGTGTGGGGGAGTGGTGTTGTTTTGTTTTGTTTTTGTTTTTTTGGTCTCACGTTCCCTAACCCCTCTCTTCTTCCTCTAATTGATTAGCTTTTGTGGCGGTAAACCAAGTCTCTAAGTACTCTCTGAGCAATGAGCAATGACTGGGCACTGTTTCTATCAAATGCCATCACAAGCAAGGAACATCCATAAACCTGGCTTTGCCTTATCTCATTTCAGGTACTTCTGGATCCAGCTGTGTTGTAGCTGCACTGGGAAACACCTGGAGTCATAGCGTGAACACCCGGCTGATTCTCCAGCACCTTGATTCAGAGAGAAAACAGGTGAGTACTCTGACAGTGTTCTCAGACTATGAAGGGCACAAAAGGAACTTAAAAGTCAGAGCCTCTTCAGAAAGTGTTGACCTTCTTATCTTCTCAGGGCTAGCATTGGCCAGGGGAGGATAAAGAAACCCTGCATGCCACAACAGAAGTTACAATGAAGTAGGAGGGTTAGCCACAGGCAGAGGGACAGTGTAAGGATAGATCCCAGAGAGTTAGCATCCTCACTGAGATTTGAAAATGACTGAGACCCACACTGATGGGGATTTCAAATTCTCCCTAAATGATCATTTTACTTAGCTAATATTTGTTGAGGACTAGATAAAAATTTATTCATAAGTTAAATAATAGTCATGTTCTTTCTTGGCGTGTTTGTGCTTTGAAAGCCTGAAGCTGCACAGATCCTGCTAAGTGAGTAAGTGATCCCCCAGACTCTGAGAACTATTATATTACTGAGTAAGAGAGAGATTTCAAATAAGGAATGATGCCAGAGAGACCGCTGTAAGGATGAACATCCTAGTAGGATTTCTATCTGGCCTTGAGTGAAGACATACAGACACACAGACAGATATAGACACACACACACACACACACACACACACACACACACACGCACATGCACACGCACACATACACACACGTACACACACGCACATACACACACACACATTTAAAAAAGGATTCTGGGGCGGGGAAGGTGGCTCAGTGGTAGAGTGCTTGCCTTGCATGCATGAGGCCCTGGGTTCGATTCCTCAGCACCACATAAGCAGAAAAACCTGGAAGTGGTGCTGTGGCTCAAGTGGTAAAGTGTTAGCCTTGAGCTGAGGGACAGTGCCCAGGCCCACAGTTCAAGCCCCACACCAACAAATAAATAAAATAAAATAAATAAAAATAAAAATGGGTTCTGCTCTCCACCCTTTTTAATCTTCTCTACCCATTCTAGAAAAAGAGACCTCACCCTCTGACCTCTCTCACAACCAGGGAAATTTCTTTTTCCTCACATCCTCCCTCTACCTCATACTGCTGTGATCACTCAATCATGATCTCACCCTACAAGAAGGAGAAGGAAAGAGTCAGGGTGAATAGTCTGATGTTTTGAATTTAGAAGCCAAATTTGCCTGTCTTACTAAATAAGCAGCAAATCCAGGTAATTAATAAAAGAAACATAAACTATCATGCAGGTGGTCCTTTCTGGAAGAGGTAGGACGGGGTGTTTGTGGGTGTTGTTGCCTTTACCTGCATTAGGTAATTGGCTCTTTATCAAGGAGGCAGGAAGCATCCAAAACAGACAAGAGCCATTGCCTGTTCTAGACATAACTTTGTGAATAACTTTGGTTAAGGACCAGAAGATTCTTCTTGGTTTTCTTGGGACTGTGTAAATAACATTCCATCTTGGTGATTGGGTGAGCCCTGTCTGAGAAGATAAAGCAGCTTGTTTTCATCAGGGAAGTAAGTGTTCATGGGTTTTCAGGCCCTGGCATGCTCCTTATTTTGGTGATAGCTTTTCCCTGATGATCCAGGTATGGAGTCCACTTCTTCCCCTCTTGGTGGAATACATTCAAAACATTCCTGGAAACCCTAGTGGGCTTTGGGGCGTACCCTAGGTGGTAAATAGTGACAAACTTCGCAGCTATCAGCAATATCACTAAGGAGTGTTAGGCATTCCTATCTAAAACTCCGCTAGAGGGAGAAAAATTTCTTGTGAATCAGTATCGACTCATTCACTTGCATAGATCCTTAACCTCACGTCTTCAAAACTGATGGTTTATCTCTGTTTTATATTTCAGATGACATTCTTATAGTAATGCACTGATTTTGTGATGTGGTCTCTTACATATGATATCATCAATTCAAGACACCCTGATTCTAGTTTTACCAATTTCTAGCTGGAGTTTATGAGCAAAGTTATAACCACATTTTTCTCCACCTTGTAATAACATGTCTAATCATTTCCATGTGTTCAGTGTCAACAGGAAGTGGCTAATAGGACAAATGCTATGGTTTTATATCTCTTTGGTGACTAAAGGATTTTGGTGGCTCTTGGCAGAAAAGGTCAAATTCAGGGCACTGTTCACAAGAACCAAGAGCCAAGTGAGGATGGATCAGTGACAGTCTATTAGCTCATATCCTATTAGATGGGTCAGTGGTGTTATCTTAATCTACAAAGGACAACTTGTTACTATCCCAACTAATCAATTAGGATTCGGTTTAAATTCCTTTGAGCCCTGTTTTTAAGCAATAATAAACAATCAATGTTTTAAGGGACAATACAGGCAAAAGAACATATATTTAATTACTCTGTAGAAATAAGCCTGTTTTGGAGGACCCACTTGTTAAATTTGTGACTAGGATAATGTTTGATACAGAAAACATCTCTATCAGATGACCTTTCCTCATAGTTAGCAGGGAGTCTTTCCTGTGATCTTAGTTCACAGAAAAGTATAGAAACCATATGAAGATAAGCCTTTTGGGCTTTAAGCCTTGACTCAAAGGTAATTGCACCAAGTTTAATTTTCTTATAACACCACTTAGTAAAGAATCAGGCTTAGGTTATTCCAAGTTATCCATACAGCTATGCCTCTGAGATATCAGCCAAAGAAGATACCAGGCATAATTTGTTGTTGTTGGTTTGCTTTGTTTTTTGAGGGATTTTTGTTTTGGGGGGAGTTTTGCTTCTTAGGTTTTTTTTTTTCTTTTTGGTTTGCATGTAGAGGTCACTACACCAAGGGATCAAGGTTATGGAAAGAGGATTATGTTTTATCCGTTTCTATGACTTTGGGCTCTCCACCAGGGCTATTGAATGTTAGGCTTAGTCTGGGATCACAGAGATGGAAGGGGGTCAGGTCAAACTTAGCAGCTCTTCAAGCTGATTAACCTAAGAGCTGAATGGTATTGCCCTGGAGAAGGAATCCTCCCTGTCTGATTATTTTCTTTACACCCTTGGAAACTTTGTAAAATTATATAACTAAGAAAGAAATCTCCTTATCAAGGCACAAGCCAAGTTAATTCTCTTGTTTATTCTGCTTCAGTGTTTACAAAAAAAAAAAATCCTCTTAAGGAGCCGGGAAATATTTTCTCTTGGACTAATTTAGCTTTTTTTTTTTCCACTTGACTTTTATTTACTCTTTTTTTTCTACTCTGCTTCAATTCCACCCCTCCCTTTCTTCAATATTTTTATTCTTCCCAAAGACATGTCTTCACAGGAGAATTAAAATGGCCTCCGCTAGATTTGTTGTTGGCCCTGGTTTAAGTCATCACAACATGTCTGGTCTGCTATGTGCATGTCATTAGGATGCCAGGAAGAACTAGACATAGTTCCTGCCCTCCAGATGATTCCAATCTAGGATAGAAGATGTGTGTTTGTGTGTGTGTGTGTGTGTGTGTGTGTGTGTGTGTGTGTGTGTGTGTGTGTGTGATCAAACTGTAACTCAGGAGCTAAACTAATCAGTATTGATGTACTGTCCCCAGAAAACATTTATTACCTAGTGAATGGTTACAACAGTAACTGCTGAATACAAAGGAAAGTAAAATCATCACACTGAGTCTCCAGAAGAAGGTGGGGACCTCCTTAAGTACCATATTAAGTCTGGGTAACCCAAGCCCAGCTAGATAGCAGAATCAGCACAGGAGCATTTAAAAAAGACCATGGCCAACGACCTCCACCATGAACAATTAAATCAAAATTTTTGCTAGATATGGGAGAGGTTGAAACAGGCATCAGTGTCTTGTCATTTGTAAACTGTACCCAAATGGCTGCAATGTGTGGCTAAGGGTGAGAACCTCTCCTTTAAGTGATAGATGGTATTAAATTCATTGTTAGTTGGAAAGGGGAAGTGCTGGTGTCCATGCACAGCACAAATAAAAACCATCCTCTGACGGTACCGATAAGGTTTTGCCTTGTAACTAGAGCAGAGTTCTTGCTCTCATTCAATGAACCTTTATTTAATTTCCTCTTCTTGTCTGCTAATAGCCATGTAAGATACCAGAGTCAAAGAACAAGGAAAGCTAGTTGATCATCTCTAGTTGTCTATAGTCTCCTTGGGGACACATAAACATATGAACAGTATGTGCTGTAAGAATGTCATGAATTATTAAGAGGAGAGGAAGTTTCTAGAATGATTAAAGAGGTATCACCTAGAGTGGGCTGGCTGAGGCCTGCACTTGGGAGGCCCTTGGGGGTACCAGGTGTCTTGTAATGATGATCAGAAAAGATGGAGTGCAGGTGACTGCACTTGAAGATGATACAAAACCTAATGGAGCATCTAGAATATTCCCCATCAAGTTCCTCCAAACCCACATATGGGATTCTATAAATTTCAAAGTACTCTAAGGAGTAATGAAGTAAATTAATCCTAAGCCTCACACCCTCTTCATGAAATAAATATTATGACTCTCTTATTTCAACAAATTCAAAAGGGGTGACTTTTTGTATAGGAGGTTTATTTAAATAGACTTTATAATAATATTTTCATCTTCTACTAGGAGGCGCCCTGAACTTGCCTCCTCAGTAGGGATAAGCTAGGAAATTGTTGACAGCACCGATACGATTACTCACAGCCAGGGCCTTCATTTGAACCTCCGGGCTTTTCACAAAGCCCCCAGGTTGCTTTGTACCTTGGAAATACTCTGGTTCCTTTCTCATGATAGAATTCTTCTCTCGGCATCCATTGCGTATTTTCAAAGTCTTGGACATCATCACAGTGACGATTTGCATGGCACCCAGACTTACTATGCCCCTGTCCTCTGTGGGTCACGGCTGTACCTGGTATTCATCCCTCTTCTTGTGCTTTTAAGCCCTGCATCAAGTCCCTTGACACCTGTGACTGAATTTATCTGTGGTCCCTCTGAGGTAAGGACAATGCTTGGCGTACACTGGATACAAGTATTTTGAAAGAAAAAGAAACACATTATTTTATCTATTCATGAAGGCAACCTCGAGGAAGAACATATTGCTGATTTCAAATTAATCTTACCCATAAAAATTAAGCTTTATAGTTTAATAATTCCTTGAAAGCATAGGTAAATTTTTGGTTTAAAAAGTTAGTATCATACATTGGCAATTATAAGCAGATAGCTCTATAAAATACCATAAAAAAGTCAGACCACAGGAAATGTTTTTTTAAAGAACCAATCTGCTAGGGCCTGCGAGAGACAAGGAGACAGGCTACCCCTAGAATACTGCTAGAAATTCCTTTGAATTCCTTTGAGCCAATCAGAGCCTGTGAGAGGTAGGCTCTCCAGGAGCTTTTAGGGACAAGGTTGTAGGAAAGGCAGACATTTTTATTACCATTATCTACCATCTTAACTTTTATCTGTAGTTAGGAAGGCTTAATGGAGGACTGAATAACTGAAGAAAAGATACTAAAGTAGTTTTCCTACATAAGCTCTAAAGTAGATTTTCAATATATTATAATCCGTGTTCACCCAAAGAGAGATACTAGAATGATGTTTTACATGAAGTAAGTCAAAGTTGTGTATCTTTCTACTCTCAGATTCCTCCAAAGAAGGATCAGACTTAGTTGCCCTGACTCAAACATGAATCCCTGTTCTTTGCTGAAGTGGTTCCAGATCATCATTATTTCTTGTTTCCTATCCCAGCTCATGGCTGTTTTTTAGGCACATTGTGTGTGTGTGTGTGTATGAGAGAGAGAGAGACAGACAGAGACAGAGAGACAGAAAGAGAGACTAACTAGAGGAGAGTTTGGCTATGCTGCAGGGGTGGGAGAAAATTCTTTTTAAAGCAGAAATAGCAAAAGGAACATGGAATCCCAGCCAAGTCCCTTGCCTTGGGTAGAAGTGTTTCCTCCCTTTTCAGAGCTGCTCGTGTGAAAGCTCAGCTTCCATCAGAAGTGTTCTAACAGGTATTGAAAAGATTGGGGAAAAGGTGACTTTGAAAAGATTCTTCTGCAGAAAATCTTTTTCAGATTTTTATGAAAATCTGAGAAATCTTCCCTGAAAGGATGGAGGAACTGCAAATAGCTGCAGTGAGTTTATACTCTCAGAGAACAGGACAAGGACAACAGAGAGAGAGCACAGATATCAAATGGATACTTTCTAATCCCTTCCTTCCTTCCATCCTTCCTTCCTGCCTGCCTTCCTGCCTTCCTTTCTTCTTGCCTGCCTGCCTGTTTTTTCTGTTTTTTGTTTTGTTTTTTGTAGTACTGGAGTTCAAACTCAGAGCCTCACACTTGCTAGATAGGCACACTACCACTTGACCAATACACACCCCACTCTACTTCCTATTTTTATTTGAGACAAAAATATATCTTTCCAGCCAGGTACCTGTGGCTCACACCTGTAATCCTAGCTACTCAGGAGGCTGAGATCTGAGGATCACAGTTCAAAGCCAGCCCGGGCAGGAAAGTCCATGAGACTCTTATCTCCAATTAACCACCAGAAAACCGGAAGTGTCACTGTGGTTTAAGTGGTAGAGTGCTTGCCTTGAGCTGAAGAGCCAAGGACAGCTCCCAGGCCCAGAGTTCAAGGCCCACAACAGACCAAAAGCAACAACAACAACAACATCAAAAAACAACCAAGAATATATCTTTCCTACCACCTACAAACAAAGAAACCCAAATGGGACTTGAAAAGCCAGTGTGCCCAAGAAATCCTGAGTACTGAATGGTTTCAATAAAGAGGGCTCCTTAAGGAGCTACTATTAAACTAAAATGGTTAAAACTATGCTCCCTATGCTGTCATTTCCCCCTGATCTTTGTTGACTAGTATCTTTGCTGAAGAGGTAGTCTTTCCTCAGAGATTTTTTTTTTTCCCTCAGAGATTTCTTTAACTCTCTTGGGGCCAGTAAGAGTTTAAATGAAAACAAAATATTTTTTATCAAGTAGAGGTGAAAAATTAGTTGTTACCACCATTTCAAAAAGGAAAAAGCTCCTTCACATCAAAAAGTTCAAAGGACATACCTATGAATAAAGAAACAGGCTTATTAATGTAGTTAAACTGAATGCACTTATTTTTATGGTAGACTTATTATAAATCCTTATTTTTGTCTTTGAGTGTTGGAATCTCTACGATCAGGGGGCTATCTGATGATGGATCCATGCACAGAGCATTTGAAAGGTGGATTTCCCCTATAATGAGCCTCTCATTCCACCAGGTATTTTATCACCGCCATCTTTCTCCTCCAGCTCTGACTAGTTTTATTTTTACATACTGTTTGTCTGGTTCCAAATCCCCTTATGCAGTGACCCTCCTAGCTCTAACTGGCTAAGTAAAGTAGGCCAAATAGCTGGGTGAGAGATTTTTAGAGAAATCTGAGCTGTTACAGGAAATAGAAGAGACACAGGCCTTTGGAACTAAACTGAAGACCCTGTTTGTCTGGCTAGAAAAGAAAAACGCTTTCAGTTGGGAAACAACATAGGAAACAGCTATGACATCTCTTGGACAAGGCAGTGACCTGAGAGTCAAGGATGTTGAAATGTGTTTGGCTCACTTAAAAATGAAGATTGGGTAGGATATTGTATTTTAGCCTTGGTTAGGACTCTGTATCTGCATGAACTGTGAACCAATGGTCACTGGAACAAACACATTTAGAATCTGACAGTGTCCAATTGAAGATACCTTCTAGGGATCTTATCCATCGACTTAATTACAGTGAGCCTAGGAAATGCTGGTGCTTTGATCAATGAAGATTCCAGGCCCTGCCTGATGGATTCATTGAGGACAGACCAAGCCCACGATTTGTGGTTCTTCGCAAGCATGCTGGGTGATTCTCACTTGGTGGTCCTTAGTCCCATACTCTATTCCAACCTTTCATTTTACAGATGTGGGTAGGCAGTTGGAGTTAAATGGTTTATGATAAGTCACATGATCAGTAAAGTAGAAGAAATAGAGAGCTGTTGTCTTTTGTACTTTATCTGATAATTTACAGTAGAAGACACTGGGGAAAAGAAATGTCCTCAAACCTAACCAAATTATTGCAAATTTTGCAGGTAATGTTATACTTACAGTCCTAACACTTTCAATTAAAGGATTTTACATTTTTTTATATTTCATTAAAGAATTTTACAGATCTCTGCAGGAAAAAAAAATTAAGCACCCTTTTATCCCACATCACAATGAACTATAGAAGTCAACCTTTTTAAATTCTTGGCTTCAGGCCTGTGAAGAAGTGAACTTTTTCCAAGCTGAACTTCACAATGAACATAAACCTCCCAATGTAGTGACTTTACTTATGAACAACATCCTATAACAGGGCTGGCTATATCGCCTCTCTCCTATAAATGCCATTTGTGCTCATGGAGGGGCCACCTTGAAGACCAAAGCTTCCTATTGCCCATCTTGCTACGCTAAAGAGTGTGATGATTAGAACAAAGAATTTTCTGACCTGCTCTTCTTAGCCTGGTGGTTACCATTGTGATGAATCTTGCCTCTTTATTTTTGAAAAGACAGAGCGAGATAAGTGGAGGAAAGGCGAGGAGGCAGGAGGCAGCTTGTGTGGAACCCTTTTTTTTTTTTTTTGCCATTTCAGGGCCCCCTGCTTGATAAGAGAGGAACATCTTTTTGAGTTGCCATGTTCCAGGAAATACTAACACTCTTTCATTTTCTAGGAATAGAAGAGAGTTTGTTTTCCTGAGTATGGACAGGTTGCAGCCATCAGATTTGACCTTTCACCTGCATTTTTTCTATTAGTCCCTAAAATAGTCTTCCATATGGATTTTACCATCTCTATTTTTATAAAAAGAAACTTAGTGAGTCCAATATATAACTTGAATCCAATGGTAATATTAAGAATTGGAGACTAAGAATTGAAGACAAGATTTGTCAAAGTCCAGAGCCCACTTTCTTTTTCTTTTTATCTTTTTTCTTTTTTTTTTTTTTTTGCTATATACCATTATCCCATGTGTTTTGAGATGTAATGGGTTGTTGATATTATTGTTTAAAGTTCTTTGTGGTTGTCTTTTTTTTGAGGGGGTTTGCCAGTCCTAGGTCTTGAACTCAGGTCCTGGTCTTGAACTCAGTGGCTAGCACTCTACCACTTGAGCCACAGCACCACTTTGCCCCTTTTCTGTCTATGTGGTAGGTACTGAGGAATGGAACCCAGGGCTTCATGCATGCTAAGCAAGCACTTTACCACTAAGCCACATTCCAAGCCCTATTGTTTAAAGTTTTTAAGTTCAGGAATAAAATGAGGAGTTGGTGGGGGCGGGGGGGGAAGTGAAGCCTTAGTAATAATTATTCCTTTAGCTTTCAATGAATGAATACAATGTCCACGTTATCTTTCTCTCGGACTTTTCCCCAATGTCTACTGAATCTAGCCATTTTACTTAACTACAAAGCTTACTGCGTTACATATGCGAACTACAGCTCCCACTCAGGGTCAGGGACATGAAAGGAGGAGATGATAAACTACTTCTTGACTTTTTGTTCTTATGCTGGGTGTTGTTTCAGTTGGAATAGTCCTGACACATGACTGTGATCAGGAAAAAGCTCGCTGTTTTGTATATGTGTGTGAATTGAAAAGCAGAGATTGCACACATGGACAAACTCTGTGTGAGCTTGGAGCACTGCAATCTGGCTGCTGTTGTTGGAGCAGAATCTTCACGGTGCCGTGTACACTGCATGAGTCTGTGGCCTCTACTTTGGGGAACTATGACTGAGAAAAAACACAGCATGGTATGATGCTAGTTTGCATTTCAAATCCTTCCTTGAGATCACTGATTAGAGCAATGGGTAGAGTGAGGTACTTCCTTCCATTATTCCAATAGCATGTGAAGCTAGGGGTCGAGGACTGAGATGTAGGTTTGATATGACAGAAGTGTGAGAAAAACAAATCCAATAAGAAGCATTCAGTTTGAATTTAGGTAAGTCTTATTATGTTACCATACCATTTTATAATATGTTATACATTGCCCAATGGGTGATTGATTGTCAAATGCAATGTAAGCCTTTGCAGGTTCCTGATTTCTGCTGCTCTAAATAATTTGGAGTTCTCAGTTGCTACGGTGTTGACATACTCCTTCCTTCCTTCAGCCTCTGGCCTTCCTCATCTTATCCAGTTGCCTCTCTCCTCTGCCTTCCTGCGGAGATTTTTCAATCAGTCAATGGTTTCTGGTGACTGCCTTCAAGTTTTCCTTTAAGGGTCTCTTCCTGGAAGTTTCCCTTATTGGCTTGGCAGAGTTTAAGCATTTTGGCATCATGGACAAAGACTGTGTGTGCTTTGAGTCTTGGACTACTGTTTTATTGTTACCAAAGGGACTATGCTTTTGAGAACACCTTTGCAGAGCCAGACTACATTGGTTGAGCCTCACTGCCTATTTTCTGAATCCTCTTTCCAGAATTGGCAGTGAGAGATTGAGTGGGGATGATTATCCAGAACTCTGTAACTGAACTCTTCTCTCAGTGTCAAAATTCCAGAAAGCGGCACATCTTTATGAATCTAAGGAAATTATAAACATGGTACCTGGTTTATCCAAGCCTTGAGAGCCCTGGCTTTCTGGTTGCTTGGCTTTGTCTCCTCAGCCATTTATAGAATCTTCTTTGTGTGAAATTTATAGAATCTTCTTTGTGTGCTTTGTGGGCATTTTCGTGTTCAAGTTTTACAACAATTCTACATAGAACTAGGTATAACTTATAGATTAATACACTGGAGTTTATGGAGCCTTAAAATTTTTTTTTTGCTTTTTATCATATGGCTTCTAAGGAGGCAAAGCCAGAATTTTTCTTCTCTTTAATGCCCCCATCCCACCTCCAATCTCATACCTGCACTCCACCTTCTACATTCCTGGGTTCTGAACAGTCATCCTATACTAGATCCTATGATAATGTGAGGTTATTCATGTATGCTTCTTGGAATTAATTTCTCCTGTCAACCCCTGTGGGATAACCACCTTCACTGGTTTTATTAAGTGGAATGCTTCCTTCAAAGGGCAGAATGATACTTTGTATGAGAGAGCTGTAGCTGTTTCAATCTCTTTAAGATATTCATTAGTTATTTCTCATAGCTCTGTGGCTTTATTTGGCACAAAGTAGTTTGAAATCGGAATGAGCTTGACAGAACATAATGCGGTGAATCTCCTTATTCACTCAGGAGAAGTATGGGCCCATTCTCTTTCTGTTTCCAAGTTAGCTTTTCCAGTTGACATCTTTCTTATGTCCTGGGTTTGAGTTAAGTGTTCTGCCTTTTATTGTTAAAGAAGAAAGAGAGATTACCTGCAGAGCCTTGCTGGGAACAGACCTGTGCTCGCCTCTCCATGATCCCCTATAGTGAGAATTGACAGGGTCCAGGAAATACCTTGGTGTGCCCTTTATTTATTTCTTAATTTTCCTCACTAACTCACTTTCCTACATAGTAATCAACTGCATCATTTCTTTTATGTCCTTTCTGTTCTCTGAAAGAATTTTCCAAAGAAAATACTAAAGATTTAACCATTAGCTAGTGAAACGGGAAAACTCTCTGGCAGTTCCATGTTCTTTTACTGGTGCTTCCTTAAAACAGAAAGGTTATTAGATCCAACATGGCCTCTAACCTTCAACAGCTGTGCTTATGCCAGGCTATTTGCTCTTATTTATGGCTATTTATACAATGTTCTCTCCAGACATACTGCCCTATACTGACCCACACTGGAATGTCAGACTCTTCTTTGTAACTGATCTGTTTCCTACTTGTGTTTCCATTTTGGCCCTGGTCGTGTGTGTGTGTGTGTGTGTGTGTGTGAGAGAGAGAGAGAGAGGGGGCGGGGGAGGGAGAAAGGGGAGGAGGGAGAGTGTGCTGGGGCTTAAACTCAGGGCCTGGTCACTGTCCCTGAGCTTTTTTGCTCAAGGCTAGCCCTCTACCACTTGAGCCAAAGCTCCACTTGCAGCATTTTGGTAGTTAATTGAAGATAAGAGTTTCACAAATTTTCCTGCCTGGGCAGGCTTCAAACTACAATCCTTATATCTCAGCTCCTAAATAGCTAGGGTTACAGACATGGGCCATCATTGCCCAGGTTGGCCTTGACTGCTTATACCATACTCTCTGCCTTGACCCACTTTGACTTTGCTCCAAGATCTTTGTGAATGACTGCTAAGAATCAGTCAGCATTTGAGTCCATTGACATGAGAAGGCCAGGCCTCAGGAACTACATATAATCTTAATTTGAATGAAACAACAGGGCCTCTGCTACATGTGTGGCTGTTCAAAGGTCAAAAGTTTTCTAAGAAAACTCACAAAAACAAGTTGAATGAGTGGCTGCCATAGCATCTTTGATGATGGTCATTTTTTTTTATTCCCTAAAACATGAACATTTTTTTTAGTTAGAAAAGGGATATACTACAGAAAAAGCATGTGAAAAAACTAAATGGTTCTTTTTAACAGTATTAAGAAGTAAGTGATTATGCTATTTAGTAGGTCTTGCCCTCATGAACAAATTAATCCTGTCATTATACAAATATGAGTTAGTTCCCCTTTTGTTTCTTTCCAACCCTTTTTGTGTCTTCCAACCATGTGATGCCATAAGAAAAATTCCTTTATAGATGCAGCCCTCCCCCACCTTTGGGCTTCCAAGCCTCCAGGACAGTGAGAAATAGGTTCTATTCATCATGAATTAGTCTGTAGTATTATAGTAGCACAAAATGGACAGTATACATAACAATTTAAAATCTTCAGTAACAAATCTTGTAGAGACTTTATTAATTATACTAATAGCCCATGAATTCTCTAGCCATAGATATGGTCCTCTTCTAATTCTGACTTTACTGAGGCAAAACCTTTAAGTGCTGGGCTGACACTCCTCCCTTTTGTCCACCTTTATCCCCTGTGAAGATCCCCTTTTTTATTTTTCCTTCAAAAATTTTCCAGCTACACATATGTACAAACACTGGGAATTTGAAGTTAAATAAAGCCCAGTTTTCCTGCCTTTCCTACTTGCAAGAATATGTAGGAGAAGATAGAACATGCAACAGACATGCAAATAAGTTTAAGAAGATATTACAGGAAATATGAAGAGCATAGTATAGGTATTAATATTGGCCTGCTTGAACTCACAGCAGAGAAGTCTATTCTGAAAAGGATTCAGAGGAAGGTATGATATTTGAAGCAAAACTTACATGGTATTTTGGTATTTGCCAGGCAGATACTGCAGGAGACTGAGAAGCCATAAGAGTAAAAGCCCTGAGGTGGGAACTCAGGTCTTTAGCGTTCCAGAGGAAGATTTGTGGCTGTATGATAGCTGGAATGGAGGTTAAACTGGGGCCTGTACATAAATATAAAGTAAGGAAGGGCAGGACAAACCAGGTTTTCAGAGTTCCACTGACTCCCCACAAGCCAATGGCATCAGATTTGTGCTTTCAGAACACCCGGGGCAAGGGTTTTCCATATGGATTTGGAGGAATTGGAAATAGGATGCAAAGAGATGATGGCCTAAACCATGACAGTGGTCAGAAAGATGGAGAAGGAAGAGATTTGAGATGGTAAGGGCACAAGATCAACAGCATTTAAGTACAAGGAAGAGATGTGGCGAGTGTGGGCAGGGGATTATTTCTGAGGTTATAGGGAGCTCATGAAGTTATCCCCCACTGAAATGGGCTAGCACAGGAGAAATAACAGTTCTGGGAGGGAAGCAAGTTCAAGCTGTATGTGAAGCTTGCATAGTTGCCTGTTTATGTGTCATAGTATTGCTGCTCCCATTTTTCCAGACTTCAGTAACTGTCATCAAGAATTAGTTTGGACTTCCTAACCAATGGTACAATAACATTCTTTCTGATGGATGAGTAGAATTCCATTAAGTGAAGTAAGCCAGCCCCAGAGAAATATAGGTTTCATGGGTTCCCTCATTTATGGCAACTAGAATGGCCTACAAATCTACAAGTAAATACACTGGATGTTAAAAAAAAAAAAGTACATTGGGACATAATAAATTGTACAGGTCTCTAAACATTCACACAGTGAGACCAAAGGAGGATATTCTTAGGAGAGGATCACATAGGCACAATTGATAAGTATATGTGACCATATAAAATATTTATTGGAATGAACTCTAGGAAATGGAAATAAGCTGGTTTTCTTTTCTTTGTTGCTATTTTTGTTTTCATTTCCTTTTTTGCCTTGTTTTTTCATTCATCTGTCTTTGGGAGAGTAAAGGGGAACACAGAAATGGGACAAAGTAAACAAATGCAGCAATGACACTCACTAGACACTATGTTGACAATGAATTGTACAACTTGTGGGTGAGGATGAGAGGGAAAAACTAGGAGAGAGTGAGTGAAGGGGTAACATTGTTCCAAAAGAAATGTACTCTTTTTCTGACTTATGTACCCATAACCCCTCTGTATAACATTAGTATAATAACAATAAATATATATATATAGTAAAAATGTTGTACAGAAAGGTTACAGTTACATGAGTAGGGTAATGAGTACATTTCTTAGCGAGCATTTTTACCTCCTCCTTTGTTTTCCCCCTACCATCACTTCCTTCCCCACCTCCCCAACTCCTCCTGCCCCCTCCACCCCGACATTGTAAAGTTTGTTTTCAACATAGTGTCCTGTACATCTCGTCATCACAATGGGCCAGCCTGCATCCCCATTTAAGTGTTCCCCAATATCCCTTCCCTTCCCCAAATTGCACAAATGTATATACAAGGTGCAGAACACCGGCATCAAATCTAGTGAGAACAGGGGTAATACTGTGGGAGAAGAACATACAAACAATAAATGTTTTTAATAAAATAATTAGTTTGTAGATCAGAAGAGATTCCTTAAGATTGCATATTCTCTTGTATAGAAATTTTGTCTTCTGCTCCCATTCCCACCCATCATTCTTTTCTTAAGCACCCTTAGTGCTGTTTACTTTGAAAAAAAAAAACTGTATAGATAGTGACCATCAGAATGTATAAGAAACAAAATTTTGCAATGCTTCCTAGGGAAAAGGAAAGGTAGGAACTATTTGCAGTAGAGCAAAGAGAGGAGAAACCCTTGTGGATAACTCTGTCTGCTTCTCCAATGAATTCTACCAAACTTCAAGTCCAAGGGTATAGCATTAATAGCAAATCTGGAGAAGTAGAAATTTTGGTTTCAAGATTTTCTAAAAGCCTCCATCTACAAAGTGGGAATCAAGAATCTCTACCGCTGGCTCATGCAGCCAATAGCTTGTTTTCTCTCACATGTACTCCCTGACCTTCAAGATGTTGGCATTGTGGGAACTTACCCCTACAATTGGCATTTCCTAAGCACTCGTTCCATTGATTCCATTCATTTTGGATCCTGGGAATGGGGTAGAGTAAACAAATGAAAGAAATTTTGTCCCTACTTTCAGAGTTGTCTCAGATTATAGTCTCCCGTTAATCCCATTCTTGTCATAGGTCTGGATCGAACAGTTTTAGCCTCTTTCTGAGGGACCTTGATCAATATGGGACGCATAGTTCTCTCTTGGTAAATATTTAGTATAGGACTCCAAGTCTTTTTCATAGGTGCTTCTTCATAGGACTTCCCTATCTCTATAGTTCTCCAGCCCTGAGAGTTGGGTTCCTGGGCTGGACTGTCTTGGAAGGAAAAGATTTTGTGCAGTACTTCCTGACTGGCAAGAGAAAATGAGTTCTTTTGGCCTTGTCACTTTCCTGTAGGATTTTCTAAAACTTTCCAGATGTATCTAAGCTCAGGAAAAATTTTAATGGCTGGAAATAGTGTCTTGTGGGGGTTGGAGTTTGAAACCAACACAGTCTCCTCTAAAAGAGTTGTGTTGAAATGTTCCAGAATCTGTACGTACATATCCAAACTCTGCCCTTCCTCATTGAATGCATGGCAGGCTCCCATCCTTTAGTGGGTTTGTGTCATAGAAAGGCATTGGCATTCTCTGAATGCTCTGATGACATGGAACAGAACTGCTTCAAAGGCCAAAACGCTATACAAGAAGGAAAGGATAGTAAAGCAGTTAGTGATACATTTGGATTCTAGGTCAAGTACCATCTTAGATCCTACAAGGAGACTCCTATAACCTCCTTTTGGAGGCCTCATTTGGTTAAGTAATGGCTGTAAAATTGACCTAAATCATAATGACTCTTTTCTAACGCTACTGTTTCTAACTTAATAATTGGAGCTTTCGGAGACTTTTGTGAGGCCACGCATCATCCAACTACAGGCTGCATGACTGTGTTTCTTCAAGTGTGGCATGGCTTTCACTTGGCTATGTTGCTCACTTTTCATAGCAACTTTCAGCAGGGACTGCGTTGGAGAGGAAGGTTATTGCTGTCTTAAAACACTAATCAAAGAAAAGCGAAAGTGGAGGACCTATATGTGTATATCTGCTCAGATCTTCAGCATTTGACCAAAACAGAAAGTAGTTATCATTGCTAGTCTGGAGGGACAAAATCTCAGAAATTGCTAAGATATTTTCACATGCTGTCACTACAGGGAACAGCTGAAACTGTCCTTTTGAAAATGCTTTGAACCCAATCCCATAATGATTTGGGCTGTGTCTAAGAACTCCAATTTTTTTTACACAGCATTCATTACTTACGCAGTTATTTGATGACGCATGGGACTTTATAGATAGACCTTGAGGTTGGATATATGTTTTATATTAAAAGAGTAGGATTCTAAAGAAAAAGAAGCAGGTGGCGTGCAGAAATATAACTAAAGTTCCAAGTATCTCTGCAATGTCCAGCATTATGTGACGTTGTTAGTTCTTCTGAGCAAGTTTCCTTCATTAGCCTGAAAGAAAGCCTATGAAATGAGTCATGGCCCCAGAAATCCCATGGGAGGACTATTGCCTTTGAATGTATCAAAAAGTTAAGATGGTTTTAAAATTCTTTCAGAGATTAAGATTAGTTCAGGGTTCTAAAATATAAATATACATACAAAAACCACTGTTTTTATCTCTAAGTACCAAAGAAGGATTTTCTACTGCCCGAAAGATTTTAGAATCATGTTCTGGCACTGTCTGTAATTAGATTATCTGGGATATATAATGGATATCTCTGAGTCATAGGGCCCTCTTCTTGAAGAAAGAGAAAGGACCTAGAAGATGATGGCATTTTCTAGTTCTATGAAGAAGACACAATATCATGTTCTATCTTCTTTACTGTTTTGTGCAATAGGCATAGTCTTCATTATTTACAGTAGCTTGCCATGTCTTTTGTTTGGGCTAACCCCTAGGATACAATCCTAGCATTCTGCTCAGCAATTTGGCTGATGACTTCCCTTGTAATATTTATTGACAGGTGGTCAGAAGAATATCTCTTACAATCTTTCTATACAGTCTTTTAAAAATTCAGAATGTGGGGCCCTCACAGACTGAATCAGCAGCTATGGTGGTATGTTGAGAAATCTGCATTTCTCTATTCCTGAGTGATTCTTAGGAACATACAGTCTGAGAGTGACACTGTCAACCGCCGGCATATGTATATTCTGTGTTGGGAATGACATGGTCTCTTTGCTATTTGTGCCAGCAAGGTCCTAATTGCTGCCTGGATGACTTGGCCAGACCCTTTCCTCTCTCTAGGACCATTTCTTCATTTATGAAAGATGGAGACTGGTGTATTAATCTCCAAGATATCTTTGGGTTGTAATTGGCCATGAAAGTAGTTCCCTAGTGACCTATAAGAGTTACTGAGCCTAACTTAATAAATTGTATTTCTTGAATGCTTATCTGGGCATTGTGTAGGTTTTATGCGTGTTTCATTTTTATTCATCTATGTATTTAATCATTTACTTATTGGTGCTGGTACTGGGGTTTGAACTCAGAGGCTGGGTGCTATCCTCTAAGCTTTTTTGCTCAAGGCTGTCTCTCTTCTCCTTGAGCCACTGTTTCACTTGCACGTGGAGCTGTGTCTCATGAGTCTGGGTTAGCTCCAAATTGATCCTCAGATCTCCTGAGAGGCTAGGATTGCAGGCATAAGCCACAGACCAGGCTCATTTGTTTGTTTGTCTGTTTTCTTACTTTTGGTGCAGGAGGTCAAACCCAGGGCCCTTATGCATGCTAAGCACACTCTGCCACAGAACTATACTCCTTACCCCCTAATTTTTTATTCTTTATATTAACATATGATATTACTATTTTTATTCACATTTGACATAGAACTGAGGCTCATAAGAGTAAAGTGACTTTTCCAGACCTACTTAGTCAATAAGGTGAGCTTCAATGAAGCAGGATTAAACTGAAGCTATAAACACGTAGAGTTGCTGTTCTCCCAAAGCTTTCAAGTGTGCTGCTCATTCGCCATGTGTTCCACTCTCCAGCAAAGAAGCCTGGTTTGGGTTTCCTTAGATGTTTACTTGGCCTCTTGCTTAAGCATTTGCCTCTCCTACTCAATAACAGTGAAAGGGGAAAAAAAAAATCCCAGGGCTGGAAACATTTTGTCTCCTACAAAAGGAATATTTTGCAGCCAGCTCTGTGGTTAAAAGTATTTTTCCTGTGGTCAAAGGATGGGCTGGATACCATCTCTTCTTGGCTAGTGTCTGAGAACTTAGCCTGTGGCTTCCGATCAAGACAGCACACAGCACACACTGTGTCTTAAACTAGTGTCGTTGGTGTTGAATGTGCATATGGATGGACAAATCAGTGTGTTTGGGTGTATGGAAATGTGTACATAAACCTTTGGCTCTTGGAGGGCGAAGAGAACCTGGGAGTGGTTTTCCACATGCTGGATGTATCAACATAGCTTTTAAGTTTTCATCACTCACATGATGACCAAACAAATTCAGATGCTGACAAAATGAGAGAAGAGTGATACATGTGCCTGATGTGGATTTTCAAAGTAATCAGAAAGCCAGGTAATCAGAGATTTTGACCTGTCTCATTGCTTTCTGTTTTCAGTTGCTCAAAACTAAGACATGACATTGGTTTATTATTATTATTATTAGGCAGCAGGGTGGTCTTATAGTAATGCAGAAGATGAGAATTCTGTGGTTGCCCTCAGCCTGGTCACTTTCAGAGTTCAGATTTTGCCCAGCCTTGAATAATTCCTTTCATAAGAATTATATCTCCCTACTTTAAGAAAAAATAAATTTATTTAAAATTAATTTTTTTAAAGTTTTTTTTTTGTTTCTAAGAATAAAAGAATAGTTTTTTAGTGAAAGATTTGGGATATTTAAACAGAATTCATAGATAAGAAATAGAACTAGTGCTAAATACCTCTTTTAGTTGTAATTTGATTTTTATTCACATGTATGTTTCTAGTAAGACTTTGCAATATGTGGTAGTGCCTAGAACTTATCAGCTTTATTCCAATGGGCCTGGCTTTAATGATTCTATTCTCCTATATTCTTATCAAACAAACCATCATGAAAAAGTGGTTCCCTCAGAGTACTGTTGCCTATGACTTTAGGTCTAGTTACCTGCTGCCTGTTTCTGTCCTGCTAGCTGCTCTGCTCAAAGATCCAACTCAGTGCCTAGCACAGAGTAAATACCCAACATTCATTTGTTGACCTAAGTGGAAGAAATGTCTTTAAAGATAACAAGCTTCTTTCTGTAACTGTGATTCTCTTGTGGGAAATCTGCTACCTAGTTTTCCAATTGGACACATTTTTAGAATATTTTTAGAATGCATCATGGCTTCCAGGAAAGGAAGTCGTAGTCACTGGATTTGAGAACACCACTTAAAGAAACAAGCAAATCTCACAAGTGGAAAGAATACAAACACAAAGAATACAAATACAAATACAAGTGGAAAAAATACATATTTTTATTTGTGTTTTCAGATGGAAGGTGTTAGAGTAAGATTTGAAAGGTTATCACAATAGCAATCAAGTCACAAAGGGTATTTCATTCTAGAAAAACAGATCAAGACAGACTCAGGTTGGTGTCACTGGCTACAGGACTGTTCCTACCCTAGACTGTAGTAACTTACCCATCCAAGTCAGGCTCGTGGGAAAGAGTAACCACAAAGAGACCAGGAATCTCCAGCCAGGGAAGCTGACATTGGCTCTATTTTGTCACTCAAGGCAATAGGGCTATTCTCACCGTGGAGGTTAGGGTGGGGTGGAGGGAGTGGTGGTGATTATAGTATATTGGTTTTCAGATGACCACAACTTTGTTGGGGGAGTGGGGGAGAGAAGATGTCTGTTTTTACCCTTAACAATGGGACAACCACTCAAATACCAGATCCCTCAGTACGTCAAAATGCCAAGGCTAAATGAACTAGTGGAGCTTTGTGGCTTTGGCTCTTGGCTGACAGGCGTATCCATGCATTAGGGCCATGGCTTTGGCAGTAGACAAAGTGTCTGTGTGGGTCCTCCAGGAGCTCTTTGGCTTTGTGGCTTTCTTTGATATATAATTGAACTTTGGCTAATATTTCCTCTCACAAAGTCCAGAGGTAGGCAAAGACCCTCATTATAGAGCCCAAAGCCAACAGCAAACTAGAGGTACAGGATGTCTTCCCACAGTCGTAGTCTCCTTATAGCCTTCAGAGCTGGCCCACAAGGCCTAGAACAAAGAGACAAGTTAAGAGGAGAAATTGCTCAATTGTCTTCCCATCTCCCTAAATCTATATAATTGCCCAGATCACATAAACTTTTTTTTCACCCAGAAGGAAAAAAATCTCTAGCTTAGAAAAGATCAATGAGATTATTTAATTGCTGCCTTTCCACACAGTAGTGCTAATATTCATTAAGTATTTAACCATTTACGATGTACTAAAATGATGATATTTGAAGGTAAATGCTCTTATCTCTATGCATCTTTTTTTTTTTTTTTTTTTGGGTCTGGTAGTGGGGCCTGAACTCTGTGCCTGGGCGCTGTCCCTCAGCTCTTCAGCTCAAGGATAGCGCTCTACCACTTGAGCCACAGCGCCACTTCCGGCTTTTTTCTTTTTGCTTATGTGGTGCTGAGGAATCGAACCCAGGGCCTCGAGCATGCAAGGCAAGCACTGAGCCACCTTCCCAGCCCTCTCTATGCATCTTATACAAATAATATCTCCATTTTATATTCAGTCTCAAAGAGTTGACAGCTCTTTTTATTTATATTATTCCCCAACTCAAGATTCAATTATGAAAATAGATCTTAAAATTGACTGAGTTTCTTGGATTCCTTCCTCCTTCTATTTGAAACACTAAGCCTCAAATAATAAAATAATTTAAATTAGCATTCATAGTTGCTGGCTCACTTTAAAAAATAAATGGACTTTGGCTATTTTCAAGGTACATTATCCTTACATTGGGAAACTTGAAATTAGGACTTTCTTAATGTCACAAACAGGTATACAGAAAATGATTTATTAAGCTGGTCACCAGTGGCTCATGCTTGTAATCCTAGCTACTGAGGAGGCTGAGATCTGAAGATTAGGTTTGAAGCCAGCTAGATAGGAACATCTGTGAGATTCTTACCTCCAATTAACCACCAAAAAGCTGGAGATGGATCTGTGGCTCAATATTAGGGTGACAAAGCTAAGGGAAAAAGCTAAGGGACAGTGCCCAGGGTCTAAGTTCAAGAACTAGTACCAACATTAAAAAAAGAAAAGAAGGAAGGAAGGAAGGAAGGAAGGAAGGAAGGAAGGAAGGAAGGAAGGAAGGAGAAAGGAAGGAGGGAGGGAGGGAGGAAGGGAGGGAAGGAGGGATGAAGGGAGGGAGGGAGAGAGGGAAAGAAATTGACTTGATGAGCAAGTGGGATTGTCCTTCCTATGAAACCTATGCCATAAAGTGGAAACAAATGTGATATTAGACTAAGAAGGATTCACAGAATTGGAGACATGGATTTTGTTCAAATGCTGAAATCAAGCCAATAAACTCCAGAGGGACTTTAAAGGTGTTGTACATCATGGCTATGCAACTTCTTTCCTATAGCCTTTGTGCTTTCTATTGCTATGTACAAGTAATGCTGATAATTAACACAACCTGCCATTTTGTGCCAGATATATGCTAAGAGCTATATAAACATCATATTTGTAATAAACTATAAGCTGTCTGCAATAACATTGTGAGCTGGGTACCATGACCCTGAATTTACAAATGGGGAAATAAACTCTGAGAGATTAAGAAGCATTCCTAAAACTAAAACAACTAGTAATGCTGAAAAAGGAATCAAACTCAAAACTCTAAAGTGACTGTTAGCCACTGCCAATCTTGCCTCATAAACTGTAAAATAGACTGCTAATGTTTTGCTTACCCTTGATCTCTTATGTATTCTTTTAATGCCTGCATGTGATTTTCCTGTAAGGAAACCCCAGTCTTCAATTTTGAGCCTGTATTGTCTAGGTAGGCCTTATAATACCCACTGGCTCTATATCAGGCAAAAGAAGGCTCATGTTCCCTTAGAGATTGGTGAACCCAAGCTAAGCTGATTAAAGTAAACCTAAGACTTAGCTGAACAAGCAGAATGGCTGAAGTGGTAGAATGTAAGCATTCAACTCCTGGTGGCCATCTTTGCCACCATATATAGGGCATCCACTTGCTAATAAGTGTAATCAGCCTAGTATAAAACAAAACCAACTGATACTGGGCAGGGGGCTAGGAGGGGAACAGGTAGCAGGTGGGGCACTTCTAAGGTCATCATCTGACACCTTGGATCCAACCCTACCTGAAATCAGTTACTTCTAAACATTCCAGTTATGCAACCCAGTAAGTTCCCTTTTTGAGGTTTTTTTACACCCCCCCCCCCAACTTGCATCTCTATTACTTTACCCAGAAAAGTAATGCATACAGTAGATGCTCAGACTTGCATGCAAATATGAAGACAGAAAATTCTAATGAGAACCTTGATCATTAAATTGATGATCATATCCTCTATAAGGCAAAGACAAATTCTGATTATTTAGGTTTACTTTTTTCTAAATTTGTCCATTTCTTTGCTTCTCCCTTTCCTCCTTTGTTCTTTCTCTTCTTGGTGTCCTTTTAGCCTTTTCATTATTCACCTCCACCATAGCAGAGAGGAGAGGGGAAAAAAGCATGATACTTACATTAAGTAGCATTAAATAATTTTGCTGGCTTATGCAGCTATTTGAAAAAAGTTCAGATAAAGAGTAAATTTTAAATTTCAACTTAAAAGCAATTAAAAATCATTTTTGGGTTTTAGTTAGCCATTCTATCCATGACTTCTTTGGCACGTATTAAACTGGATGGAAGTCCTTGATGTCATTGCTTCCACTGCTAAAATACAGCCTTTGCTTGGTTAGTCTCACTTAATCATTAATGATGGGCTGTAAAATATTCTTTCCAGTTCAAAAGTGACATCAAATAAGTAAGATGAAATTACTAATCATATTGGAAATGTGGTTGAATAGCAAGCTGATACCTACTAAGCATCTTCTGTGTAACTGGACTCGATTGTGGAAAAAAAAAAAAAAGCAAAGCCGAATAAAACCTAATTTTCAAAATCTAGCCAAATTGGTGCTGTGTCAGAACCACTGACCATAATGTAGTATGATGTGCAAGAGGATAGTAAAAATATTTAATGACTGCATAGGAAGAGACCTTGCAGAACGAATCTCGGGGCAAGGAGTGTTGGTTCTAGTGCCAAAACACACACACACACACACACACACACACACACACACACACACACACACACACACACAGTGGCAAATAATACCCCCTTAGTGGTTGGGTCACATAGGAAAGTCTTGTGCCTGGGGTTGCCTTGGGGTGTTTGAGAACTAAGGGCAGCAGCTATTTGCCAAATAGAATGGCAGAATTTCAGTGTTTGCACAACTGGAATGGCTAACCTGGTCCAGTCAGGCTTTATGAGTAAGAGTTTGAAATTACTCTGCAATTGAGATCTCATCAAAACATAAAGAGGAACAGCTGTGTGACACTGAGAGTGTGAAATATGACTTCAGAGAATGACTTGTATTGTCTTTAAATAGTTGTACAAGAAATTTCAATTCAATATGTCAATTTATGAGTCAAAGAGAGGATAACTTTTGAGCTGAGTGCCAGTGGAATTCATACAGTGTAGACAGAACAGTCCAAGAAGTAAAGGTAGCTCTGACACATTTACTTAGCAGGGTCCAATTTGGAAGTGATCAGGAAGGCAGAGTTGAGCTTAAAGCAGGAAATTGGCCCATATGGAGGAAGATCTGTTGAAGGATGTAAAAAAATATGTATCAGGGAACAGATGATGGCTTTCAAGATGCTAAAAACATTCTAGCCAGGTGACCATAATCAAGCCTATAATCCTAGCTATTCAGGAGGCTGGGATCTGAGGATCATGGTTTGATGCCAGCCCGAGCAAGGGAGAAAGTTCAAAAGACTCTTATCTCCAATTAACCACCAAAAAAATGAAAGTGGAGCTCTGGCTTAAATGGTAGAGCAATGGCCTTGAGCAAAAAAAGCTCAGGGACAGTGCCTAGGCCCTGAGATCAAGTCCTAGGACTGGCACAAATATACACACCAAAAAGAATTGCAATTTATTGGTGAAGGCTTTTGCTTTGCATGCAGAGTTCTTATTTGTCTGACAGAGGAAGAAAGCACTTTAAAATTATTTAGATATATGATCTGTACATTCTACCAGGTCATTTCTTTTGTATATTGGTCACATTAATCTGAGGAAGCTACAAGTATAGGTATTTAATCCAGTAAGGCCCTGGACTGCTGTTTACCCCAAGCAAAAAGGTAGGAAGTAAAGTATTTTTTTTAAAAGCATGTGTCATCTTCTGGATTCCCAAGGCCTTCTGGGTTACCTCAAAGCTGGACTTTTCAGCTACTTATGGGCAGAGACTTCATCGTATCTGTCTTTGTTTTCCCTCATGTCTAGCTCAGTACCTGGAACATAGAAGATATTCAGTAAATATTTGTTGAATGAATATAACATAAAATAAGTCATTCAGTTCTAAGTAACCATTGCTTATACTTCTTGTAAATACAGTTTTATATCAGTGCAAAGTATGTGTGCCCTTTTAAGGTCTTGTATTTTCATTCTGGCCTGAGAGCGCTCAGTGGCACTCGGTTCTCACTGAGGCTACAGCCTGCTCCACAGGAAAGCTCTGGCAAGAACAAATTGCCTATTCTGGCTTGATGGCCGACCGAATATGGGAGCGTACTCAATCTGTCTTTAACCGGACTTGCCCTACCTGCATAAGGGAGAGGAAGTTGTTGTATAGGTTTTTTCCTAGAATGATAAACAAAAAAATAATGCATGCTAATTACAAGCAATATAGGATAATAGAGAGTAAGAGAGAAAATCCTGTGTTGATATATAATCTTATAATACTTTTTCTGCACATATGAAAATGTATGTGTGTATACATATACATTAATTGAGGCACTCCCTTATGTAAGTATTACATATGTATATATATATATATATATATATATATATATATATATGTTATATAACTTGCTTTAAAAATAACCTAGACATTGCTGACAACCTCTTCATGTATATCTAGTTACTAATCCTTTGTCACAGAAACATATTATTCCATAGTATGGTGGTATTATATATATAGATCTATCTATCTATCTATCTATGAGGTCAAGAGGATGATGACCTTAGAATGAATAAAATTTTTGGTTTCTTAAATTCCTGTTAGGAAAACTTGGAAGTATTTTATTTCTAATTATTGAACATCATTATCAACAACAATAAAATTCTATCCAAAGAAGAAGCGGCAGCAGCTTCAGAAGTAGCTGACTTAGCATGAACTTTGTAGCTAGGCTCTGCTTAGTCCCTAACCTAGCCCAGCCCTTTCACCTTGGGACCTCAAAGAGCACAGTAAATAAACATTTACAAAGACTCTATAAAAAGGAGTCATTATGTACTGATTTGGACCTAGCAGATCTTTTAACTAGTTACTGCTCTTAAATGTCTTTTAGTTGAGACCTCCTTAACTGAGCCTGTCTTACAGTAAAATTTTAAAGGGAGAGATGAAGCTGGAGGTATACATAGTTCAGTGTAGAGCACTGCTTTAGCAAATGCAAGAACCCTTGGTTTGCTAAGCATACATTAAGACCCTAGGTTTGATCATAAGCACTATTCCCCCCCCCAAAAAAATTTAAAAACTAAACTAAAATTAATAACTAAAGCAGAGTAAACTGTTCCAGGTCACCAAATGAATCCAAACTCCAAACAAGGAAGTGCCTTAACACCCATCCCCATCCAGCCCCAAGCTGGGACTCCCTCACCTCATCCAGGACTTTGACCCAACAGTCAGAGGTTCTGCAGCTATGGTAAGGAGGACTGAGCCCTCTGAGGAAGGCTTATATTGCTGAAACCTGACTTTTTTTTTTGTTTTCATTGCCCTTCCCTACCCCCTGTACCCTTTAGGATCTCAGTTTGGGATCTCAGTGCTGACTGGATCCCTGGGGATGAATCTCTGTCCCCCCACAACCATGCGTGAGTAGGTGCATGAGAGGGAGAGAGCATATTTGTGTGTGTGGAGAAGTGTCAGTAGGGTATTTATCTCTCATTCAGGCTTCCTCCTGCTATTAGAAGAACTAGGCCTACACAGTGAAGAACTCTTGCAGCTCTATTCTTGGAGATGAAAGATTTGTCTCTAAGTAATTAGGCAGAGCTTTAGTTTACTCCTAAACCCTGGAAACAGAGAGAGGGTTCTACTTTACTGGCCTCCTAAGTAAGCCAATCCCAGGGCCACAGTGGGCCTTTCCAGGAGTCAGGAACCTACCTGGAAAAGGGATGACAGACCGAAGCTCCCATTGGAAAGACCTCCAGATAGTTTAGGCCTTTTAATGCCCAGGTCTTCTGGACTTTGCCCACATTGTTCTGTAAGGAGGTTCTGATGTGAAGTTTCCCTTATACAGAATTGCTGAGAAGGCTCTGGTTTGTTTTGTTCCTCCTAATGTTCCATATTGCTTGACTTGTTATCATGAACGTATGTTATTTATATAACAGAACCACCTAGAGCCATATTCATAGCATGAGGAGGAAAATAAGGTGTTCCGTAGCAAGACTGATACACAGTCGTAGTGGAGGCTAGTCACCATTAACAATAAGAGAGACTTCTAGGGCTATAAAGGGCCCCTAGGAATTCTAAGCCAAGCTATTCCTAGCATGCTGACTAAACAGGAAAACTTTAACAACTACCACCCTTCCTTTGCGGGCTTTGTGCCAGGCTATGCCAGACCCCACAAAGACCCTGTCCAGACTTTCCAACCCAGGAATATTTTATCTGACATAGTGTCTGACTCCTTTGATGATAGATATTCATCTGAATTCTCAGTGTCAAGGCTGTGTGTTCCAGGCAAGATAACTCATGAGAAGGCTGAGATCCAAGGATAGAGATTCAAAACTAGCCTTGGCAGTAAAGTCTGTGAGACTCTTCTCTTCAATTAACCACCAAAAAGCCAGAAGTAGAGCTCTGGTTCAAGTAGTAGGTAGCTTAAAAGCTCAGGGATAGTACCCAGGCTCTGAGTTCAAGCCCCAGGACTAGCATACACACAAAAATGTGTTCTTACTGGTTGTAGTGGTGGTGGTGGGATGTGTGTGTGTGTGTGTGTGTGTGTGTGTGTGTGTGTGTGTGACCAGCTAGACTTCCTGACTATGCAGATTGAGTCCAAATAGAGAATTCTAATGAGAAGTTCAGACCCTAACAAGTCATTAAGAGAGAGGAGATATTAACTAAGGGACCTTTTGGTATCCTCAAGTCAGATCTTGTTAGTGATTGCCTGGTAGGCCTGTTGATCTCAGGTTTCTGTAAGTAAAAGTTTGAGGCATGACATAAGTAGTCAATTCCTCTTGTTTTCTGATGGGTAGACTTGTTTGGTCTATGCCAGTTTCCTTATAGGTGAAATGGGGATGATAATATTTACCTCATAGGGTTGATATGAGGATTACATGCCTTAGAAATAGTGCCTGGCACACAGTAGAGATCTTAATTAACAAATGTTAGTTCTTATCACTATGATTATCCACAGTCTTCCAAGAGCTGTGATGTTTGAAGTAGGCTGCCAAATGGTAATCTGATGGGTTCACAAAGAGATAGAACAGAAAAAACTCCTTATATATCCAATCTGGTTGCTATAAAGTTCTTCTAAACAAGTTCTTTCTAAAGACCTAATGTAGATCCCTGTTTCTTGACTTACTCAAATCTGTAGCCCTATTTCTGTGGATGAAAGATACTATAATTTCCCAACAATGCTTTTATGAATGAGTCACTCTATGTTTATAGTTAGTGTGTATGAATTTTAGACACAGTCACATTGAAATACAAAAGATAAAGCTGACAGGTTCCTTGTAATGCCTGACCACACTGAAGTTATTATATAAAATTCCAGCTCACCTCCATCTTACTGAGCTTGTTACAAAGGCTAGTTAAAGCTAGATTAAGTCCCAGCTCTGAAGGAAAGGCTGGGAAAGGTACTTCTCTGTTCCTCTGTTACATATTTCATCTCCTCTGAACTTCTGCCTGGTGTTCATTTTTGTCCTTTTTGTTTTCACTGGAGGAAGACTTTAGGGAAATAGTAAGAATGCTGTGGTAACAGGGAGAATTAATTTGACCATGCTTAGAAGAAAGAACATGTTGATTTCTCCCATTGGTTCCTCCACCCATCACAGCGGGGCCAGGGATGTGGTACATTACACAAGCCAGTTCCACTTGACCAGCTGTTTTTGGATGTGTCAAGCCCAAATTTCAGCCTCTTTACATAGAAACATGTTGCCTTCTTTGAATCAGTTCCTATGAGACTGAAGAAAATCCTGTGTGGCCCAAGCCTGATGTAATAGGCAGCTTCAGAATTCAAGACACACCCTCTGAGTTCCTGGCATCTTTTTACTATAATAATCATATAACCACAGCCTTCCTTCTGTGACCCTTGAAGACTAGTGTGGCCTTGCCTTGGCAGTGTTTTCTAATAAGCCTGGACAAGGAGATCCAGCTTGCAGCTTCCTGCGTGTCTGTTGATGGAGCTGGATAGTCAAGCCTGCCTAACTGGATGTCCAGAGAGCTCAGTGCTGACAGCTGTACAGAGCTCCTATAAATGTTGGTTTTCTGGTTAGTTTTATAGTCCTTCTGTAAGATAAACGAAAGCAATGAGGAGGTCTTTGTCACTTGAAATTATCTATTAGAATATTTGGTTTTTTTAATTGGAGCTAAAATGAAGATTCCAAATAGAAATGACAAAATAAAAAAATCAGTTTGTACCTATTTGAAATTGATTATTCTTATGTTAACTCTTGGTATAAAAACAAATATAATACTAATTTTTTAACCTTTTTGCTCCTAAAGGATTCACCCTCCACCATGAAAAGAAACTAATATCTTTTAGCTTTCTATGATATGCCATATTTGTCATTATTTTTTTTCATATCATTTGTCTTCATAACAATCCTGTGAAGCTTATTGTCCTCACTTTAGAAATGAAGAAAGTAAACCCCAGAGAGATTGAAGTGCTCAAATTAAGGTGGTTCAACCTAACTAAATAGTTTTCAGTTAAAATATTATCATCAACTGGGTGCCGGTGACTCACACCTGCAATCCTAGCTGCTCAGGAGGCTGAGATCTGAGGATCATAGTTCAAAGTCATCCTGGGCAAGAAAGTCCCTTAGAATCTTATCTCCAATTAACCACCAAAAAACTAGAAGTAGAGGTAAGGCTCAAATGGTAGACTACTAGCCTTGCGCTAAGCTCAAGAACAGTGCCTAGGCAGGCATACACACACAAAATTAATATCAATCTTCACTAAGAAAATAGCACTGGGAAAATAACTCAAAAATGTATAGTATAAGAAAAAAAATGTATAGTATAAGAAAGAACAAAAGATTTTTTTTAATAAAATTATATTCTAGAAAGTATCTAACATTAAAAAATTGTAGAAAAATAAAGAAGGCATGCATGACTCAAGTGGTATAGTGTTTGCCTGGCAAGTTTGAGACCCTGAGTTCAAGCCCCAGTACTGTAAAAAAGAAAGGGAGATAATGGGAGGGAGAGAGAAGGGGGAGGGAGGGAAGGATACTATAAATCAAGTTGAACTAATAAGCATCTATAGAACACTCCACCCAACAACAACAAATACATACACACACACACACACACAAACATACACATCCTTCTCAAATGGAATATTCTCCAGCATAAACTATATCTTAGGCTATAAAATGAGCCCAATAAATTGAAATCATACAAACTTCTCTAATTGCAATGGAATGAAATTAGTAGACAATAGCAGATGGAAGTTTGGGGGAATTCTAAAATGTGTACAAATCTTAGAACACACAAAAACATTCTCAAATAAGCAACAGATCAAAAATAAATCACAAAGGAAGATAGAAAATACTTTGAGAAAATGAAAATAGAAGTATAATGTACTGTAACTTATGTGATATAGTTAAAGTAATTGCAGAGGAAGTTTATAGCTTGAATGCCTTACTAAAAGTAATTTTATTTTATTTTATTTATTTTTTTTGAGGGAGTCCAGTCGTGGGCCTGAACTCTGGGCCTAGGCGCTGTCCCTCAGCTCTTCAGCTCAAGGCTAGCGCTCTACCACTTGAGCCACAGCGCCACTTCTGGCTTTTTTCCTTTTTGCTTATGTGGTGCTGGGGAATCGAACCCAGGGCCTCATGCATGCAAGGCAAGCACTCTACCACTGAGCCACCTTCCCAGCCCTAAAAGTAATTTTACTGCATGAAAATTTTATCAGTGAAACACATTAATATTTAAAGATTAATGGTCTATATTTTTACAGTGCAGATTTGCATGCTACTATAGATACATTGTCACTACATTCTCTGACTCTAGTAAAATTTGGAAAGAGTCACTAATACTTTCAAATCACATGTAAAGGCAGTTGAAAAAAAAAAGCCCAACATGATTTTTTTAAATGTATAAACAAATCTCCACAAAACACAAAGTTATATCATGAGCAGGTATTTAGGGGAAAATGAACCAATGTTTATAATTCACTTCAAAAATGCAACAACAATAAAAATGAGTTGACAGATGAATATATATGTGATAGAAACAAATATAATAAAAATGTTAGATGTAAATTTTACTTTCATGGATATTTATTATAAGATTCTTCAAATTGTATGCTTGAAATTTTTCATAATATGATGTTGGGCAAAAATGATAAAGTGAAGATATTGTTCTAACCTCAAACTATCACTATCTTATAATTGACTAGAGCTTTTATCCCACTGACTTGAAGAAATTGATGTTTTCTTCAATAAGCAAACACCTTTCTAGGCAATAACTTTATGCATGTTCAGAACCTAATATGTAATAATTAAACATTTTGAAAACAGTCACTAGGGAAGTGTTATAATATTCTGTGCAGGAATAAGATTTTATAGCCTCAGATGTAAACTTTCTAGGAGATTCTTCTCAAGGTCTAGAATTCCACTTCATCAGGGACGTAGACTAGCTTATTTTCTGTCCCCCTAATGGCTACAGACAAAGGGAAGTTGGTCAAAGTGAATAAAATTCATGTCTGCTCAAATACGTTTCATGTTTCTACCCCGCCATTTTCTAGTACTATATATGTCTTCTACAGATTATACTCCTCTATTTGGAGAAGCTTAGTTGCCATTCAACTCTTTCTTGCTCTCCCCTTGAGCCTGGGAAGTTGTTGGTATTGAGGCCTTAGTGTTGAGTAGAGGCTGATTTTCCAAGTGATGAAGCAGATTCTAATCAGTGTTAAGATCCAGATACGGTCTGGGAGCTGGACCCCTGCCACACTTCCCTCCAGCTCTCTCAGCACAATGAGAGGGAATTCCTGTGGGGATCACTAAGTGTACTTCAAGTTTCCCTGATCTTATGGCCTCCTTCCAGTCTCAGATCTTCCTGTCTGGAATATTTCCTCCCCTCTGTCCCTTAGCTTGGTGAGTTCATCTCAACCTAGAGAAGGGGCAGACTGAAGGTTATCAAAAGCCTGTTGAATTATCTGATGCAAGACTAACTGGCTTGTTTGCCTCCTTGGCTCTCTTTCTGGGCTCCCAAGCAGCTGAGACAACAACCTTTTTCTAAATCTTGGACAAGGAGGAGAAACCCTGGCATGCAGGCTTTTTGTCGCAGACACTTGGCATAACTAGAGGAAAGGTTTGTTTAATTTAGCAATGGTTTTTATGAGCCCAGAACTCCAGTTGAAGTGAGATAATAGGGTCCCAGTTGAAGGGCATTTGAGAGTCAGTGGTTTCTCCCAAGCTTCTCAGAGGACCCTTGCATGCAGATCAAAGTATCAGATATATTTATCACTACTGAATTCAACAACCACATAATCTTGCTTATCATGGAGGAGGCTGAGACAGAACTAAAAAATCTAGCACAACAGGAAATTGTGGATGATACTGAGTCATATTTCTGAACTATTTCCCTCAGTTGCTCCTCACCCTAGTCTTCTCAGCTGATCTTATGATGTCATTGTATAACAGAGAGCAAGACAGAAAACCAGCCCGACCACCCACCCTTGCATGAAGAAATTCTTCTGCTTACACTTTTCCCCTGCCAGACCATTTCACTCTGCCCTTCGCGTCCAAGCAATGTATGCTTTGGGGTGGTGGGTGGGAGGGAAAGGAAATGGAGGAGAGGAAGTATTCATCACCAGTGTTAAAGGAAGGCTTCCTGGCATAGGAAGTGGGGAAGAGAAAGTGCAAGATTCAGTGCCAGCTTGCTCCCAGCACATGGCTGCCTATTGGTGTACACTTTCCTAGGCCACATAGGCTAAACTCACTGTTTCCTGAGGTTGGGCTCTATTGCAGGAATTCCAAAAACAGCCTGCAGAATAGCCTGTCCCTAAGGGTCTTGACATCCATGTTCCACTGGACATCCTGGTCACCCACGGAGAAGACCTGGGCTGAGTTGCTCCAGTTGATGGCACACTTATACTTTCAAAAGACAACATAAGTACTATCCTAGAAGGCTTCACTATCCTGGAAAAAGCCTGGTCTCCCTGTGCCCAGCACTTTCTGTTCTGTGGCTCCTTTTCCATTTTCTGAGCCGCTTAGAAATGGGATCAGACCAGGAAAAACATGTGATGCTATAGCAAGCTAGATCCAAAGGCTGTGACTTTGGGCCCTGCCCAAGCTGAGAATCTTGGCAGGACTAGACGTAGCAGTCTGCTCTTTTCTACGGCATTCTCTACATCCCCTAGCTTTACAGAAAGGGTGTCAGATGAGAGCTTAGAGTGAGTGTAAGTCAGTAGAGCAGCTGCAGGTCACCAATCTGTGCACTATTCATCCACTCTAGCATTTCATAGATGAGCTTCAATTATATACATAGTACTGTATGGGGAAGACTAACAGCAGTGGCAGCAGTGCGATGCTGTCATCATTGGTGATGATAAAGCATCAGGTAACATGAACTGTAAGATACCAGTGGCACACACCTGTAATTCTAGGAAGCTGAGATCTGAGAATTGAGGTTCAAAGCCAGCCTGGGTGGAAAAGCAATTCATCTCTGTTCTCCAATTAACCACCAAAAAGCCAGAAGTGGAATTGTGGCCCAAGTGGTACAGAGCTAGACTTGAGCAAAAAAAGCTCAGGGGCAGCACTCAGGCCCTGAGTTCAAGCCCCAGACCAGCACCAAAACAAAAAACAAATGCCAAAAAAAGCAGTTGGGAAACAACAATCAATAGCATTATTAAAGAAGTTCAGTTGAAGCATGCTGAGTGAGACTAAAGAGAGATGACCCTAGGCTAGAGAAAACAGCATGAACTTTGGGAAGGGCGCATTTGCCTGAGGTAGGAAGAATAGATAGGACCGGACATTCAGACGCGAAAGACTGCCGGTATGGAAGCCATGAACAGCTTACACAACACATAGTGCCCTGTGCAATCCTTTCTTTGCCTTACATCATTCAGTATCCTTCCTACAAAAAAGTTCTGTATTTGCTATTATGTATTCTACTTCATTTGATGTATGACTCTCAAAAATTGTATTGTTTATGTGCCAAACTGTGAACTGCCATCACACTCTGTAAGTACAGACTATTGAACCATGAAGCTCAAATTAGAATCCAGCTTCAGCATTCCTAAGCTACCTACCTGGAAAGGTAGTTGGAAAGATGAATGACTGCTGGTGGTGGTGGTTTTCTTCAAATCCTTAGCAGCCCCTGCCCCAGTTCTAATGTACTTTCTACCATCATAGCTCCAGCCATTCCTCTCCCTAAAGAGTCTTGTATTAAAATGAACACACTTGAGGAAGATAACACTGGAAGGTTGAAGCCAGCTGTCACTTCTGGACTAAGGAGAAGTCCTCTCAGCTACCTGAGAGGAAGGGTCATAAAAGGAAGAGAGAGTGTCTAGGATGGAGCCCAGTGAGGAGCCCCAGAGGCCAATAACTGCTTACATGTTTTAGTTAGAGAACCTAGGCTTCTGTATTTTCACTTGTAAATTGGAAGAAACCTCCACACCAACAGCCTAAAATAAAGAACCATGAGGAAAATGCCCAGCAATCATCTCACAATTCACATTCACAACTACAAAGCCCTGACTGGGCTTTCTCTATAGAAGGGATAAAGGAAAGATCAAAGAACATGCCTATAGTCTCAGTCTCACTGAGAATTTAGAGCATGCATCTGAGAAATAAACTGAAGTAGGAACAGATGGCTGTCTTTATAAGTGCAAATTGACACAGAGTAAATTGAATCTGCCTGACACAGAGTGGGTACTCCATAAATGTAAGTTGATAGATTGAGTCAATGCCCAAGAATGAAAGGCACATAGAGCATCAATGTGGAAAACAGCCAAAGGCTTAAATGTTTACCTGTGCCTCCTGTCAGTGACATCAGGGAACTCTCTGTTTTGTCCCCTGCTATATCGCCTGTATCTAGAATAAGGCCTAGCACAAAGGAAAGAGCCTAGTAAATATTTGCACACTGAATAAGTGCATGGATAAGTGGACGAGGTCAATAATGGAGAGTGGAATTTGCAACCCAGTAGAATGTATAAGGTATGCCTTAAATGTTCTTCAAACAAATTTTTAAAATCTTGGTGACCACTTTCCTTGAAAGAATAAAGAAAGGAGAATGAATATACATTAGAGTATAGTTAAAGTTGAACTGGTCTAATATAAAGAAAACGAGAAAAACAACCTGGCTATTTGTGGGAAGCGAGATCAATGGCTCACAGTACGGCACACTGTCCACGTGGAGCCCCAGGCCTTCTCCACACACTGCATGCAGGACTGAGTTGTGACCATAATTTTTTTGCTAGGGATCTAGAGTTCACGCACGTGTGTGTGTGTGTGTGTGTGTGTGTGTGTGTGTGTGTGTGTGTGTGTTTAGGCACCTAGCCCCTTGCACTTTTGCAGAACATTATGCATTAGAGAAGATGGAATAACACACGAGTTAAAATACCCTAAGTTTATGAGATGGATGATCATCAAAAACAGCACAGCCTATAATTATCTGCTGGGGGTTATTTGCTTTAGGAGAGGATAGTTCATAGTTCAAGTGGCAGAAAAGCACAAGGGCAGGGAGTATTATTGGGTCAAATCTAGAAAAGGAAAGCAACTGAGTATTCACAAAGACAAATAACATATATCACTTACATTCCTTTAAAACTAATAAGCTAAAACTTACCTTCCCATTAGTAACATGTGTGAAGTAAATGAAAACTCATATTGCAGGCTGGGAAGGTGGCTCAGTGGTAGAGTGCTTGCCTTGCAAGCATGAGGCCCTGCGTTCGACTCCTCAGCGCCACATAAGCAGGAAAAGCCAGAAGTGGTGCTGTGTGCAAGCCATATGCACATTCACCCCAGTTCTCTTTCATCACATATGCCCTGCAGCGTCTGTGATTGTGGATTGCATTGGACAGCTAACCGTGTGTTGGTCCCCCATTGGTTTGTCTTCCTTTTCAAATTCTGAGTCCCCGTTCAGATACACTACAAACAAGACTATCACCTTGCTGCATCATGCATCCACCTCAATTTTCAAATGAGATGCTTTTGACATGAAAGCGTTAAGTGTCCACTGTTTTTGTTTTTTTTTTTTTTTGAGGTCTGGTCGTGGGGCCTGAACTCTGGGCCTGGGCGCTGTCCCTCAGCTCTAGGCTAGCGCTCTACCACTTGAGCCAGAGCGCCACTTCCGGCTTTTTCTGCTTATGTGGTGCTGAGGAATCGAACCCAGGGCCTCAGGCATGCAAGGCAAGCGCTCTACCACTGAGCTACCTTCCCAGCCCTAAGTTTTGAGTCTATTCATTGGCTCTAAGAATGATGAGCACATTTATCAGATAACTTTAGAGCAGATATAAAAATTGTTGATATTCAGTTGGAGGCTTCCTTCTGGTAAAAGCAAAGTATGTTGTTTTTTGGTAAATAAGAGTGACAGGGCATTTGGGAAGCATGCATGATGACTTGATTGGAAATATTCCTATTATTTATTACACACTTGCTATGTGACAAGCATTTTATTTTCTTAATTCAATCCTTATAATAATTCCACTTAGAAAGCTGAGACTCAAGAGTCAGAAAGCTGAGACTCAAGAGTCATAATATTGTTGAGAGTTCAAACTATGCTCTGGTGACAAAAACGTCTGAAATACAGTGATTGAGACAGGTGACCTGGGTGGGAGGCTTTAATACCCTCTGAGGTCACCCAGTTTTCTCCTCCTATGTTGCTTCAGTAGCTGCAGGTTTTGGCTATGTCACTGTGGATGGAACTGGCTCCAGCCTTTGGGAAGAGGAAGAGGGAACTCAAGGACATGCAGTTTTCTTATGAAAACAAACTGAGGAGCTAGGCGCCAGTAATCCTAGCTACTCAAGAGGCTGATATCTGAGGATAGCAGATCGAAGGCAACCAGGGCAGGAAAGTCCATGAGACTCTTACCTCCAATTAACAACCAGTAAACTGGAACTAGAGCCATGTCTCTAAGTGGTAGAGCACTAGCCTTGAGTGGAAAAAGCTCAGGGACAGCACCCACACCCTGAGCCCCACCATGACCAGAAGAAAAGGAAGGGAGGGAGGAAAGAAAGAAGGAAGGAAGGAAGGAAGGAAGGAAGGAAGGAAGGAAGGAAGGAAGGAAGGAAGGAAGGAAGGAAGGAAGGAAGGAAGGAAGGAAAAGAGTATGTGGTGAGGAAGGAGCCCACCTATCTTTTTTATTCACATTGTCACATCTAGCTGTAAAAGAGGCAGAGAAGTGTAAAAAGTGGGACAGTTATTTACTAAAGCAAGAAGGGAAGTGGCAGGGGGGTGGGAAACATAGGCAGCTGATTAGTAGAAGATCTAGACTGAAACTTTATGACTAGAATCTATGAGGTGTTCACTCCATTTTTCACTACCTTTTAAAACTTACAGTCAGTAAGTGTTTGTTGAATTTAAGTACATTAAAATACATATTAAATACATATAAAATATATAAAAATATGTGTAAGGGAAGTGGCGCTGTGGCTCAAGTGGCAGAGTGCTAGCCTTGAGCTGAAGAGCTGAGGGACCATGCCCAGGCCCAGAGTTCAAGCCCCATGACTGACAAAAAAAAACAAAACAACAACAACAACAAAAAAATATGTGTAAGGTTTTTGGTTGTTTGAAATTCTTCCTTGCTTTCCTGATTACCTAAGTGGTTTTATATCAAACCGCTACTTTTTTTGATAATGTTATTTTTATTTGTATAAGAGGAAACTGATATCCTTCAGTAGGAATATTACAATAAAATTCCCAGCAATTATATTTATTATTTCTATTTGTTTGTTTTGGTGCTGGTCTTGAGGCTTGAATGCAGGGCCTGGGTGCTGTCCTAGTCACAGCTCCATTTTTGGTTTGTTGGTGGTTAATTGGAGAGAAGAGTCTCACAGACTTTCCTACCAGAACTGTCTTTGACCTTTGATCCTGAGATCTCAGCCTCCTGAGTAACTAACATATAGACATGAACACTGTCACTCAGCTTCTTTCTAAAGTTTTTTAAATAAAACTGTATTCCAAAAGAAATGCTTATTATTTTATGTTTTAAATAACTAATTTACCCACTCATTGATGGCTAATTAATATATATTCATTTCCAGATATTTTATGTATATATGTACATATTTACAAAATGAAACTACAGTAAATAAATTATTTTGTAACCATATGGCATAAATTCAGTGACTACCTCTTCATCTCTCCCTAACATAGCACCATGTAGAGTACGTGTAGGACACTCAGAAAGCATTAAATAAATTGAGGAATTTGGGGTAACTGTCTATATATGTTCTTTGCTATCCTTCTTTGTTTATGTACATCGTTAAGAATTCCACACAATGTAAGGGTTTTAGGTTTTTGTTAAAATATTACAAATGGAGCACCCAGTAGTTAAGATCTGTAATTTTAGCTACCCTGGAGGCTGGGAACTAAGAATTAGTTCCAAGCCAGCCTGGGCAAGAACATCCTTCAGACACTTATCTCTAGTTAGCTACAAAAAAAAAACCTGGAAGTAGAGCTAGGGCTCCAATGTTATAATGCTAGCCTTGCCTTAAGCAAAAGAAGCTCAGGGACAGGGCCTAGGCCCATAGTTCAAGCCTCAGGACCAGCCCTCCTCTCCCTCCCCCCCCCCACCCCAAAAAAAGAAAAGAGAAGAAAAAAGCTTTCCCCCATTTATACCTAATTTTAACTGTCTATTGCTAAAAGAATAGAACATAATGTCCTCAACATATAAAGTAATGAATGAAAAAAGCATCACTTTTAATACAAGCAATGCTTTATAGCAGATTTTGAAAAATGTAGTTTATAGAAGCAAAGTACTAAATGTTCTTCAGACAGGAATGATTTAGAAAATATACTATGACTATGAGCAGCAGATTTTTTTAAAGTCACATGAACGACCTTGTTACTTATTTCTGTTCCTTGGTATCTAAATGAATAATCTACCAGTTCTTTGAAGTTCTGTAGAAACATATAAGATAATAATTCTGACTTTTTAAGTACTTTAATGATTTTCTCTTTCCAGTAGCTATTTGTTTTCAGGAGAACGCCATGTTCAGTACACTTTAGATTTTGTTTTGATTGGAATATGGGTCAGCACTTGCCATGATATTACTTCATCACTCCATCCCCAAAAGCTTAGAGGTGTACAACAATGTTTCGTTCACAGGTGGGTCTCCAGAGGGACAACTGTTTAGGCTGGGCCTGGCTGCCAGCTCTGCTTTAGATATCTCTTACTCTTGTTCTGAGACAGCAACCTACCCTGAACATATTTTCCTCTGTCAATGGCAAAAGTGTAAAAGAACAAATGGAAGTACTTGAGCTTCTTGAGGTCTAAGCTAGGAACTGGCACAACCTGTTTGCCACCAGTCATGTGACCAACTCCACAGTCAAGAAAACACATGGAAAACACACTTGTACAGTGTTAGTCATATGAGAAAGTGACTTAGTGAGAATAGTGTTGATAAAGCAACTTACAATTGTTTTGTCTTAGCAAGTTGCAGTATTTTGAGTATGTATAATGATAGTAATTTTAAGGTAGCTTTGAGGTTCTTCTTTTTTTTTTTTTTAATAGCTAAGTTTATGGATAAAATTAGGAGTCAGGTTAGGCTTGAGCAGAAAGGTAGCTATTGAACCATGTCACCTAAAATAATGAATGCTATTTCTGCAAGAATTGGTTCAAGAATATGGCATTCAGTGTTAGAATATTTGGCATAGCATTGTTCCAAGGTGACCAGTTTGAAAAAAAATAGTGATCATTTGAATATTTTGTTCCAAAATATTTTAAAATGATAAAGTGGATTGCTCATGGCCATATTTTACCATTTTGTGTCAAAGTAGAAAGAGCCATAGAAGCTCATTCCTGATCTTTTGTCTCACCCTGGAAAAATATGCTTTCTCTGCAGATTCTTATCGCCAAGTCACCTTTGGCTCCATTCACCTCATTTGCCTACAGCATCAAGGAGGAAGGCCTGGTTCTTCAAGGTGAGATCCTTAGATTGTATCACTTATTTAAGCTGAGTATACTCAGTGCTGCCCATTGCTAGTGGGCACTGCTGTGGTCCTTTGGGAATCTATTTCAGGACAGATTCAAAGGCCAAGGTGAATAAGATCAAAAGATTAACAATTGTAGCAAGAATTTGATAGAAGTTTGAGGAAGGGGGTGAGAGACAGCTATAGAATTTAATAGGTGAGTGGAAGGGCTTTAGCCGTAGCTCAGTGGTACAGTACTTGTCTAGCATGTGCAGGGCACTAGGTTTGAGCCCCATCATTGCAAAACTAAGCAAAACCACAGTGGAACAACCAAATAATAAGAATCAAATCAATAAAGCAAGGGATTGTCAACACCTGTCTTCTTCACAGATTCTGGGATATAAACTGGGCAATAAATGCTTCACAAGTTGCAGCATTATCTGGGCCTGCCGCCTACAGGACACTATGCCAGGGCCCCAGGAGCCCATTTCCATGGTTTTCTTGTAGTTACTCCATTTCCTTTCCTTGTGTTCAAGTCCTAACAGGCCCTGCTCCAGGCCTTGCCAACATGGGCCTTGTGGCATAAGCTTAGACTTGGAAGGAGCTGAGTTCTTGCTCAAAGTGGAATATCACAAGGCCACAACCTCAAACTCACGGAGCTATAGTGGTAGCTCATTCCAAAACTCTGGGTACTCTGATGGTTAGGAAGGGCTCCTGACTGCCGAATTCTTCCAGAAAAGAAATTAAATATACAGGAATACATTCAAACACAGTTCAACACCATTTGAATGTATAAAGCTGCTCTATAGATTTTTAAAAAAAGAAAGAAAGTGTTCAGGATACACATCTGTTGCCTACTATCAGACAAGAAGCCCATACAGAGATACATAGGTGAGTGTCTAGTTTGTACCTTAGAGGAGCATTAGCATTAATTTGTGTGGGAACCATGTCTGCCCTGTAGGAGTTTGCAAATTGAGGTTTTTCTCTCAGGTTTGTGAAACAAAGCAGTTTCTGCAATAGCCCCTCTAAGGATGTACATGGCATTGAAGATACACAGCAGGGATTCTGTGGGTAGGCCGGGAAGTTTGTGCTTCTGAGGGAGGAACAGGCTGCAGCCCTCCCTGCTTTTCCCCTTCTAAAATATATGCTCCTTAATGGACTCACCCAGCAGTGGGGTTGTTGGTACAGCAGCTCCCAGGTCCACAGAAAACTGGGGTAAGAACTGCTGACCTTTGGCTCTTAGCCTTTGACTTGTGCTATCCAAGTTCCTTGGTAAATATTTTTTTTCACAATTGCAAATATTGTTTTCTGACAAAGAGGCAGAGATTTTAAGACCAGATTAAGCAAAGCAAATAGCAGGCCCCTTTGTTACATACTCTGTAAGGGTGTATCACTAATAAGCAATCAGCAAGCTAGGTTTATATTTACCCAGTGCACAGAGTGGCTTTGAGCTCTTCATTTTTAGAGGATGTCTTAAAAGATTAGAAATCTAGCTGAAAACAAGTTTAAATGAAGATTTCAAGAACTTGTATGGAAGATTACAAGATAAATTCAGGAGGAAAAGAATCTGTACCACCTAGCTAGCTTGTATTAAAAGCTGTACTATAATGTTTGTTTTTGATAAACAGCATTTCTAGGCCTGGTCTAACATGGCTTGAGGTTATTTGTGGGGACAAGATTCACTGGGTTGCCTCCCTAGAACTCATGACTAAGATCATGGTTTTGACAAGGACATTTAGATAAATTAGAAATGAGAGATGCAATGAATTGGTGGAATTTTAAAACAGTAACTACACACAACATGCAACAAGAGATGATATGAGAAAGATGGGAGGTATCTTGCTTAAGACAACTGACTGGAGCAGTGAGTTTCAAAATTCAGAAAGAAGTCTTCTGATGTAAGATTCCCACAACCTGTGAATTTGGGAAGGAAAATGCCTGGGAGACTTGAGAATCTCACTGGTTGCTTTGGAAGCAACCTGTTCCTTCCCCACCATCCCCACCATCCACCTCCCCCCTCTCAGCTACATTTCCCTCTTTGAGGTTTCTAGACATTGGAGAGCCCTCCTGCTTCTATCAGTCATGAACCAAATACAATCTTATATATTCCTGGCCTTCTTGCTATGTGCTCCAAGATTTTGGGGGGGAGGAGGCTGGGAGTATGGCTAGATATGCTCCCCAGAGGGGAAAAAAAACCCAACAACAACAGGGGAATCCTTGGAAAGAACCCTTGGATCTCAGTTCTAGCTTTGGTATGAATTTGAGAAAAAAAAACAAAACACAAAACTCTAGGGACCTAGTTTTGTCAGCTTGAAAATGAAAATATGATTCAAGGCTCTGGAAAGTTTGCTGTGACCCATTAGTGGCCTGTAAAGTGAGACTGAGTCACAACCAGCACTTAGAAAGGAAGGGAAGAAGGAAGTTGAGAATATAAAATTATCAGATTATATCACATATAAAAATATCAGATTATCTCATTATTGTGTGATTCATTGTAAGTGTCATCTAGCCTGGGTGATTTTTAAAGGTGTCTCTCTTCAGCCTTACCCAATTCTTCTAGGAGGCTTACCATTCATCTAGCTTGGTATAGTTGTATCCTTGAGATGCCAAAGGCTGGAACATAAAGGCTTATTTTTCCCTATTGTTACCAAATGACTGAGCTAAAACATACCTGCCCAATTCCCTAGGTTTGGGGTTTTTGTTGTTGTCCTTTGGTGCCAGCCCTGGGGCTAGAACTTAAGGGCCTGGCTTCTTTTGCTCAAGGTTATCACTCTACCGCTTGAGCCACAGCTTCAGTTCCAGATTTTTGTGGGGAGAGGAGGTTAGTTTTATTGGAGATAAGATTCTCATGGACTTTTCCTGCCCAGGCTTTCTGAGTAGCTAGGATTACAGATGTGAGCCACAATTCCCCAGATTTAAAGCAGAGAGACCTTTGCTCCCTGGAAGGGGACACAGCAACTTGGCTGGTGTGAGAGACTGCTTTGACATGATGGCCAGGGATGGCATGGAGTTGGTACACTGAGCTCTGGGTAGCACCTGTAACCATGTCTGTGGGGCATGGAAGCAGAGAAGGAAATGGTAGACTGAGACAGTTCCCATGCTTCCAACTAAGAGAGAAGCCACCTGCACCATGGCTTGACATCCGTCTCTGTAATAAAGCCAGGCTGGAATGGTGGGAAAAACACTCCAGGCAGGGTTCCCTGGAGGCAGGTGAACATGGGAATGGTCCCTCCATGCCTTTTATCCCAAGATCCTATAGGCTTCGGACCCTGGAGGGATTTTTTTTCCCTTTAATACCTGAACTCTCTGAGTGCACTGGCTGGCCCAAGGAGGGAATAAAAGGTGAGGGTAAAATGCAATTGCTCAGCTCCACAGGCCATTCTTAGGGATTAGAATTCTGAGAACAGGCGCCTACTAGGGGCCTGACACCCTTCTCTCCCCTTTGTTCACAGGGATGGGGAGGGGGACAAAGAAAGGGCAGGCTAGAGGGATGAGGAGCTGGTTAGAGATTTCTCAGGCAGCTTTTTGAAACACTTGAAGGAGCCTGTCCATGCTATTGTAGTAAAAGAGAAAGTGGAACTATTCTCCTTTTGCCAAAAAGAAGGAGGAGGAGGAGGAGGAGGAGGAGGAGGAGGAGGAGGAAAGACAGAAAGGAAGGAAGGAAAGAAGAAAAAGAAAGAAGGAAGGAAGGAAAGAAAGAAAGAAAGAAAGAAAGAAAGAAAGAAAGAAAGAAAGAAAGAAAGAAAGAAAGAAAGAAAGAAAGAAAGAAAGAAAGAAAGAAAGAAAGAAAGAAAGAAAGAGAAAGGTAGGGAAAAGAAACTCGCCCTCCCAGCATCTTCAGGCCACAGAACTTGGCCATTAACATGATGGTAATACCATCCTTTGTCTGCCTGGCCTCTCCTGGCTGGGCTATAGGCCCTGGAAATTCTTGGGCCTCAAAGGAGAGTGAGCTGGAAGCCACCAGCTTCACCAACAGCTCAGCCTGAGAGGAGGCCAGGTAGGGGCAAAAGGAGAGTTCAGCCCCTTTGTAAAACTGGAGTAGGAAAGATGTAGATGAGGGGGAGTCCTGAATCCATTTCCCCCTTTGCATTTGCCCAGTGAAAAGCCCATTACTCACCAAATGTAAAAACTCTGAGAGTGTTGACTAGCCCAGAATGAGGGAAAGGCAAACAAGTTGACTTGAATAGGGCGGGCCTCCAAAGAGCCTGACTACAAAAAGAAAGGGAAAGGAAGGACCAGGTGCTAGTGACTCATGTTGAAGTAAGGAGGTCAGGTCTGGCTGGTGCCATATTGGCCACATGGTGGATGGTAGGGTCTGGCATCTTGTCTTCATGCTGGGGGAGGAACCCCCCCATCACCTGTCTCCCAGGTAATGGGCGTGCCGGGATCCCTGGAGGCAGGGATGGGCACTTGGCTCATAGGTTATGGAATCTGTCAGTCCAGTGCCTGGGACTGGGAATTTCCTGAGGATCCGCCCCCTGCACCAACCTATTTAGGCCTGGACCAGCTTAACGGCCCTTACACCATGCCATGTGTGTCTCCGCGATCGAGTCCTGTGTCCTGTCTCCTGGCTCATCTCCAGTCATCATGGCATCCCAATTCAGCTCTCCATTGAAGCTGAATTGGATTTTTGGTATTGATTTTGTTCCTTCTTTCCTCTTTAGCATATTTCCTAGCTGTGTTATGTGTATTTGCGAGCCACAGGCCTTTGTAACAACTGGCTGCCTGCATCCTGCTAACGGTCTAATAAAGACTCCAATATTATATATTTTAAAATGTGGCTTCTGGGATGATTCACCTTACAACAACGCCTATAATCCTAACTATTCAGGAGGCTAAAATTTGAGGATCATGGTTCAAAGCTAGCCAGGGCAGGAAAGCCCCTAACACTCTTATCTCCAATTAACCACCAAAAAGCCAGAAGTGGAACTGTGGTTCAAGTGATACAGTGCTAACCCTTGAGTGAAAAAATTCAGGAACAGCACCCAGAACCTGAGCTCAAATCCGGTATCATGATGTGCATGTGTGTGTGTGTGTGCACATATACACACATACACATACACACAAAGGAGAGTTGTTTAGTGAAGTCTAATTCCACCTTGTATCTGCCGTGGTTGTATCCTTTGTCTCCTCAGCAAGCCCCATTGTAGTAGCACCCAGAACATGGTAATGGCAGTCAGCCTGTGCTTCTGATGCCACAGGAGGCCCAGGGGAAGCCAGCACCTCACTTTTCCCAGCGAGCTTCTAAGGAAGGGACTGACCTGAGAAGAGAGAAGGGAGCACTAAATCCCACCCAAGTTGTTCTATACTAATTTATCTGACATAGATCCAGAGAGGTTTCTGGATTCAAAACTAGCTTCAATCACTTGGTATAGGGACTCAGAAGAAACAATGTTTTGTTGTTACTGTTTTTGGGTTTTGCTTTGATTTGTTTTGAGAGCTGGAAAGCTATGTGCCTCCTCTTTCTGGCTTTGCTGTTACAATCTAGAATGTCATGCTTGGCCACTTTTTGAAGCATGTCAGAAAAACCATTCACCTTCTTTATGCCCTAGTCACAAACTTAGGTTAAATTCTTCCACACCATTTTCTCAGTCACTAAGTCAACCGGATATTTTAATGGAAAAAGTCCCTCTCCCCCTGCCCCACCAAATACTTCCATTTCAGTTTGAATTAGTAACCTAGTTGTATGTTTTCCGCCTAGTGGACTCGAAGTAACCTAGAAGATTCTCAATTTCCACCCCAGTATGGAGGTATGAACATGGTGAATTTCCTCCCTGGCCCTCCTGTGGAAGTGCAGACAAAGAGCACAAACTTCTCTCCCAAAAGTCATGGAGAGAAGAGTGGTGTTGGCTGAAACATTTGCCTTGTCAGGCCAAGTGTCACCAAGGCCTTGGAAAACACATATAACAAATTGCACCTTTTTAAAAAATTTTCAACAGCTCAAATTTTATTTTAGAAACCAATACAGCTACAGGAAGTTGATTTTGAAAACCTTAGCTAAACCATATGAACACAGTCAGTACAAATACAAAAAAGTCTAAACATACTTCAGAAGAAGAAAGAAAATCTTAAGTTGTATGTACTAAAGAAGCATGTGCATTTTTATCTTTAATATATATTCAAATACTGTTCTCCAAAGGGAATTATCAATTTACACTGTCTCTAATTATGTATTTCCTGTCAGGTTCCCATGGACAGTCTTATTATATATTCTTTATAAATGTCTATTTCATCTTTGTCATTGGAGTGTATGTTTACTATATTCTCTAGAGAGATTCACTAATCTGTGCATTTTATGCATGTACTTAAATGTTTACTCATAGAAGTTATTTTATTACTTCTAAAGTTAATTGTATGCATAGTTCCCCAAAAAGAGTGTTTTTAGGCTTTATCTTATTTCTTAGTTCTTATCTTGGTCTTTGGGTGAGGAAACTTAAGTTCCAAAAAGGTGAAGTGAGTGAGATTCACTGTCACAGGAGTGGGTTTGCAGCCTGGACCTGAGATTTGGGAAAATCAGAAATGGGTTGGAGCCCTCTCCTCTTCCATCATGGCAGTCCCTACAGCCGCTTAATCTCTCAAGCTCTGCAGGTCTTTATTGACATACTCCAGGCCCATCCTGAATCTGTCAGTCTTGAAATTCTAGGCAAAAATAGACCACTTACACCGATAGAATGTTCCTTCAGGAAATTCCCTGCAAGCAGTTGGATATAACCACTCTCTAAACTAACAGTATTATAAAGTTTGTTGCCTGCTCCTTTAGCATTGGGAAGGAGCATAGCTTAGAGCTGGAATAGATCAGATTCCCATGTTTGTCCAGGCTCCATCACACCTATGGTATTTTTGTCATGGTCCCTAGAATAGCTCAACATCATGTCTTCTATCCAGCAACAGAATTTATGTGGAATATAACATGATGGTGGGAAGGATGATGGAAAACATTGTCCTTTCTCTAAGGACATTAACTAGAAGCTATTAACTTTATTTGTGCTATATATAATGTTGACTAATATGTATATATGCAAACACATACAAGAATGGCTGAAGATGTAGTTAACAATTTGAGTGCTTTTATACCCAAATAAATGTTGGGGCTCTATTACCATGAGAGAAAGGGGGAGAAAGTGAATGTTCGATGCCACAGCCCTTTCATAAGATCCTAGTTGTAGAGCTTCATCCCCACCATAGTGTAGACCCTAGGACTAGACTTACTGCATATAGTTGGTATTCTTGAAATGCTGTGTAAATACTACGTGTATGTTAAAAATGATCTCTCCTCCTCCTTCTTCTTCCACCCCCTGTCTTTGATTCCAGAGTTTTGAGCAAAGGAATAGTGTCACCATCAGTTACTCTATCAAGGATCAATACCCCCAAATCTTAGTCCCCTCTTCTCAAACAGAATCTCCCTCAGGCAGGAACTTTAGTATATGTTGCACAAGTATGGGAGAAAGAAACTTGAATAAAAGTTTCTAGCGCTTATAGTACAAACTAGGTCCTGAACTTGGGCCCATAGGCTAAATATATTTTCCCCCTCCAATGTGCTTTTCTGCTTGCATTAAAAAAAACAACAGAACAAAATGTCAGCTGAACTAAGATTATAGAAAACTGAGCCTCTATCCCAATACCTGGACTAAAGTGAGAGAGACTGGATCCACAGTCCTCTTTGAGAACCTGCAAGCCTTTTGTAGACTTAACAATTTGCATTTGTGAAAATGTCCAGGTAGTAACACCAAAGGATGTCCAGAATTATCTGGACATTGATGAAAACTTCTTTCAAAAGGACTTGGTGTTCTTTCTGGAATACTATTTAAGCTCCATGCCAGCTATTTCAGTTCAGCAAGTATTTGCTGAACATCTATTGTTTGCAAGCAAACAACACTCATCTAAGTGGGGAGGGGGACAAACAAATAAAACAGAACAGTTTCTAACTCAGAATCCAATTAGAAACAAAGCAGTTAGATAAATTTAGTAGTGGTATCTTTAAGTAGTTGTACAAGGGTGTTGGATAAGTTTAATGGACAGCACGCTGAGACACTTGCTATGGTGGCTCAAACGGCGGGTCATACAAGAATAGATAGACACTTTCTAATTTAGATGACAGAAGAGCCTCCTAAGGGCTGAGAGCATGGGGACTTGAACTGAATTCAGCTTCTGAATCCTGACAAAAACTGCATCCCATTGTCTCTGAGTGACAGAGGCCATTTTCTTTTGCTGTTGGAGGGAGATTTGAGGACACTGGGCAATGCTGATTAGTTCCATCACTAATGCTGATTAGTGACAAATGTTGAATCATGCTGACTAATGTGTTCTAAATGGATTGAGTCAACAATAAAGGGAACATTCTGAGTCAAGAGTTCAGGTCCTTGAATCTCCCCCCGTGATCAAGTGTAAATCACTTAGCCTCTTAGGACCTCATGTTTTATTTTGTCAATTCAAATGTGTTCATCCCAAAGAATCCAATAAGTCACCTTGACTTGAAAGTGCTTTCCAGGCCTCAAAGGTAACAGAAATGCTTAACAACAACTACCTGGCTTACGCAATGTTGGGTTATTTATTAGTGATATGTACAGAATCAGAACATCCATCACACGCTGTTCGCTAGCCATGCGAAACTTCCACTTCCTCTGACTTACCATGAGAACTGACAGTGAGCTGCACTCACAAACGCTGACAAATAGAGGAGCTTTTGAAAAGTCTTCCTATCCACCTACTGGGGCGTCTGTGTCTTTCAACAACAAATGCCGCCACAGAACTGAGAGCTTGCATTGCACACACAGCTCTTTCTCTTCTTTTGACATGTCCCCAGCTAGACTGCTTGAGAACCTGGCCTTCCATGTCCAGATGTTTACTGAATTCTGAAGGCTCCCCAAAGGGCCCAAGTTCTTTTGTTGCTCTCCAAATCATTTCCCACAGAGACTGACCGATGTCCTGAAGGAGCCCTTCAATAGGGAGGATAAATGAAGGCCGGTGAAGACATGACCCCCTGAGGCTTGCCCACATCCACTGGAACAAAGGGTCTGAGGCACAACCTTGTAAGGAGTGTTTTGGTCAGCAGCCTTCCTAAGAGAGGCTGAGTCTCCCCCACAGGGCTGCTTTCAATAGCTACCATCATAGTGGAAGTACTGGGCATTTGTTAAGGGCTCTGGTGTGCTAGGTGTAGCACAAAACATCTAAATCATGGTCCTTGGCCTTTGTGAGGGCTTCCTGGCTCCAGATGGCAGCTGGCTTTCTCAGGGGAAACTTAGGGAGAGTAGAGAAATCTGGAGAGGGGCTCTTGCGTTCCTACATGACCTTTTCCCACCCAGTGCCCTTTGTTTGTAACTGTGGAGAGTCAAGCCAGAGCTGTGGGACCTCAGACCTCCACCTGCACTGTGTCTCTGGATGTCTCTGGCAAGCAGAGTGCCTAGGTAGATGAGCAATAGGGATTTGCAGACTGCTGCTGCAGGGTTTTATTTAGATTGCTGATGGATTGTTAGTGCATATGCTTTTTGTTGTTGTTGTTTTCTTCTCAAATTTTTTTTCTCTCTCTCTTTCTCTCTCTCTCTCTCTCTCTTTCTTTTTCCTTTCAGGTTAACAGAGGCCATAGGGATACTGTGACCTTTGTCTAGAGCTGATGGGGGGTGTGATTTGTGAAATGAAACAGGACTGTGCTACTTGGAAGAAGGAAACGGAAGCCAACATAATGAGGATTAATTAGTTGATTGCTGTTGAGATGGTAACAGATTTGCTCCTAGACCATTGAGCCTGTGATTTCGGACCTAGCAGGGAAGGTGTGGACGAAGAAGCCTTTGTTCAGGACTCAAGATGTATGTAAGGCTGAGGTCTTTGCACTTACATAGCACCTTTCAACCAGGCACCTCAAAGCCGTTTAGCCACATTAATTAATTAAAGCCCACAATCTTCCTGGGGAGAGGAGGAGGGTGACTAACAAGATTTGTAATTACAGGAGGGAACATTTCCGAATAAAGTATTGTCTACCAAATAAAGAGAGTGGTGTAAAGGAATTGGGGGTCTCCCAAGAGTAACGGATTCATAAATGAAATCATGGAATGATGGGGAAGGCTGAGCGGGCATGAGTGTGGAGGCACGCCCCCGTGTCACAGGGAGGTCCGTGACCTCAGAATTCACTGACAGTTTCGGATTCAACCACGAAGAGTATGTATGGTATTAGTGGCATTTGGGAGGTCATTAGTGGCCTAACTATTGTAGTGTAAATGCAACTTCCACTGGTATATTGTTGTATCACCCTACAGAACAAAGACTGAGATTCAGAGCAGAATTTAATAAAGGATGAAATGATTTCTATAGATTTCAAACCCAAAGCTGGGCCAGTCAATTAGCAAATAAATCAATCGGTGACCCATGGGATAATTTAGTTCTTCCCAGCAGAACACCCAGTCTATGAATTCCTACTACTCTGAAGCCCTGGAGCAAAACTTCAGCTGAGTTCTTTCAGTGCAGTGTCTGCGAGGTTTAACCCCTTCCAAGGCTGACTACCCAAGTTGTTAGTGACTCCAAACTGTCTACTGTAGAATCACTTTAACCTGCACCCCCTTCAGAGATTTTAAGCAGCTTAGAAGTCTCTGGATATGGATGAAATATAAGATATGGGTTAGAATCAAACCATCTCCTATCAGTGCCCCACAGAGAGCTGTGCACAAAGGCACAAGGGAGTAATAAAGAGATAGCAGTCTGAGTTTGTTCATGACTTAGTAAATTGCTGAGCTTTTATCAAGTGCTCAGGTGAAGCTTCAAAGTAATAGGATGCATACATGTCCTCAAGAAATGTATTACACAAAGGCTCAAACTAATAATTAAAATAAAAAGCTAAGTGAGGTATATGTTGAGAACTTGAGGTGTTCCACAGAATTTTTGTGAAAACCAAATTGAGCTTTGCAACTGATTACACTAGGTTTCCCTTGAATTCTTGTGACATGAATTGGTGACAGAGTTGAGAACATACTACCCCAAATAGGAGAAAACAGCAGAAGCAAGAAGATTACTGTCTCATCCCCCCCCCCCTTCTTCTGAAGCAGGTCATAAAACCTGGCTGTCTTCCTTTCAAATAGATCATTAAAACATCATTCCAGAGGTGCCCTCCTTATACCTAGAAGAAAAGAATGTCCTTATCTCTGAAGACACAGTGATGTACAACAGAATATGAACAAACAGACCCTGCTAAGTCCCTCCTAGTTTATTACCATTAGATCATACCTCTTATGCTCCAATCATACTTCCGCATGACTGTCCATTCTTCAAAACCTAAGTATAAAGATCCACAGGTTTCCTTAGTTCTTTGTGTCTTCATTTGTGAAGGCTCCCATGTTGTGTAAAATTTGTATTAAATAAATTTGTATGCTTTTCTCTTTTTGATCTTTTATTATAGAGGCCTTAGTCAGGATCCTGCAACCAGTGAGAACAAGATTCTGCTTTTCTTCCCCTATGGTTTCTGGGGCCCATCTGATGTGGCTAAGACATTTCCCTTGCTCTAGGGAAAGCCAGTGGAAGAAGAATGCTAACCAAGATCATAAAATAATCATAATGATGATGAGATATGAGTTAAAAGAGGGGTCTACGTGGGGTAATCAGTTGGGTGGGGAAGAAGACACTAGGGAGTAAAGAAGGTTAAAGTACAATCCATATAAATAATATAGATGTCTGGGTAGATAGACAGACAGACAGATAGATAGATATGAATGTAGCATAAGACGCATCAATTTTATTGCAGAAAAGGGGCAAGGGGCTAAGGGAATGTAATAGAGGGGAGTGAACTTGATGAGGAACCTAGACAAGAGAGGACTTGTCTTTTACTGGAAAGAACAGAATTTTGACTCAAGTGCAGACAGTCCCTGTTTTCCTCACTTTCATCCCTTTCCCCTGTGGTATTTCTGTTCACAAGCCATTGAAGCCTCTCACTAAACTACTTCCCACAGTACTACGATACACACAATTCTATAGAATGCCAGCAAATGTTTTCCAAATAAAAGAATCACCAGAAATCCTATGGTTGTTAGATCTGCTCTAAGCAGAAACTGCACAAGGTCTGGGCATAAAGCTGAGAAGATGACAGAAGGTCATCACTTTTTACCACCATCAAAGGGCAAGAAAGTTGCCTAGCGAATGGGTGCAGGAAAGAAGACACAGGTGGTAACAGGTTGAAAAAACCTTTCAGTCTGACATGCATGCTAGCAAGATATCTTACATTGTTACTTTTACTGAAAGTAATTAATGATACAATTCTGAGATGTTAAGAGAATACGCATATATATGTGTGTGTATCTATATTTATATATCTTGTGCACATGTATGTGTGTTTGTATGAATGTCTACCCAGAACCCAGCTATTTGGTTGAGGCACTGCAGTCTGAGGTAGAATTGAGAATATTTCTGGATTAACTCAGAGGTGTTGAATTCTGTGGATGCTTTCTTTTAAGTTGCATATTGGGGGAAAAAACCAAAAGATACTGCTCAGAGATAGCATCGTACAAGTTTCTCCAACAAAATAAAGACTGCCTAAAGAGACTTCTGGAAATGGAAGGTAATGGTTTAGGTTTGGGGCAAGAAGTGGATGAAAGCAAAGGGAAATCTGAAATATCTGATTCTGAACAAAACCACCACCAACAACAAAATGTGGTCTTAGAACTACTTGCTTTTCATTTTGGTATTATCTCTATCACTTTTGTCCTCTAGCTGTGGAAAGAGAACTTGTATTTCACTGCAGAATTCAAAGCCCTCAGATAGAAGAAAGGAACCCATTACACTTCTAAGTTCAATACTATAAGTATGAGAGAAAACACATTGCCTACTTTTCTGACTTCTGCTGAAGCACAGCTCAATTGAAACACCAATTTTCCAGCACTCCAAATGAATCTGGGAGGAAAGAAAAACAGCAAATCATAGAGTACAAATCTCAGGAGAGATTTGATTTTGCTGCCAAACAAACACGTTATTTCCCCCCCCCCCCCAAAAAAAAATCCCTTAAAGTCTGTCCATGTCGTGGGTCTCTAGAACCACTCTCTCCTATGTAGTGACTTAGAATTGTACTTCAGTATTAACATGCCCTTCAAAAAGCTGCCATTTCAGAGCGAAAGAGGAGAGATCAAGAAAAAAGTGTGAGAAGAAACACTGACAGTTAAATTCTTCCTCCAAGGAGTCACATACACTACTTATACATCTATAACTACACAGCCAGGCAGCCATGCCAAACACCAAGGAAATGGAAAAGTACAAGCTTCCCCCTGTGTTTAGGAGGAAAAGAGAACTAGCTATCAATAAACACCACTATTCTTTTTCATTTTTTTCTTTATGTGAACCTTTCCTTGGATCATCTGGCATACATCAAAGATCTACAGAGTGGTGTTGAGGAAGGGATACCAAATGGTTTTGCAGCCCGTTTTTATCTACACTTTTTTGAAAGAGAGTATCCAGAAAGGACCAGTTAACTGTAGATACTTTCTCCTTCATGCCATCAGACACAAGAAACTCTGGAAAAGGTCAGTGGGTTAAAAGGAGCCCATGGCCTGGTTTTAATAATACATGTAAGATGGAACAACCAGCTTTGAATAGTCCAGGACCATCATGCTCTGTGTGAAAATGCTTCTGGAAATGTGCCTTTCTACTTCCATTCCTTCTCTTCTTACTAGACATGATTTAAATTCCCTTTCAGCCCTGTGACTTTTCCAGAAAGCAACTCTCCCTCAGTGGGGAGGTGTGGGGGAGAATTATAAAACTTTCCCTTAATATTCTTCCAATAATGAATTCCTGCTCTGAGTGGTCTGCCTCCATGTGTTTTGAGTCAAGTGTCAATGGCAGCCTTGCCAGGGGACATTTCCAAGAGACTGCCGACATAAAAGATGAGGTCTTGTATTGACAAGACCCATTCCTGGATTTCTGTCCAGTTTAGTCCTCTTGAGTCCTGAAATCAGAGGTGAGAAATGTTTCATGAGATCTTATTGGTGAACCAACACAGCTCTTATACCTCTTTGTTCTCTTTAACCAGGTAAAAGGATATTATTTCAAGGCTTCCTTTCAGAGAGATTTGTGGATCCAGATTTTGGTCATGTAAAAGGGACTTTCTAAGACCAGATAAGTTCTTTGTAGAGGCCAAGACTTCCTTTCTTTAGAAACTAAGCATAGTCTTGGCCTGCTCTGACATCCTAAGAACAAAAGAAGAAATTAGGTCATGCTATTTCCTGCCTCAAACTTAGTCTTAAGAACACCAATGGCTTCAAAGTTAGCTATGGTGGTGGGACCAAGTTTAGTAAAAGAGCTAGCCTACTATTCTCCTTACAGCAACCTACCCACATGGTAGGTTGGGTTCTTTTCATTTGGAAGAATCTTTAATTGCCTTAGGTAACATTAAGGATTTGAGCAATGTAAGATTTTAAAGTCTTTAGGAGGGGAGGCAGCTCTGGGTTTGTCAGCATGTACCTGTTTTTCTCTGCATTCTTATCCTGGATCCCATAGTTCTACTTACTGGAAGTTTCAGTACATATGGACGTTATTGATGTCTGTAGCTCCTTTGGGTGACATCTCAACTTCTCAACTTTATTTCCCATTCATTCTTTCACTTGTTTAAAATTCCTAAAGAAGAATCAGATTGGCTCAGACTTATCTTGTCTCAGATAGCATCATTGATCATCAGCCAGCCAATCAAGTTTGGGCTTAGGAGTCACTGAAAACATGGTTGCCTGAGCTGCAAAAGATGTGGGTAAGGGTGCTTGTATTGGATCTTGAGAAAGCAAGGTAATGATAAACTCCAATACATGCTCTATCCTTTAACTGGTTTGCCGCTTGATACCCATTCTCTCGCTTGCTTCATCCTATCACTGTAGACCTGGCCTTGTCACTTCTGTCACAGCCCAGGCATATTGTATCACTTCTCCATCCCCCAGTTTAGTCCTGCTTCTCTGTTGTTTACATACACAGTCACAGATGAATAGGATCAGTGCGCAGAATGGTGAGACATACTTAGAAATACAAGAAAGACTGAGGGAGGTGTGTAATGAAAATAAAACACTCTTAGCTAAAGAAAATTGTGTTTCCACCATGAGACTCAGGTGCTTTTTCTCCTCCCAGCCCTTGGAGTAATTTTCCTTTCCCCCTCAAAGCATACACTAGCAAAAGAGAGAACTTTGAGCAAATGGTTAGACATTATCTCGTCACTCATCTCCCAAATTCCTTTGGACCCACATTCTTGACTAACAAGTTGCAATCAATTTATTTTCACACTAAGGTTTAGAATACAAGTGAAAGACCCCATTTGGATCAAGTTTTTTCAATTTTGTTCTCCAAAAATTCCCAGAGCTCTTGGTTTGAAGTTATTCACAAATCTTCACAATGACTTTGGAAAGCTAGTCATATGTAGTATTGCTCTTTCAAATGAGTTAGAGAAATTGTATTCTGCATGAATTCAGATGTAATCAAGGGACTGGGAGAGCACTGAATCGTGATACCAGACTTTCCATCTTAAATATCTACCATTACCTTTGTGCCTCACCAATAAGTAAAAGCCCAACCTAAACCATCTGCCTTCAGACTTCAATATTCTATGCTCATTTTAATGGTCATGAGGGTTAAAGTAGCAGTAAATCTAAACAACTTCATTTCCCTGTCTTTTCTTGAGCTCTGGGCATGTCAACATTGATTAAGTCATCAGTCAGACTTGTCCTGTGACTGAAATTTTTGTCTATTGAGGAAAATTTTAGTGTTCCCCTTGGAGACTATGATGGCAAAGGTAACTCTGGACAGCATTTCTAAACCTGCTGCTTTGGGATTCTAGAGCCAATTCTGGATCACTTCCAGATTCCTGTTCATTCCATTTAGAATCTAAGGTTGACATCTATTGCCATTGGCTGTCCTGTGGGCCCCAGGAATCCCCTCTGGGTTTTGCCTACCCTCTCACGCCAACACCATCACCCAGACTCCCAAGTCATTTCTATGGTAACAGCTTAGAAGTTGATGCGAAGATGGAGCAGGAGCCAGTTTGGCTTTCTCCCAGGTCTCTAGGCCCCTCTGGGGTTAATCAGCAACCACCTATCTGTGTCAATAACATAAGCCTCTCTAACTAGAACACCTGGTGGAGACCCACAGGAGGGCTTAAACAAAGTGAATTTTGTAGCTCTGTTTAAAGTAGACTGCCTGAGAATCTCCAGACAAAATCAGCTCTGTTAAATCAAACCAGCTATGGGATGGACCTATAGAGCTCTGTGTTCTTCAAGTTATCACTAATATTTTCCATGCCTGTATCTCAGCTCCAAAGTCTCCTTAGGCTGTTAATTTTAAGCAATAGGATTTAGGGAAGTGCTCTGAGTTCATCTTCCTGGTAGAATTCTTTGGTGACATCTCTCCTCCATTTCCCAACCCTCAAGACTTTATCCTGCTGGACAAATCATAAACATTCTCCACTGGCACTGATGACAACTTCTCTTAGAAGCTACTCCCTATGCCTTTAGCGTCAGGGGATTGCCTGTACAGGTAAAGGGAAGGTGAGGAAAAATGCAAAAGAAGTGGTCAAAAACATATGAAAAACAGTTCCCTGATGTAGTCTGCTCGGGCTGCCCTAGGAGAACACCACAGATGTGTGGTTTAACAGAAATTTGCCCAGCATTGGCAGTTCATGCCCATAGTCTTAGCTGTGCAAGAGGCTGAGATCTGAGAAATGCAGTTTGAAGCAAGCCTGGATAAGAAAGTCCATGAGACTCTTATTTCCAATTAACTAACCCCCAAAACTAGAAATAGAACTGTGGCTCAAAGTGGTAGATGCTAGCCTTGAGCACAAAAGCTCAGGGAAAATGTCCAGGCCCTGGGTTCAAGCCCTACAATCAACCAACAAGGACCCAAAAAAACAACATCCTTCCCACCACCACCCCCACAACAGAAAGCAGGAATTTGTGCTCCCTTCCTTCCTTCCTTCCTTCTTTTCCTTTCTTTCTTACTTTCTTTTTCTTTTTTTCTTTCTTTGTCAATCATGGGGCTTGAACTCAGGGCCTGGGCACTGTCCCTGAGCTTTTGTGCTCAAGGCTAGTACTCTACTACTTGAGCCACAGCTCTTCTTGTAGCTTTGTGGTGGTTGATTGGAGATAAGAGTCTCATGGATTTTTGTGCCCAGGCTGACCTTGAACCAGGATCCTCAGATCTCAGCCTCCAGTATCATTAGGATTGCAGGTGTGAGCCACGAGCACCTGGCAGAATTTGTTTTCTTATAGTTATAGATGCTGGAAGTCCAAGATCATGGTACCAGCAGGTTTGGTGTTCTCCTAAGGCCTCTCTCCTTGCTTTGTGTCTCCACACTGCTTTTCCTCTGGCCACGAACTCCTAGTGTCTCTTCCTCTACTTACAACAGGACTTAGTGGATTGGGGTCCAATCTTTCTGACTTTATTTAATCGTATTTGCCTACTTTTAAATGCCCTACGTCACACTGGATGTTAGTTTCAACATACAAATTTTGAGGGAACATAGCTCAATCCATAACACCTACCTTAACTATTTTCCTCATCAGACTATTTTACATCCTTTGATGAAGACTTGTTCATCTAAGTGGAAGAACGGTAGATGTTACCTGCAAAACGCAGATTTTGCCATTTGTGTGTATGTGTGTGAGTGCAGTTTGTGTGTGTGTGCACCTGCCCAGTAGAGAGGGTGCAAGACAAGAAGTGTTAAAAGGTGAGTGATGATGGTTATATGAATAAATGGTTGGAGGAATAGTCAGATGAGTGAATGAATTATTTGGTAGTGTATGGATAGCACTAAAATAGGAATAACATGCTGCGTCTTTGGGATTGTGACTCTTTCTAGAGGTTACATGTTCAATGACTCCAAGTTGGAGATGCTTAAGGTTCCGTGAAGTGTCAGAAATGACCAATTCCACAGTACTGCTCTATCAGCAAAAATCTGGGATGGTTCTTCGGAATAGAACTGCCCTGTGAACTGGAGGACATATGCCTTTCCTGCCTCTTCCCAATGATTGCAGGAACATTTCCCAGCCAGAGGTGCCTTTAGACAGTATTCCAAGTACCTCTGGCTCAAGGTACCAGGGATACTGTCTCTGATGGATAGTGAACTGGAGGCAAATGTCGAGTTCCACCATCGGTGAAGGGGCCAGTCCACCCCTGCAAGCCGCCTCTCCTTCCTCCTTCAGAGGCCTCTGTCTTAATAAATATTTATTGTCATTCCTGATTTCTCTCATGGACAATGTGAGTGAGTGGTGAGAAAGAAAGGAGAGAATACTGACCATTTCTCTGGGCTCATAAGGGTCTTGTTGTCCAAAGGAACCTGAGGCTGTCGGCTCAGTCGCTGACTGGATTCTTTTTCAAGTTAATGATTGGGAGGGTTTACTCAATATCAGAATTAGGGATAGAAGTTAGACACAGGGGCAGAAATAAATGGATATACTAGGACTCAAACATTGGGTTGTGACCAGTGGGCCTTTTCCACCTCTGCTCTGATTTGCCACAGAACTCTGAGTACTTACCTCCCCTCTGTTCCATGAGGCTTAGTGGCATTTCTCTGATGTCTAGATATGTCAGTGTCTGTGCCAGATGAATGGGGATAATCAGGATCACCAAGCACCTCAGACCTTGGGTGAGTAACAGGCTGTCAGCTCAGTTACTGTGTCTGTCTTCCTGCCCTGTTTTTTGTTTCTCTTGGGCATGATTGCCACACATGCTAACGCCCAAGCTCCCAGGCCCTCTATCCAGCCTGCATCCTGCCTACTCCTCTGGCTGGGGAGTGCTCTCTGCCGTTCTCTGTGCATCCTGTTTGTTCAGACCCCTTTGTCTTCCACTGGAGCAACAGGGAGAGAGGATTCCTCTGAGTGCCTTTGCCTTTGGCTTTGAAATGAGATCCTGGCCCACCTGATTATACTCAATAGCTGGAAATGGTAAGGATGTCCGATGGCAGAGGGCTCTTGTTTTAAGCTCTGCACACCAGGAAGGCAGAGGGTGGGATCTCCTCCTCCTCCAGGCTGCACTGGAGGGGGCAGGATGCTCTGGCAGCAAAAGCAAACAGTGGAACTGAAGGGAAGTTCACTTGAAAAGGAACTCTGAGGTCTATCTGTCAAAGGGCATAGAAGCAGTCCCTGAGGACATCACGTGGGATGCAGACTCATTACTCTCTCCTTGAACATCCCCAGATGGAAACCATCACTTCCAGCAATCATCCACCTTAGGGGTGCCAGATCCACAGATCCTGCTTTCTCTGAAGCATTGCCTCTGAGGCCTTGGTGCAGAGGAGTAAATAAAGACCTGCTCTCCACCACAGTGGCCAACTCAGCAGCACACAGGCTTTAGAAGACTCTCAACCTCAACACACTGCCTCCTTTCCCACAGAGAGGTTACCCTATATACTAGTCCAAAGGCTTAACAGAGCACCTAGAACATTCTATAAACAGAGAAGCAGAAGAGCAGCCATGTGCCCATCTCTAGCCTGAGAAATGAAGTATTCTCAATGCAATCCAAGTTCCCTGCCTCCTATGGGATGCCAGCCCTCCACCCCGGTTTCCCCCAAGCCTTTCCTGACAGAGTTCCAGTGATGAGACTCTCTTTGCCGTCGTTGGTTAACTGTCGTGAGCCTCACTGGCTCCATTTGGATGGAGGATGCTGAGAAGAGGGTTAAAGGAAACAATTTGTGATCATTGTTCTGGCTCTTGTTCTTCTGAAAAGGAAAACATCAGCACAATGAATTGGGTCAAATGCAGAGTCCTTCCCAGCATGGCTGCAACTTGCCCAGTCAGCCTCCACCCCCTGATGCACCCACCACCTGTTGTCATGCCTCCGAGCCAGCGTGGGTGCAGTGCTTACCTCTATGTTGGTCAGCCTTTGAATCCATCTTCCTTCAGTACTGGGCTCAAACAATGCCCCAGGATCTGACTCCTCCGTGCTCCCTTGGTAGGATTCCATGTCTGAGCATTGTTCTAGGTTGCTCTGGCCTGGCTTGCCAGCTGTTTCATGGAGCTGCTTTAGCAGCGAGGGCAGGGCAGGGGTCTTTTCTGGTCAGAGTTCCAGACTGCTACCTGCAGGCCAACATTCAGTGAGTGAATGAACACGTGCATGAATGGATTCCAGGTCAATCTCCAGACCATGACTTTCAGCCTCCAACTCCCAAATCTTCTCTGTTCTGGAAAATCCAAAACTGTAAGGTCTTGACATTTACCAATGAAACCTGAAAGGGAGTTCAATAGATAGGAATGTGAACTTTGATCCCCCCAAACATCCTTAGGCAACAATTTCACAGAGAACCCAGTATGCCCTTCATGCCAGCCTGGAATACACACACACACACACACACACACACACACACACACACACACACACACACACACACACACCACACACACACACACATTTTAAAGGTGGCTCTGACATGTATGTCCTTTTCTTCCTGCATCCTATAGATCTTCTTAAAGTAAGAAATGTTAGAACTTGTTTCTCTTGCATAGAAAATCCACTTAACTGCTGAAGAAACAAAATACTAGGAAACAATAGCCTGGCTCATCAGGTGTCCTCGCCCACACCCATTGTTGTCTGCGAGTGTGAGTACGTTTGCTGGCTGCCCTGTAGACACAGCTTTAGTCATTGAATTTCAGGGGATGTGGTTCAGAAGAGGATCAAGAATAAGCCTGGCAGTCATCAGCACCAACATGAGCACCCAGCTTTGCCCAGGAAGGAAATGCCAAATAGGTAGGAGAGCAGGGGTTGAGGTACATGCACAGAACCATGGACCAGATTAAGATTGGGATAATGATCTTCTCTTTTAAAACATTTTTAATTTCCATTTACCTGACATCTCCACAACATGAAATTAACCATTTTAAAGTGATTAATTCCCTGTCAATGAGTACATTCACGATGCTGTGCAACTACCACCTCTATGTAGTTCCAAACTGTTTCCATTACTCCAAACCATTTGATGATTACTCTCAGTTCCCCTTGTCCCAGCTCCTTGAAAATACAAATCTGCTTTGTCTCTATGGATTTATCTATTCTGCGTGTTTTAGGTAAAATAACCTGATAGTACGTGACATTTTTATGTCTGGCTTCTTTCATTAGCAAGATTCATATACACTGTACCCATCAGTACTTCATTTATTTGCATGACTGAGTAATATTCCATCGTTAGGACATATTGTAACTGTATTTTTGTTTATCCATTTACTTTCTACAGCTACTTGGGAGCTCTTTCTGCCTTTTGGCTATTGTGAATACAACTGCTAGATACTTGTGTATACTTGTATTTCTTTGGGCAACAGTTTCCAGTCTTTGGACTATAAACTTAGCAGTAGATTTGCTCACTCACATGGTAACTCCATGAAGAAGCACCATACTACCTTCCAACAGGGCTAAACTATTTCCCATTCCCACCAGCAAGGCATGAGAACAGCTCGGATCTTCTCCTTCCAAGAGTCACATTCAGGAGTAGCAAAGATCCTTCTAAAGGGGTGCTTCCAGTCTGTATGTAAAGACACCAATTTCACATACATATGTACACAGAGAAAAGGGAGAGAGTGGAGCCTCCAACAATAAGGTCAAGGGTGGTTCAGAGAAGAAATGATCCTACCCATCGCCATCTCCTTGGTGTGCCCTTTGTATTACGCCAGGGACAGACCTGACATGTCATTGTCTACTTCTGTATAATTTTCACTTCTTTCCAAGTAGCCTCTGCTACTCCTCTGTTCTCAGGGCTTCAGACCCAGCAACTTTTTCATAGGTCCCAGTAAATATGGGAGACTGTTAATACAGGATCCAGTCTTCAGAGCTACCAAATGCATGAAGGCTGCACTTTATGCATGAGACTTGTCAACATCTGCAAGCCAGAAATCAGAAGAATACCTAAAAAAAAAAAAAGAAGAAGAAGAAGAAGAAAAGAGCTGTTAATAGAAGCATGGCCACCCCCAGAACCAACTACATCAGACCCATCAGAGGGACAGGGCTCATGCTGGCTTCTTTCTTGAAAGCACCTGGAAGGTAGAAAAAGAATATTGTATTCTAACCTTCCTTTCCTCCCAGTTTGGAAGTGGAAGCATCATCAGCACTTTGTGGGGAGCCTTTTAGATAGGGGCCTGGAAACTGTAGGAGGAAAGGAGCCTTTCTTGGAGTTGTGGATCCTTACGCCTGAAGAAAGAGCCAGACAGGAGAGGTCAAGCTGAGATATGAGGATCATGGTTCAAAACCAGCCCAGGCAGCTAAGAAACAATGCCTTCGGCCCTGATTTCAAGCTGTAGTACTGACAGAGAGAGTGAGAGTTGAGAAGCTGGACATTTTCTGAATTGGGAGTCTTGGGAGAAGGGCAAGGAGAAAGGGGACAGGGAGGGGTCACACACCCCACAGCAAGTCTTCATAGTTCATTCATCCACCTGAGAGGCAAAGCTGATTTGTCTGGTTTGGTTTGGTGTAGTGGTACTGAGGTTTGAATTCAAGGCTTCACATTCATCCAGACCCTTTAAGAGAGCCCATAGCCCTGCGGACAGCTTGATTTTGCACTTCTGACCTCCAGAACTATGAGAGAAGATACTTCTGTCATTTTACATCCCGTTTGTGGCAATTTATCACTGTAGCCTTAGGAAACCGGCCTGTTGGGATTGTGCTAAAAGATGATGTAGCCAGAAAGACAGAAAATCTTTTGTCTTAGAAAAACTGAACTCAATCAGTAATTTGCTCCGTGTCCTGGGTGATTAGAAAAGATGGTGATAACGATGACTACATTAGCCAGGCTCACACCTGTAATCCTAGCTACTCAGGAAGCTAAGATCTGAGGATCACGGTTCAAAACCAGCCCAGGCAGAAAGGTCCGTAAGACTCTCATCTCCAATAAGCCACTAGAAAACCAGAAGTGGCGCTGTGGCTCAAGAGGTAGAGCGCTCGCCTTGAGCTGAAGAGCTGAGGGACAGTGCTCAGGCCCAGAATTCAAGCCCCACGACCGACCAGAAAAAAAAGAAAAGAAATGACATTGTAGAATCTTTAATACATGCTTGTTATATCATAAACCTGAGCTGAACCAATCCTCAAAACCATCCTACAAGGTTCATATTCTTACCTTGCAAATGAGGAAATTGAGGATCTGAGAAGTCACAGAACCTGTTCAAGGTCTCTTGGTGAATGTTAGTATAGCCAGATCTTGACTATATAGCTGCTTGTGCCCAATTCATAGCATTACAAAACACACAACTCCACAAGGACATAGGTCCAGCATCCCACAGTAGCAGTCTGCCTAGTGAGAAAGGATTTGTTTTCAAACAAGAACACTCTTGGAGTCTGTCGTTGGCTGTGAGGTTGAAGCAAAAAACCAAGATTAAGAATACTAAGATGGAGCTGGAAAGATGGCTTAGTGGTAGAATGTTTGCCTTGCATGCATGAGGCCCTGGGTTTGATTCCTCAGCACCACATACACAGAAAAAGCTGAAAGTGGCGCTGTGACTCAAGTAGTAGAGCGCTAGCCTTGAGCTGAAGAGCCGAGGGACAGCGCCCAGGCCCAGAGTTCAATCCCCACGACCGACCAAAAAACAAAAAAACCCACAAAACTGAGATGGCTGGGCACTAGGGCCTCCCACCTGCAATCCTAACTACTTAAGAGGCTGCGATCTGGGGATCACAGTTGAAAGCTAGGCCAGACAGAAAAGTCTGAGAGATTCTTATCTTCAGTTAACCAGCAGAAAGCTGGAAGCAGAAGTGAAGATCTTGAATTCAAGCCCCAGTACCAGGAGGGAAAATGCTGAGATGCCCTGTTGGACCCTGCTAACCAGACGGAGGAAAAGGTGGACATGACTGGAACCAACCAAGTTTCTCTCTGCCCCAAGGATCCAAGGTCCCTTCTCCTCACAATCATGCTGGCAAAAGTGATGAAATCCTAGCCACATGAGCTGTCTGGTAGGAGCTGGAGTACTCATGGCTGTTCTCTGCTGTTCTCTGCTCTCTGCCTTGCTGACATAACTCACTGCCCCCAGCAGAAGGAGGAAGGACTTTGGCTAGGGGAGAAAATCTTGGCGAGGTTTTGACCTGGACAAACAGATAGTATTTGGCGTGGTATCTTTGTAGAGCTAGACCCAGGTAAGTTCTAACTATGAGAGGTTCCAGTGGTCCTGCTTTCAGTGGATTTTCATTTGCCATGGCTGAGACTGGGTGTGGCCAGTATGGGAGCTTCTCTCCTGTTCTCCCAGCAGTCCGTGTAGCGTCCGGGACACAGCCACAGTCTGCCACATTTCCTCCTGTGCAGACCTCTGTTCCAGATAAAGTCAGACCGACGCTGCCCTGGGACAACCACATAATAAATCCCCCTCGGGCCTCCTCGGAGGCTTATTGTTCTATTACAGTTGTTTTGAGTACGATCAAAAGGAAGGAAGAGCACTGTGCTATCAGGCTGAGGAAGAAGGATGCTCTCCTGGCCATTCCTGTTGCCCTTGGCCACCCCTGTTTTAAATGTGAGGAAACAAAAGGGCAATGTGCAACCTAACCCTGTCCCCATCACAGGAGTGGCCAGCCATGGTGGAGGCCAACTCAGCCTCTAGTGAGAAGCAACCTCTATTCAAATCAATGACAGTTCCTTGGTGGCCCAACCCTTATCCTCTTACCCAGCCCATGAGTCTGGCAGGCTGAACACAAAATCTGTGACATGTGGAGCAGGAGCCAGAAATAAGTTCCAGAATAGCCTTAAACTTCGACTGTTGGAAATTATAAGAACAAGTTTGGTTGGCCTACTGCCTATTTCTCAAGATAGGAAATAGCTCAAGTCCTTTGCTGTATGTATGTATGCATGTATGTATGTATTGTGCTGACACTGGAGCCTTTAAAACTCAGGGTCTCAGGCTCTCACTTGGCATTTTTCTCACAAGGCTAACACTCTACCACTTGCGCCATACCTCTACTTCTGGCTTTTTGCTCATTAATTGGAGGTAAGCATCTCTTGGACTTTTCTGTCTAGGCTTGCTTTGAATCATGATCCTCAGATGTCAGCCTCTTGAGTAGCTTCAAGTTCTTGAAAGATGTAGTCACCTTTAGGACTTTGGATCTTTCCACACTAGGCCCAAATTCCGAAGTAAGTTGGGGTGTGGATGGGAGCCCCACATGACTATCAGGGCTGGATTCCTTCAAGGAAAGTAGAGGCTTTTCTTCAGCTGGTTCTACAGAATTAGGAAGGGTGAGACTAAGTATTTCTCTGACAGTCTTGCAGGCTGGGTCTCTCACAGATGTCTGCTCTGCTCATCACTCAGATTCTGACCCCACAGGTGCCTGGCCACTGCCTCCCGGTCACCTTTGTCTGGCTGGTAGGCCATGTCTGAGCCATCAAAGGGCCTCAGTGACAGAGGACCTCAATGTGCTTCCTCAACCAGAAAGGTGTTTTCACTCTGGCCAGAGCAGTCCGACCAAACAAGCAAAAGCCTGTCAATTGAAAGATGGGGCTGCTGGGAGATTACACAACAAAATGGGAACCATTATCAGACCCATCCCAGCCCCAAAGAAGCAGAGCCTTTGAAGCCACAGACGGGCTCCGCAGAACTTTCCACCTGAGAGACGCTGGGGAGGGGAGGTCAGGCTGCACGCAGCCCCCACACAAAAAGTGATCAAAGCCTGTTGCAGAAGGGAGGGGTGCACAGCTGCAGCTGGCTCCCCCTATGGGACTGCCCAGGGCATTCTGACAACAACTGGGCTGTCTTTGCAGGGACCTGTGGGAAAACCCAGCACAGATGCACTGTGCAGCCAAGCCTCCGGAGCACTGCTGGGAGAGGGAAAATAAACCCCTCAGTGGTCCTGACAAGAAAGGCATAGAATCAAAGCACACACACACACACAAAATGCAAAGACCACCCACCTGATGCGCGCCTACCTTTCCGAAACAAATAACTCCTTGGCTTCCAAGGCTTCGTTCTTAAAGATCAAATGGGCTGAACTCTTGCCACAGAGGTCCATGCACTGAGGGATTTGTGCAAAGCCAAGGCCCCTTTCTAAGCACCAGAAGCTTAATTTAAAGTGGGGCCTTTTCAAGGGCTTCCTTGCATCGCTCTCTTTTTCAACAAGAGCCCTCATTTAAGGAGGAAAAGGGTCCCATGTGGATGCCATTAGCTTGCTTTTCTAAGACTGGACAGTTGCATTTTGCCAGAAACATTCAAGAGGCATCCTCCTGGCTGGTCCAGGGCAATGAGGACACTTATAAGCAGCCTGTATCCTGGGAAGCTGTGTAGGACCCCTCTGTGACAACCTCAGCCTTCCCCCACCTGGCCTTGCCCCTCCTCCTGCATGAAGCCCCTTTGGAGGGCTGGCCCTTCACAGGGCCTGCAGTTTGGTTTGATCTATTCTGAAGTGGGTACAACAAAGCAAACCCACTTCCACAGCACTCCTCAAAAGAAAGGGAGAGCTCTTTTCTTCTTCTTGGGAATGGTTTTGGAGGGAGGGCAGGGGGGATAATAATGTGGATGCCTTGGAAGATTTGGGTAGAGGAGTGGATATGGGTGAAATGAGTTGTCCTGGAGAGCTGGGGAAACTGAGATGAGAAAATTTCAGAATGCTGGTTCAACCAGCTGATCATCTTTCTGGGAGTAGATTCAGGAGAGGGACACAAGGCCTTAGAGAAGAGCATCAGAACCTAAGAAGAGACATTTCTTTGCTAACCCCCCCCTCTTCAGAAGGGAGATCCTAAAAAGAGGAGGCAGCTGGGGGTGGGGGAGGGGCTGAGCTCACTAAGATCTAGATCTTTGTAATACTTGACCCTTTGAGACAGATGAGGTTAGCTCCATTTTACAGGTGACTAAACAGAGGTTCAGGTTGGGGACCACAGTCCTTCAAGGACACATATGGCACTATTGAGCTGGAACTCAACCCAAAGTTTACAACCTTTCCTACTCATTCCAGTCCTATGCCTCTCAGGGCTAGAAAGATGTAAGTAGATGTCCCATAAATATTTATTAGATAGAACTAAGCTGAGAAGCCGAATATAGGCAAGCCTCTATCTACCCTGAGCAAGAGGAATCTTGAGAGGGGGGTTCAAGTTATGGAAAGAAATTCTCTGGGACACTAAAAATAAATCCTGTTCTGAGGTACAAGGATGCCTTTTTTAAAAATGAATACCCAATAAAGTTTATGTGGAACCCCAAAAGGAAAGACAGAAGGGAACTGGAACAATATAAAAAGCAGAGTAGGTAGATAATAAAACTTCACAGTGTTGTCTTTCATCCAGGAAGCACAAAGCATTCACAGGCTTTAATTATCTCTTCATCTCCAGAGCCCTTTCTGAAGATGGTAGACACACATTTACAGAATCCCTAGTTTTTGTTTTGTTTTTGTTTTCATTTGTGTGTGTGAGTGTGTGTGTGTGTGTGTGTGTGTGAGTGTGTGTGTGTGTTTAGTGCTGGTACTGAGACTTGAATTCAGGGCCTAGGTGCTGTTCCTGAGCTTTTTTGCTCAAAGTTAGCACTCTTCACTTGAGCCACAGTTCTACTTCCAGCTTTTGTGGTTTTTAATTGTAGATAAGAGTCTTACAGACTTTCCTGCCCAGGCTGGCCATGATCCTTAGATCTCAGCCTCCTGAGTAGCTAGCTTTACAGGTGTAAGCCACCAGCACCTGGCTAATACCTACCCCTGGTTTTAAGAATGAACACATTCTGGTTCCGAAAGTGATATCAATTCTCCCCTAAGGCGAACAGGGCAGAGCTGTATCTGAGAGCGCACTTCACACCCCAATCCTGATTGAATGCCACCTTCAGCTGTGTTTTCTGGCTCAGCAAAAGACACCAAAGTGTTCCTAGAGAAATTTGGCAGGCAGAGGGGTCAAAGGTCTTAGAAATGAAGGTGAGCAGAACTGAGCAGTTAAGCCTGTGCTTTGACCTGCACACAGTGCAGATATCCCTTTTGTTAGCTCGTATGCACATTCCTTAATTTAGGCCTGTGTTCTTCTACATGTCTGAGTTTGCTCACCATCACAAGTTGAAGAGTAGGTTGGACCAGTCACTTTCGGTAATATCATGCTAAACAATAAGCACCTCTGCCAATGGAGGATAGAGGAAGCTATCTGCGCCAGTGTCCATCCTAAAGGTCCAGAGAGAAACTGTTCCTGGTGGACTTGTGGCCCTGGGAATGTGTATCTGAGGCTGCTGGGTATGGGAGAGGGAATGGAAACTACAAAGGATTCTTTTCCTAGTTCATTTGCAATCATGTCACTTCCTGGCCTTAACATTTTTTAAAAAATAGACAGAGCTGGGCACTGGTGGCTCATGCCTGTAATCCTAGCTACTCAGGAGGCTGAGATCTGAGGATCATGGTTCAAAGCCAGCCCAGGCAGGAAAGTCCATGAAACTCTTATCTCCAATTAACTACCTGAAACCCAGAAGCAGTACTATAGCTCAAGTAGTAGAGTGCTAGCCTTGAGCTGAAGAGCTGAGGGACAGCACCCAGGCCCAGAGTTCAAGCCCCATGACCAACCAAAAAAAAAAAAAAGATAGACAAATAAGCATATAACTTTTTAGTGGTTCTCTCTATTGCCAAGTAACATTAGACACAAATTCCTTTGTAGGCCATAGCAGCCTGCTCTGGAACCCAGACTTATTTCCACTCTTCTCTTGAGTTCTGTACAATTACTCTCCATCTGTGGGCTGTGGGCCTGTGGGAGGCCAGTGGTGCTCAACAAGGGGTCTATAATTCTGTCACACCCCACCTGAGAGCCTGAGTGAATAGTATCTAAAATTCAGACTAATTGGGAAGGGCTGTCAAATTTTTAATAGCTCTTGATCATTGTGTGTTTCCTTGGGTACTAAAGTATATCAACTCTTATGAGAAAATACCTGCATTGTAATAGTGGATTTCAAACTGTGATCCAAGGAACCCTTCAGAGGTTCCCTGACATTGAAGTAGGAAAGAATTAGAACAAAGCAAGGACAGATGGAACTCCCCTATCCACACAGTGAACCCATCTCCTAGTTGAAGAAACCCCTTCTTTTAACAATATTGTACTCTGTGCTTTTTAAAAACAATTTATTTGAACTCCACTGGGGAGGAAAGTAGGGAGGAATTTACAAGCACAGACTGTGGACAAAATACATGTCTTTTCAGCCACAGTGTAGGGGGCAGGGAGGAACCTGTCAAGATCTCCAGTGCACACACTGAAAAAGCTGTGCTAGGTGAACATGGCAACACAACACATTCCCTCTTGTCCAGGTCCACATAGTAAGAATTTGCACATTACCAGGTGCTGATGGCTTATAGTTGCAATCCTCCTACTCGGGAGAATGATGTCTAGAAGATCATGGTTTCAAGTCGGTCCTAGCAAAAAAAAAAAAAAAAATCTCTCTAATTGAACACCAAAATGCCAGAAGGAGAGGTATGGCTCAAGTGACAGAGTTCTAGGCTTGAGAAAAAAAGAAAAATAAATAAAAGCAAGAACTAGTGGCTCTGAGTTCAAACCCTTGTACAAAACACACACACACACACACACACACACACACACCCTTGCATGTAATCAGTACATCTGACTTTTGGAAAGAAAAAAAAGATACACTTGCCCATAAACTAATATTATTGCTAATAAAAAGACAGTATCTACTTTTGCCTGTGTGCTGCTAAAAGAATCTTAGGATATTCTCTGCATTGGGGGTGGGGCAGGGAAGTATCCCTGTAGCAACTTTTCTGTACCACTTCTTTCTGTTGGTCCTGAATTCTAAGGGTGGTAGGTATTTCTTGGGGTCCATTTTTATCTCCTTCTGTTTTCCCCAAATTCATCTTTGCTTCCTTGGCTGGTGCCTCCCACTAGGCTTTCAACGCATATATTACCCCAGGCAGCTTAGGCCTAAAATAATTGGAACAGTTATAAGAAGTGATAAAGAAGAGTCTAACGTGGACTTTCAGAAATCCTCTGCGCTCTCAGCCTGGTCTCAGTCGAGCAAAATAAAGAAATCCTCCAACTGTCCAGAAGTGCCCTCATTAGCCAGTGAAACTCAGGCGGGAGAGGGGAAGGGAGGCCTTTGTCCCTGCCTTTCACTCCACTGCCCACACACTATTTAGAAAAGCCACCTTCCCCACACTCAGGCTCCAGGGAAGTGCTACAAAACAGGACGGCAAACCTCTCCTGACCTCCTTTCTGTTTGTGAACTCTTGACAGAGGCAAATGAAAAACAATGGCAAGCAGACCAGGGGCCTGTCCCAGCTGTGCTGGAATGTTGGAATGTGGCTCTGTGTGCGTGCATGTGTGCGTGTGTGTACACACATGGGAATATAAACATCCTTGGCTCCCCAGTTCCTGTGTGCTAGGGGCTAGGCTCGGGGGGGGGGGGGGGGGGGGCGGGAAATAGTTCCATGTGTCTGCGACTTCAGGGAAGAGAGCTCCCACAGGCCTGGCCTGGATACTGTGTTATATGTGGAAGAATTAAAGGGAAGGAAGTTGGGGTGGGGGGGACGTGTCTGGGGAAGGCAGGCCTCAGTGTGCATGGGAAGGGAGGAGATTTTGTGTTCGGATGCACGTGTGTGTACTGCAGTGCCCACATTCAAGTGTGCAGCGAGGAAGCTAAAAGAACGTTCTGCGATTCTGTGAAAATTCTCAGGTAGAAAAGTCTGGCAAGCTCCCCATACCACAGGATGGTACACAGTCAGGTTTGTGAAGTTCATTTCCTGTGCTAGTTACCAACCCTTGTTTATACAGGACCCAAAATGTGACTGCTAGCAGAAACTACAGGTCTCACAGGGGAGCCCAGACAGGGGTGCACCAGCAGGACAGGAGAGCTTGATGGAGGTCCTTGTCCCTTTCCATTTGCAATGTAAATCCACAATTCTAAACCCAAGAATCTGTGCTTCTGGGGAAAGAAAAAGAAGGTAGAGCTCTGATCTTTAAACCATATCTTCCTTGTTCTGAATACAACCTTGTACCCAGTCTGCTGGGCAGTGGCAGCTTGAGTAGTCTTGTATGTGTTTATGTGTTTTTTAAACTCGTCTGGCTTGCTCTACTTTGAGCTGTAGTTTGTCAGCCCAACCCCAGGAAGTGTTTATGAGCTTTTTCACTGTTTTATTCTGGCTTGGCTTTGTGTAGTAGTACAGAAGAGGAGAGCTTGACTACTTAAATGCCCTGTTCTTTGAATGAGGACTTCACATCACAAAAGGTTCTCAGATTGGTGGCACACAGTCAGTTGGGATGTTTGACCTAAAGCTGCTAGTGCACCCACACTGACAGGCATTTCTGAACTCTACACTATGGGGAGAAATTTCCCTCTGCAAACAAACCCACTGGCATGTGACTTCCTGAGAGTCTGCCTTGCTAGTGATCATAGGCTTATCCAGGTAGTGGTCAGCTCATGATAATTAACCATAGTGGTAAATAATGGTTCACGTAAACCATAGTGTTTCATGTCCCATTCAAGGGCCATGAGGCCTTTACCAACTATGCACAAGGCCAGAATTGCTCTTAGACATAGCTCAAGACCTTGTTAAATCAGCTGTCCTATGTATCTACTGGGTTCCTGATGAACACAGGCTCCTGTAGTCTAGATTCAAGGAAGCATTGGGGGATGGGGGTGGGGGTGGGGAGGCAGATGCTCCTGGCTGATGCCTGTAATCCTGGTTACTCATGAGGCTGAGATCTGAGGATCTCAGCAAAGTCTGTGAGACTCTTACCTCTAATTAAATACCAAAAAGCTGGAAGTGGAGGTGTGGCTCAAGTGGAAAAGGGCTAGTCGTGAGCAGAAAAGCTCAGGGACGACACCCAGACCCTGAGTTCTAGCCTCATGACCAAAAAAAAAAAAAATCTCCTTAGCCAGGTGCTAGTGTTCATACCTATATTCCTAGCTACTCAGGAGGCTGCCATCTGAGCATTGTAGTTGAAATCCAGCCCAGGCAGGAAAGTTTGTGGGACTTTTTGTCGCCAGTAAACTACCAAAAATGCTGTGGCTCAAGTGGAAGAGTGCTAGCCTTGAGCTAAAATGTTCAGGGACAGCACCATTGGGTTCAATAGAACAGAGTGCCTCAACCAAACAGGAAATGAAGCGAGAACTTAGCAGTGCTTTGAAGACTGCACCACAACCCTTGTTGTTGTCGGAAGTAAAAGGTACCAGGGGAGGCACAGGAAGCAAAAGCTGAGGGTGCCACATAACATGTTCACTAACGCAGAAAGGTCTAAATCCTGCTGAAGGCTACTTTTGAGCAAGATGAGGGACCCAGAGATGATGACAGGCTCACTTCCCAAGCTTTGCCCTGATCTGCTGCAGGGCTCCAGTTGTTTATGGTGATGACAGAGGGACTTCGTCCTTCTGTCACTCTCAGACAATTCTCAGTCAATTAGCTGGAGGCCCCTGCCTGGAGCCAACATTTTATGTGAGCTAGTGTGGCACTCTGTCTATGTGTGACTCTCTCCAAGGCCCACACGTGACTGGCCTCCAGGAGTCTCCAGACCACTGTGATGGCAGGCTAGAAGAACAGCCTGTCTCATTGGAAGAGCCTCCACTTAGGGTCCAAGCTTTGCTCTGCAGGAAATAGGCTCCCAAGTCAGAGCTCCCAACACACACTCCCAACCCCACTTTAAGACTGCTCTCTCAATGTCATCTGTCTAGCCTCTGAGAGAATGATTTGCATGGCTTCTCTGCTTGTTTCCCTAATGATCTCATCAGGCCTCGATAGACTTGGAAGGGCTCTGACAACACTTCCTGCAAGTAGCATTTGTACTGATGGCTCTTCACTTGGGCCTTTGCTCATAGGGAAAGGCCAGCAAGGTTCACATGCTTTGCCCACTCCATGCACACCTCCCTCTCTATGCCTGTCAGGAATCGTAGCCTCACCTCCTTGCCTTGCTAGATACCTAAAGACCAAGAGCTGTCTTGGAAGTATACTGGGGGAATGGGGAAGCCACCTATGGTCCTGATTAAGGGAGAAACAGCCTAGAAGGCATGGTGAAAAACATCGGACACTCTGGTATTGGGCTTTGGATAAAGCGGGGGTGTGTGTGTGTGTGTGTGTGTGTGTGTGTGTGTGTGTGTGTGCGCGCGCACGTGCGCCAGCCAAATCTGAAGCTTGAACTCAGGGTCTGGACACTGTCCCTAAGCTTCTTTTGCTCAAAGCCAGCACTCTACCATTTGAGTCACAGCGTCACTTATGGCATTTTGGATAGTTTATTGGAGATAAGAGTCCCACAGACTTTCCTGCCTAGGCTGGCCTTGTACTGTGATTCTCAGATCTGACTTCTGAGTAGCTAGGATTAAAGGCACGGGCACTTGGCAAAAGTGGCTTTTAAGGATGAACAAAATCTGTCCCATGTGACTCTTAGCCCTGCTACCTGATTCTCAGGACTACTTTCCTTTATAAAGGGTGAAAATTTTATCCGGAAGTCCCACACCAGGTTGTTTGTAGAAACATTGGTGAAGGAAACTTGCAAAATGCCAGTGAAACACACATGGGGAATGTTGGGTTGTGCTAAAGCACCCTAGTCCCCTTTATTAGTGTTATCTGACAGAGTCAAAGGCCTAACTCCTAACTGTGCCATTTCCCTCAAGAGCATGTGGAGTACCGTTCAATATGTGACTTTATAAAATGGGAGAGGAGTGTGGAGGTTTTCAGGCAAGTGCTTAGCACCCTTAGCTCAGTGACATGATTGTTGCCATTGCTCTACATTGCCGTTGGTCAATGAGCATAAAGACACCTTCCCGAAGGGTAAAATCTAGAAGGAGCCTAGACTTTGTAGAATATAGCCTGAGTGAATCCTAAATCTACCCTTCATTGTCATATAATTGGGGGTAACTTACTCTAAGTCTGAGCTTAGTTCTCTAGCTCATGAATCAGCAACCTTACTACAACAGGGTATTTTCAGTTTTGTGGGACATAGGGTCTCTGCCACAACTACCAGGTCAGCCATAGAAAATGCATAAGCAAATAGACACTGTGTGTTCTAATAAACCTTTATTTATAAAATCAGGCTGAGGGCCGGATTGGCCTAGGTGATGATGGTTTGTGGACCTGTGCTTTAGCTTCAAGAATTTGGAAAATAAATTTGTCAAAGGTAGGTGAGTAGAGGTCTCTGTTTGTTCAGATCTTTGATTTTAACTGTGTTTTCCACAGGCTCTGGTTCTGTGTTCCTGCTATAGGGTCACAGCAGTAAGACCCTCCCTCTTCTTAGCTCCCTCCCCCAGCCTTGAGGAATTGCAGGCTCATTCAAACCAGCTGCTTAATGGAGAACAATTTTGTGCCTTCCAGGATCTGTTCCCCTTCCCCTCCCTACTCAGGGCCTTTCCCCTCCATCCCAACTTTGTGGAACACACAATTTGTAATCTCCTTAAAACCAAAGAAGTGAGGTCTCTGATTCATGTAGATTAAAATCAGCTGCAACCTATTAATGGCCCAGAGCCTAAGACAGATTTTAGGAAACAAAAACACTGGACCAAATTAGACTGAACTAGCCTCTGTCTCCAGGGGAGGGAGGTGGAGTACGAGGCTGGGGGCAGAGGGAGTGGCCATGTGGTTTTAATTAATTTGGATTCTCTTCCTAAAGTGAATTCTCCCAACACAAAGCATGTGTAGCTTCGTGGCAGCAGCCAGCGGCAGGAGCCCCCCTCTCCCTGGTAGGAGCCCGTGGTCCTGTTGGGGGGCTGGGGTTTAGTTGTGTGTCTGTAATTAACAGGTTTCAAAGTGGCTATTTTAAAAAAGAGAATTTCAGTGGCGCGTTAAAATCCTTTCATCAACCATCAGCTGGCTTCCCAAGGCCTTCCAGCAAGGCCCTGGCCACTTAAGGCTTCAGAGAGTTCTGAATTCCCAGAGTCTCCTTTGACAATGTGGAGGCTTTCGCCATGGGTTTTATGAGGCTGGTGGTTCCCGTGATTTTCATTGTGTCATTTAGTTACTAGGATAGTAAAAACATTTATTCCTACAGTACCCAAAACCATGAAAAAGAAAAGAAAGCCCCCGTTTGGAGAGCAGATACATAACATTCAAACTCTAGTTTGGTCAGAGTTTTACAAGGGACCCACTCCGGCTTTGGGTTGGGAATGTAAAGAGGCTGGGAGAGGGAAGGCCATCAGCTAACACCCAGTGGTGACTGCTCATCTAAGGAAACTGAGACTCAGCTGTGGGGGGGCGGGGGGTGCGGGGCAAGTGTCTTCTGGCTGAAGTTGGCTTGGAATCCTGCCCCGTCTCCCTATCAGATGTTTTTCCTCTTCCTTGTAACTCAAGGATGTGGATAGAGTTAGGAAAGATGGGGGAAGAGTCTGAATTCCACTGGACTGGTGCTTTGGGACCCTTCTAAGAACAGAAGGAAGTGGTCAAATTCAGAGGCAGCTTTAAGTCAAGTACTCAAGTGGCCAGAGGAGTGATGTAGGCCAGTAATGGCTTTCCTGTGACCTCTAGGAGGGAGCTCTTCTCCAAGGCTCAAATGGCTGAGGAGAACAGTCACTGGAGACTCAACTTGGCACCCACAGCCCTGTGCTGAGCTGTGGAAAGGAGGGAAATAGATACCAAATTCCAAAAGCCACAGAGATATTTCTTACTGCTCTCAATATAAAACCTAGTTAGGCTCTCAGAATCACCAGAGGGGGTGACAGGAACTTTGGTTAAGCCTGTGTTATCTGATAAATGTGACACCAGCCTGGCTTCACTTCCTATTTTGATGATGGCTACCTTCCAGAACCTTATTTCATGGAAGACATGAGAACATATTCTGGGAGAACGGCTATTAAATAACCTCTGGTGCTTAAAAACATTGAAAGAGTTTCAGAAAAGCTAGCCTCGCTGTCAGTAAACACACCTAGGATATGTGTTCGGGGGATTCGAGAATACCAGAGCTGGGAGGGAAATTGAGGCCTTGGGCCATGTCCAAAGTTATATAGCTGACATAGAGAGTCCAGTCTGTGGTTCCCAAGTCTAACACCATTCTAGACTCAGCCATGGCTCCCCTTTTTGGCTTAGCACTTTCATTCATTTAACATTTACTGACTACCTCCTCTATGTTAGACATTTTCAAGCACTGCTCATTTTATTTCTGTGGAGTTTTGAGAGGTAAAATAAGGAGGTACTTTTCTGTGTGATACATGAAAGAAGGAAAGAAAACTGCTTCCTCCTCCCCTAACCCAGATTTTAGGAAAGTAAAGATGACCTTTGTGACCCTGTGCATCCTTGGGAAGCATCTGCCCTTCTGAGCGAGCCTTTCACATGGACACAGCATATCCTTGTTGTGGGGATGGGACTTACCCAGGCTGTCCCCACTGGCAGTGACTGCTGACTCCCACTAGAGCAGCATGGCCCAAAGGATTCTGGAAATCAGTGGAAATTCTCTAAGTCTAAGCTTGTGAGAACACCAATGGGAACCCAGACCAGTTGAAGGCATGCAGATTGCACGGCACTCTCCGTCTGTTTCCCATCATTTTCCTCCTACAGTTGGCTTGTCAGGCCTTTTCGCTTGTTTACCTCTGTATGAATAGTTCCTCCATTATAAATCAGAGAACTTGGCACTGAGTTTTGGATTATCTGTGATTGTTAACTTTCCCAGGGCAAAAAAAAAAATTAAACCAGCAAATCTCTTTTGTTTCTCACAGTTTAGTATCCAAATCATGAAAGTTCTGATATGTATAGTATGAGCCAAGCCTGAACTGCCTTCTGCCTGTATTCCTGCACTGGAGGTAATCAGTCATACATTTGTTCATTCATTCATTCCACTAATATTCAGTGAGCAACCTATGTAGTCGACCTGATTTTAGAAGCTGGAGATAAAGGGTTAAAAACAAATAACAACAAACAAAGGTCTTCCTTACCCTGTTTATATCTGACAGACAGTAACAAAACATGCAGCCCTACCTGCCAACCACAGGACTCCTACAAATGACCAAGTTCCTTATATTAAATGACATGGGACATACATGTAACCTTATGTTCATCTTACCACATA